>NC_139508.1:2289100-2431701 GCF_008360975.1 Lichenostomus cassidix | reverse complement strand
TGGGATCCCAACCTCCCTCTCTAACTCTCCCCTGCCCCATTTCCCCCAATCCCTTTTCTCCCCAATCCCATTCCTCCCAACCCCATTTCCCCCATCCTTTTGGGATCCCAACCTCCCTCCCCAACCCCATTTCCCCATCCCTTTGTGACCCCAACTCCCTCCCAACCCCTTTATTTCCCCCCAGGCCGTCTCCCGGGTCTGCGTCCGGCCGAGCCGGGGGAGTTCACCCGCCGGGCGTTCCGGCACGGCAAGCTGGACCTGCCGGCGGCCGAAGGGCTGCGGGATCTGATCGCCGCCCAGACCGAGGCGCAGCGGCGCCAGGCCATCCGCCAGCTGGACGGCCAGCTGGGCCAGCTCTACGGCCACTGGAGCCACCAGCTCACCCAGGTGGGATGGATGGAGGGTCCCCTGGGGGTCATCGAGTGTCCCCTGGGGGTCATCGAGTGTCCCCTGGGGGTCACTGAGTGTGCCTGGAGGTCATTGAGTGTCATCTGGTGGTCATTGAGTGTGCCCTGGTGGTCATTGAATGTGTCCTGGTGGTCATTGAGTGTCATCTGGGGGTCACTGAATGTGCCCTGGTGGTCATTGAGTGTCATCTGGGGGTCACTGAATGTGCCCTGGTGGTCACTGAGTGTCAGCTGGTGGTCAAAGAGTGTGCCCTGGTACCCACAAGTGTCCCCTGGTGGTCATTGAGTGTCAGCTGGTGGTCATTGAGTGTCAGCTGGTGGTCAAAGAGTGTGCCCTGGTACCCACAAGTGTCCCCTGGTGGTCACTGGGCGTCCCCTGGTGGTCACTGGGCATCCCCTGGTGGTCACTGAGCGTCCCCTGGTGGTCACTGAGTGTCCCCTGGTAGTCACTGAGTGTCCCTTAGTGGTCCCTGAGTGGTCACAGCTTTGGGGATGCGGCACTTTCCCCACCTTTTTTCCCCCCTGGGGGGTCACTGAGTGTCCCCTGGGGGGTCACTGAGTGTGTCCTGGGGGTCACCGAGTGTCCCCTGCTGGTCACCAAGTGTGTCCTGGTAGCCACAAGTGTCCCCTGGGGGTCACTGAGTGGTCACAGCACTTCACCCACCTTCCCCACTTTTCCCCCCCACTTTATTTTTCCCCCATTTTTTCCCCCACTTTTTTTTTTTCCCTACTTTATTGATTCCTTCCCCACTTTTTTCCTCCCCTACTTTATTTTCACCCCACTTGATTTTTCCCCCACTTCCTGCCTTATTTATTTATTATTTATGATTTATTTTTTATTATTTCCCCACTTTATTTTTTTCTCCACTCCTGCTCTATTTAATGTATTATTATAATACTTATATTATTATAATAATGGAAAATATTATATTTTATTTAATAATTATTTTTAAAATTATATATTTTAATGTATTATTATAATACTTATATTATTATAATAATGGCAAATATTATATTTTATTTTTATTAAATAATTATTTTTAAAATTATATATTTTAATGTATTATTGTAATACTTATATTATTATAATAATGGAAAATATTATTATATTTTATTTAATAATTATTTTTTAAAAATTATATATTTTAATGTATTATTATAATACTTATATTAATATAACAATGGAAAATATTATTATATTTTATTTTTATTAAATTATTTTTTTTAAATTATATTTTATTTATTATTTATTTTTCCCACCCCAGGCTCTGGCTCACCTCGAGGCTTACATCGACTTCAGTGAGGATGACAACGTGGAGGAAGAGGTTTTGTCCCGAGGTGAGCCAGAAATCCAACCTGGAAAATCTATGGGATTCCCCCAAAATTTGGGAGATTTGGGGACCTGAGGGTTATGGCTGATCCCATTATTTCCCCCCAATCCCATTATATATTTCCCCCCAATCCCATTATTTATTTCCCCCAAATCCCATTATTTCCCCTAAATCCCATTTCCCAAATCCCATTTTCCCCAATCCTATTCCCCCAATCCCAGTTCTCCCCTCACTTCCCAGTGCAGAAATCCCTAAAAATGATAAATCCCTAAAAATGATGTCCAGGGATTTTTCCAACATTCAGGGCTGGGAATCCCAAAAAAGCCACCAAGGAGGTGACAACACCAAAGCCACCAAGGTTAAATCTCAGTGACACCGCCAATGTCCCCACAGTGTCCCCAATGCAAAAACCCCTAAAGATGACAAAACCCTAAAAATTCAGAGCTTTTTCCCAAATTCAGGTCTTGGAATCCCAAAAAACAGCCACCACAGAGATGACACCAAAGCCACCAAAGCCATCACAGATTAATTTTGGTGACACCACAGTTTAATCCCAATGTCCCCACAGTGTCCCTACAGTGTCACCCTCACTTCCCACTGCAAAAATCCCTAAAAATGACAAATCCCAAAAAATTATGTCCAAGGTTTTTCCCCAAATCCCAGGGTGACGACAGGGAGGTGACAACCCCAAAGCCACCAAAGCTGTCACAGTTTAACCCCGATGACCCCACAGTGTCCCCAGTGCAAAAATCCCTAAAAATGACAAATCCCAAATAATGATATCCAAGGTTTTTCCCCAAATCCCAAGGTTTTTATCGCAAATCCCGGGGTGAGGACAGGGAGGTGACAACCCCAAAGCCACCATGGTTTAATCCCAGTGACACCACAAGTGACCCCAATGCAAAAATCCCTGAAAATGACAAATCCCTGAAAATGACAAATCCCTAAAAATGACAAATCTCTGATAATGATGTCCAAGATTTTTCCCCAAATCCCAGGTTTTTCCCCCAAATCCCGTGGTTTTCTCCCCAATCCCGGGGTGGGGACAGGAAGGTGACAAAGCCAAAGCCACCACAGTTTAACCCCAATGACACCACAAGTGTCCCCAGTGCAAAAATCCCTAAAAATGGCAAAACCCTGATAATGATATCCAAGGTTTTATCCCAAATCCCAGGGTTTTGTCCCCAAATCCCAAGTGGGTTTTCCCCAAATCCTGCAGTTTTTCTCCCCAAAATCCTGCAGTTTTTGTCCCCAAAATCCTGCAGGTTTTTATCCCCAAAATCCTGCAGGTTTTTATCCCCAAATCCTGCGGTTTTTTTCCCCAAAATCCTGCGGTTTTTTTCCCCCAAATCCTGCAGGTTTTATCCCCAAATCCCAGGGTGGGGACAGGAAGGTGACAACCCCAAAGCCACCACAGTTTAACCCCAATGACACCACAATGCAAAAATCCCTGAAAATGACAAAAATACCTAAAAATGACAAATCTCTGATAATGATGTCCAAGGTTTTTTCCCCAAATCCCATGATTTTTTTTCCCCAAATCCCAGGGTTTTATCCCAGATCTCGAGGTTTTTCCCCCAAATCCCATATTTTTTCCCCCAATTCCCATGGTTTTATCCTTTATCCCCAAATCCTGCAGTTTTTTTCCCCTAAATCCCAGGGTTTTATCCCCAAATCCCAGGGTTTTCTCCCAAATCCCGTGGTTTTATCCCCAAATCCCAGGGTTTTCTCCCAAATCCCGTGGTTTTATCCCCAAATCCCGTGGTTTTATCCCCAAATCCCGTGGTTTTTCTCCCAAATCCCGTGGTTTTTCTCCCAAATCCCGTGGTTTTTCTCCCAAATCCCGTGGTTTTTCTCCCAAATCCCGTGGTTTTTCTCCCAAATCCCGTGGTTTTTCTCCCAAATCCCGTGGTTTTTCTCCCAAATCCCGTGGTTTTTCTCCCAAATCCCAGGGTTTTCTCCCAAATCCCAGGGTTTTTCCCCCAATCCCACGTGGTTTTTCCCCCAAATCCCACGTTTTTTTCCCCAAATCCCAGGGTCTTTTCCCAAATCCTGCAGTTTTTCTCCCCAAATCCTGCAGGTTTTATCCCCAAATCCCAAGTTTTTAGTCCCAAATCCCAAGGTTTTATCCCCAAAATCCCAAGGTTTTTTCCCCAAATCCCAAGTGGTTTTTCTCCCCCAATCCCACGTGGTTTTTCCCCCAAATCCCACGTTTTTTTCCCCAAATCCTGCAGGTTTTATCCCCAAATCCTGCAGTTTTTATCCCCAAATCCTGCAGTTTTTTCCCCAAATCCCATGGTTTTCTCCCCAATCTGGGGAGGGGACAGCAGTGACCGGGCTGTCCCCGCAGTGGCTGTCACCGTCCAGGCGCTGGAGCAGGACATCCGCGGTCACCTCGGGGACAGGCGGCGTGGGGAGCTGCTCAGGACAGGGGTCAGGGTGGTCATCGTGGGAGAGCCCAACGTGGGCAAGAGCAGCCTGCTCAACCTGCTCTGTGAGTCAGGAGAGACATCCCCAAAAATCCCCAAATTCCACCCAAAATTTCACCCCAAAATCCCCAAAATTCCACCCCAAAATCCCGAAATTACCCCCAAAATTCTGAGCCAAAAATCCCCAAATTCCCCCCAAAATTCTGACCTGAAATCCCAAAATTCCACCCAAAATGCTGACCAAAAATATGGAAATTTCACCCAAAATTCGGACCTAGAATCCGGAAATTCTGCCCTGAAATCCCCAAATTACCCCCAAAATTCTGCCCTGAAATGCTCAAATTCCACCCAAAATTCCCTGATTCCAACCTGAAATCCTGAAATTCCAACCCAAAATTCCAACCTGAAATCCTGAAATTCCGACCCAACATTCCACCCCAAAATCCGGAAATTCCGACCCAAAATTTTGCCCCGAAATCCCACCCAAATTCCATCCCAAAACCCCCAAATTCTGCCCAAATCCTGCTCAGGACAGGGGTCAGGGTGGTCATCGTGGGAGAGCCCAACGTGGGCAAGAGCAGCCTGCTCAACCTGCTCTGTGAGTCAGGAGAGACATCCCCAAAAATCCCCAAATTCCACCCCATAATTCCCAAAATTCCACCCCAAAATCCCCAAATTACCCCCAAAATTCTGAGCCAAAAATCCCCAAATTCCCCCCAAAATTCCACCCCAAAATCCCCAAAATTCCACCCCAAAATCCCAAAATTACCCCCAAAATTCTGACCTGAAATCCCAAAATTCCACCCAAAATTCTGACCAAAAATACGGAAATTTCACCCAAAATTCGGACCCGGAATCCCCAAATTCTGCCCTGAAATCCCCAAATTCCGCCCAAAATTCTGCCCTGAAATCGGGAAATTCCACCCTGAAATCCCACCCAAATTCCATCCCAAAACCCCCAAATTGTGCCCAAATCCTGCTCAGGACAGGGGTCAGGGTGGTCATCGTGGGAGAGCCCAACGTGGGCAAGAGCAGCCTGCTCAACCTGCTCTGTGAGTGAAGAGAGACATCCCCAAAAATCCCCAAATTCCACCCAAAATTTGGACCCAGAATTGGGAAATTCCACCCCAAATTCTGCCCTGAAATCCTGAAATTCTGCCCTGAAATCCTCAAATTCCACCCAAAATTCTGCCCTGAAATCCGGAAATTCCACCCAAAATTCTGCCCTGAAATCCGGAAATTCCACCCAAAATTCCACCCTGAAATCCCCAAATTCCACCCAAAATTCTGCCCTGAAATCCCCAAATTCCACCCAAAATTCTGCCCTGAAATCCCCAAATTCCACCCAAAATTCTGCCCTGAAATCCCCTAATTCCACCCAAAATTCTGCTCCGAAATCCCCCCCAAAGTTCCACCCCAAAACCCCCAAATTTCACCCAACTCCCCCCCCAAACCCTGACATTCCACCCAAACCCCCAAATTCCCCCCCCAAAACCCTCAAATTCCCCATTAAACCCCCAAATTCTGCCCCTAAAACCCCCTAATTCCACCCAAAACACCCCAAATTGTCCCCAAAATCCCAAATCCTCAGGTCGCCGTCCAGCTGCCATCGTGTCACCCTGTGCTGGCACCATGCAGGATGTGCTGGAATTCCACCCCAAAATCCACCCCAAAACCCCCAAATTCCACTCAAATTCCATCCCCAAAACCCCCAAATCCCCAAATTCTCTCCAAATTCCACCCCAAAACCCTCAAATTGTGCCCAAATTCTGCCTCAAAACGCCCGAAACACCCCAAATTGTCCCCAAAATCCCAAATCCCCAGGTCGCCGTCCAGCTGCCATCGTGTCACCCTGTGCTGGCACCACGCAGGACATGCTGGAATTCCACCCCAAAACCCCCAAATTCCACTCAAATTCCATCCCCAAAACCCCCAAATTGTGCCCAAATTCCACCCCTAAACCCCCAAATTCCATGCCAAAAGCCCCAAATTCCGCTGAAATTCAGTCCCAAAACCCCCTAATTCCCCATCAAACCCCCCAAATTCCAACCCTAAACCCCCAAATTTGGGGACAATCCCCAGGTCGCTGTCCTGCGGCCATCGTGTCCCCGTGTCCCGGCACCACGTGGGACGTGCTGGAGTTCTACCCCAAAATCCATCCCAAAACCCCCAAATTGTGCCCAAATTCCATCCCAAAACCCCCAAATTCCATCCCAAAACCCCCAAATTCCCCCCTCAAATCCCCAAATTCTGTCTGAATTCCACCCTAAAACCCCAAATCCCCCCCCAAAACCCCCAAATCCTGCTGAAATTCTGCCCCAAAACCCCCAAATTCCCCATCAAACTCCCCAAATTCCGCCCCAAAATCCACCCCAAAACCCCCAAACTCCACCTCTAAACCCCTAAATTCCCAAATTCCACCCCAAAACCCCCAATTCCATCCCAAAACCCCCACATTGTGCCCAAATCCCACCCTAAAACCTCGAAAATTCCTCCCCAAAACCCTCAAATCGCACCTAAATTGTGCCCAAATTCTGCCTCAAAATGCCCGAAACACCCCAAATTGTCCCCAAAATCCCAAATCCCCAGGTCGCCGTCCAGCTGCCATCGTGTCCCCGTGTCCCAGCACCACGCGGGACGTGCTAGAGGTGGCGCCCCAAATTCCCCCCTAAACCCCCAAATTCCACTGAAATTCCGCCCCAAAACCCCCAAATTCTGCTCAAATTCCACCCCAAAACGTCCACATTCCACCCCAAAACCCCCAAATTCCCCAATACCCCCAAATTCCCCCCAAATTCTCTCCCCAAACCCCCAAATTCCACCCAATTTCCACCCCAAAACCCCCAAATTCCCCGTCAAACTTCCCAAATTCCGCCCCAAAACCCCCAAACTCCGCCCCAATTCCACCCCAAAACCCCTAATTCCACCCCAAAAACCCCAAATTCCCCCCAAATCCCCAGGTCGCCGTCCCGCGGCCATCGTGTCCCCGTGTCCCGGCACGACGCGGGACGTGCTGGAGGTGGCGCTGGACATCGCAGGGTACCCGGTGCTGCTGAGTGACACCGCGGGGCTGCGACACTGCGGGGACCCTGTGGAGAGAGAGGGGGTGGCGCGGGCCAGGCAGCGGTGAGGGTTTTGGGGCGGAATTTGGGGTTTTTGGGGCGGAATTTGGGGATTTTGGGGTGGAATTTGGGGTTTTTGGGGCGGAATTTGGGGTTTTTGGGGCGGAATTTGAGGTTTTTTGGGGCGGAATTTGAGGTTTTTTGGGGCGGAATTTGAGGTTTTTTGGGGCGGAATTTGAGGTTTTTGGGGCGGAATTTGGGATTTTGGGGCGGAATTTGGGGGTTTTGGGGCTGCGACACTGCGGGGACCCTGTGGAGAGAGAGGGGGTGGCGCGGGCCAGGCAGCGGTGAGGGTTTTGGGGTTTTGGGGTGGAATTTGGGGGTTTTTGGGGTTTGGGGGTTTTAGGGTGGAATTTGGGTGGAATTTGCGGGTTTTGGGGTGGAATTTGAGTGGAATTTGGGGGGTTTTGGAATTTGGGGGTTTTGGGGAGACTGGGATTTTGGTGAATTAGGGGGCTTGGGGGAATTTGGGTGGAATTAGGGGGTTTTGGGGTGGAATTTGGGGGTTTGGGGAGGAATTTGGGGGTTTTGAGGGGAATTTGGGTGGAATTTGGGAGTTTTGGGGTGGAATTTGGGGTTTTGGGGTGATTTGGGGTGAAATTTGAGTGGAATTTGAGAGTTAAGAGGGGGAAATTCGGGCGGATTTAGAGGGCTTTGGGGTGAAATTTGGGGGTTTTGGGGTGGAAATTAGGAGGATTTGGGGGTTTGGGGGGTTTTGGGGTGGAATTTGGGGGTTTTAGAGGGGAATTTGAGTGGAATTTGGGGGTTTTGGGATGGAATTTGGGGGATTTTATGGTGGAAATTGGGCAGAATTTGGGGGTTTTGGTGGGGAATTTGGGAGTTTTGGGGTGGATTTTGGGGTGGAAATAGCGCCGAATTTGGGGTTTTGGGGTGGAAATTGCGGGTTTTGGAGAGGGAATTTTGAGGCTTGGGGAGGAATTTGGGGAGATTGGCGGGTTTTGGGGCTGAATTTAGGATATTGGGGGGAATTTGGGGGTTTTGGGGCAGAATCTGGAGGGGCTTTGGGGTGTCCCCACAGTCCAAACCAGGAGGTGTCACCCTGTGTGTCACCACTGAGATTTGGGGGATTTTGGGGTATTTTTGGTGGGAGATTTTGGAGTATTTTTGGGATATTTTGGAGGGTTTTGGGTTTTTTTTTTGAGGATTTTAAAAAATATTTTGTAGGATTTTGGGGGGGATTTTGTGGGATTTTTTGAGGGATTTTGTGGGATATTTTGGAGGGTTTTGGGGGATTTTTTTTAGGATATTTTGGGCGATTTTGTGGGATTTTTGGAGGGTTTTGGGGGATTTTTTGTAGGATATTTTGGGGGATTTTGGAGGATTTTGTGGGATTTTTGGAGGGTTTTGGGAGGATCTTTTGTAGGATCTTTTTTTGTAGGATTTTTGGTGGATTTTTTGAGGGACTTTGTGGGATATTTTGGAGAGTTCTGAGGGATTTTTTGGTGGGATTTTTTGAGGGATTTTTGGGTGGATTTGTGGGATTTTGGGAGGGATTTTGAAGGGTTTCTTGTGGGATTTTTGGTAGGATTTTTTGGGGGATTTTTGGGTGGATTTTGTGGGGTTTCTTGAGGGATTTTGTGGGATTTTTTTTAGGGTTTTAAGGCACTTTTCTTCTCTCCCCACATCCCTAACCATTCAATGTCCCCAGACTCTCCCAGGCTGACCTCATCCTGGCTGTCCTCGATGTCACCTCGGTGTCACCCACCCCTGACTCCCTGCTGACCTCGCTGACCTCCCTGCAGCCCCCTCCGGCCACCCCCTGTGTCATTGTCCTCAACAAGGCTGACCTGCTGGACACTGCCGGGGTCACCCCCAGTGCCACCTGGGTCCCCAAGAGTGTCCCTGTTGTCCCCAAGGACGTCCCTTGTGTCCCCAAGGCTGAACCCAGTGTCCCCAGGGCTGTCCCTGGTGTCCCCAAAGGTGTCCCCAGTGTCCCCAGGGATGTCCCTGGTATCCCCAGCGATGTCCCCAGTGTCCCCAAGGACTTCCCTTGTGTCCTCAAGGCTGAACCCAGTGTCCCCAAAGATGTCCTTGGTGTCCCTTGTGTCCCCAAGGCTGTCTCCAGTGTCCCCAGGGATGTCCCTGCTGTCCCCAAGGCTGTCCCTGGTGTCCCTAAGGCTGTCCCTGATGTCCCCAGTGTCCCCAAAGATGTCCCTGGTGTCCCTTGTGTCCCCAAGGCTGTTTCCGGTGTCCCCAGCGATGTCCCCAGGGCTGTCCCCGGTGTCCCCAGGGCTGTCCCCGGTGTCCCCGGGGATGTCCCCAAGGCTGTCCCTGTCACCCTGCTGTCCTGCCGCACTGCTGAGGGTCTGGAGGAGCTGCTGGAGCTGCTGGCGAGGCAGCTGGAGGAGCTGTGAGTCTGGGGGATCCTGAACCTTTATCCGGGTTTTTGGGGGGATCCCAACCCCTTTTCCCAATTTTTGATGCCAATCCCAACCCCTTTTCCCACTTTCTGGGGCGATCCCAAACCTATATCCCAATTTTTGGGGTTATCCCAAACCTTTATCCTGGTTTTTGGTGCAATCCCAACCCCTTTTCCCACTTTTTAGGGTGATCCTGAACATTTAGCCCAATGTTTGGGGTGATCCCAAATCCTATTCCCAATTTTTGAGGTGATCCCAAACCCTTATCCCAATTTTTGATGCCAATCCCAACCCCTTTTCCCAATTTTTGGGGTGATCCTGAATATTTATCCCAATATTTGGGGTGATCCCAAACCCTATTCCCCATATTTGGGCTGATCCCTTAGATTTATCCCAATACTTGGGCTGATCCCTTATATTTATCCCAATTTTTGGGGTTATCCCAACCCCTTATCCCACTTCTTGGGCTGATCCCAAACCCTTTATCCCAGTTTTTGGGATGATCCCTTATATTTATCCCAATTTTTGGGATGATCCCAAACCCTTTATCCCAATTTTCGGGCTGATCCCTTATATTTATCCCAAATTTTCCCCCCAATCCCACCCCATTCCCCTCCCTCTAACCCCAAAACCCCTTCCAGCTGCGGCGATCCCCTTTTGGGGTCACCCCTGGTGTCCCAACCCCGTCACAGCCGTCACCTGGAGGCCTGCCTGGCGTCACTGGCGCGGTTTGGGGACAGCGCTGGGGACACGGCGGTGGCAGCCGAGCGGCTGCGGGTGGCACGGCGGGAGCTGGGCAGGATCACCGGGCAGCTGGCGGCCGAGGACATCCTGGACATCGTGTTTCGGGATTTTTGTGTGGGGAAGTGATTGGGATTTTGGGGACATTGTGGGGACACTGAGATTAAACTGTTGTGGCTTTGGTGGCTTTGGTGGCTTTGCTGTTGTCACCTCCTTGGTGGCCTCATTTGGGATTCCCTGTCCCAAATGAGGGAAAAAGTCCTTGGGACATCATTTTTAGGGTTTTGTCATTTTTAGGGATTTTTGCATTGGGACATTTGCGATGTCACTGAGATTAAACCATGGTGGCTTTGGTGGCTTTGGTGTTGTCACCTCCTTGGTGGCCTCATTTGGGATTTCCAGCCTTGGATGTGTCCTGGATGTCATTTTTAGGGTTTTGTCATTTTTAGGGTTTTGTCATTTTTAGGGAGTTTTGCACTGGGGACACTGTGGGGACACTGTGGGGACATTTGTGGGGACATTGGGATTAAACTGTGGTGTCACCAAAATTAAACTGTGATGGCTTTGGTGGCTTTGGTGTCATCTCTGTGGTGGCTTTTTTGGGATTCCCAGCCCAGAATTTGGGAAAAACCCTGGATGTCATTTTTAGGGTTTTGTCATTTTTAGGGATTTTTGTGTTGGGGACATTTGCGATGTCACTGAGATTAAACCTTGGTGGCTTTGGTGTTGTCACCTCCTTGGTGGCCTCATTTGGGATTTCCAGCCTTGGATGTGTCCTGGATGTCATTTTTAGGGTTTTGTCATTTTTAGGGTTTTGTCACTTTTAGGGTTTTGTCATTTTTAGGGATTTTTGCATTGGGAAGTGAGGGAGGAACTGTGGGGACACCGTGGGGACACTTGTGGTGTCTCTGGGATTAAGCTGTGGTGGCTTTGGTGTTGTCACCTCCCTGGTGACCTTTTTTGGGATTCCCAGCCTGGAATGTAATGAAAAAACTCTGGAGAGACCCCATTTCCCATTTCCTGGCCCCATTTCCCATTTGCTGGCCAATGGGGACAAGCAGGGATCTGGAGTAGCTGGAATGTCCCCATTCCGTGTGACACAGAGGGGAAATGCCACCCGGGATGGACATGGAGTGGCACAGGGGACACTCCGAGAGGGACAGGGACACTCCAAGCGGTGACAAGGACACTCCAGAGGGGACAGGGGACATTCCGGGAGGGACAGGGACACTCTGGAAGGGACAAGGGACAATCCAGCGGGGACAGGGACACTCTGGGAAGGGACAAGGACACTGCAGATGGGACAGGGACACTGTGGGAGGGACAGGGGACACTTCGGAGGGGAGAGGGGACACTCCCGGAGGTGACAGGGGACACGACTGAGATAGCTCAGGGGACTGGGAGCGGACAGGGGACACTCTGGGCGGTGACAAGGACACTCCAGAGGGACAGGGGACACTCTGGGCGGCGACAAGGCCACTATGGGAGGTGACAAGGACACTCGGTGGCCCTCGGTGGCGCCGCGGCGCTGGCAGAGCCGTCGGGACAGGAAAAGGATTTTCCACAGGAAACGAAACCCTAAATCCTGGAGTGACAGCGAGATGGATGGCTGGGGGTGGGGACAGCGACAGCGACAGCCTTGGGGACAGGGACAGTGCTTGGGGATAGGGACAGGGACAGCCTTGGGGACAGGGACAGCCCGGTCCTTCATCTCTGGGGACAAGGGACAGCTCTTGGGGACAGTGACAGCCCAGTCTTTCATCCTTGGGGACAAGGGACAGCTCTTGGGGACAGGGACACCCCAGTCCTTCATCCTTGGGGACAGGGACAGCTCGGTCCTTGGGGACAAGGACAACCCAGTCCCTCATCTTTGGGGACAAGGCCAGCCCAGGCCCACGTCCTTGGGGACAAGGACATCCTGGTTCCTGATCCTTGGGGACAAGGACATCCCAGTCACTCATCTCTGAGGACAAGGACAGCCCAGTCCCCATCCTGGTCCCTTATCTTTGGGGACAAGGACAGCCTGGTCCCTTATCTCTGGGGACAAGGACAGCCCGGTCTGTCACCTCTGGGGACAACAACAGCCCGGTCCTTCATGGCTGGGGACAAGGACAGGCCAGTCCTTCATTTTTCGGGACAAGGACATCCCATTCCTTGGGGACAAGGACATCCTGTGCCCTTGTCCTTGGGGACAAGGACAGCTTGGTCCCTGTCCCGATCCTTCAGCCTTGGGGACAAGGACATTCCATTCCTTGGTGACAAGGCTATCCCAGTCCCTCGTCTTTGGGGACAAGGACATCCTGTTCCCTTGTCCTTGGGGACAAGGCCAGCCCAGTCCTTCACCCTTGGGGACAAGGAGGTCCTGGTCCCTCATCCTTGGGGACAAGGACAGCTTGGTCCCTGTCTGGGTCCCTTATCCTTGGTGACAAGGCCACCCTGTCCCTTGTCCCCACGGATTCCTCACCCCACAATTCCCGCTCCCCATCCCCATGGATTTCCAGCCACACGTGCAGCAAGTTGTCCCCAAACTCGGGGTGGCTTTTGTCCCTCGGGATACATCGGGGGGGACACACAGACGGGATTTGGGGACATGGGGACACAGGGGGGTTTGGGGACATGGGGACAAGGGGGGGTGGCCCTCGGGCAGGGTTTGCCATCCGTGCTGCGGGAAGCACTTCCTGGGCGGCTCCTGCTCTTCTGGGTGGGATTGGGGTGGGATCAGGACTGGGATGGGATCAGGACTGGGATTGGGGTGGATTGGGATCAGGAATGGGATCAGGACCGGGATGGGATTGGGGTGGGATGGGATCAGGATCGGGATGAGAACAGGATTGGGATGGGATTGGGATGAGATCGACTGGGATGAATTGGGATGGGATTGGGATTGATTGGGATGAATTTGGGTAGGTTGGGGTGGACTGGGATGGGATCAGGATGGGATTGGGATGGGATGGAATTGGGATGGGGTTGGGATCAGGATCAGGATGGGATTGGGATGGATTGGGATGGGATGGGGATCAGGATTGGGATGGGATGGGATCAGGATGGGATTGGGATGGGGATCAGGATTGGGATCAGGATTGGGATAGGATCAGGATGGGATTGGGATTGGGATCAGGATTAGGATAGGATCAGGATGGGATCGGGATAAGGATGGGATTGGGATTGGGATCAGGATTGGGATAGGATCGGGATCGGAATCAGGATGAGATTGGGATTGGGATCAGGATCAGGATTGGGATAGGATCAGGATGGGATCGGGATCAGGATGGGAGTGGGATCGGGATTGGGATCAGGATTGGGATAGGATCAGGATGGGATTGGGATGGACCGGGCGGGTTTGCCATCCATGCCGCGGGAAGCACTTCCTGGTGGCTCCTGCGTTCCCAAGGCTGCTCCGGGGCTATCCGCTGTGGGAAAAGTGGGATCAGGTCCCTGCCACCCCTGGCCACCCTCAGGGGGTCCCAGGCCACCCCTGTCCCCAGCCTGTCCCCTCACCTGGGGCTCTTCAGGGTGGCCGTGAGTTCCTCCATCAGCTGCACCATCCGCTGGACCTCCTGCAGGTTCTTCTTGTCTGGTGGGATGGGATTGGGATTGGGATTGGGATTGGGATTGGATCAGGATTGGGATGGGATCGGGATGGACTGGGATAGCCTGGGATGGGATCAGGATGGGACTGGAATGGGATGATGGGGTCAGGATGGGATTGGGATTGGGATCGGGATTGGGATTGAGACTGGGATTAGGATTGGGATTGGGATTGGGATTGGGATGGGATCGGGATGGATTGGGATAGCCTGGGATGGGATCAGGATGGGATTGGAATGGGATGATGGGGTCAGGATGGGATTGGGATGGGATAGAAATGGGATTGGGATTGGGGTTGGGATTGGGGTGGCTCAGGATTGGAATGGGATTGGGATGGGATTGTGGAGAGATTAGGATGGATTGCGATAGATCAGGATTGGGATGGACTGGGATGGGATTGGGATGGATTGCGATGGACTGGGATGGACAGAGATGTGATTGCGATGGACTGGGATGGGATTAGGATGGATTGGGATGGACTGGGATGCACTGGGATGTGGTTGGGATGGACTGGGATGTGACTGGGATGGGCTAGGATAGGATTGTCCCCCCTGGGGACACGGTGACCCCCCATGGCTCACCCATGGTGGCCAGCACGGACGGGTTCCTCAGGAAGTCCATGTAGGACGAGGCTGTGCCAGGGAATGACCCCGAGCGGGCAGCGCTGCCCGCCAGCCGAGTGCCCAGCGGGTCCTGGGGGGGTGGCTGGGGGGACAGCGGTCAGTGTGACACCCGGCAGGGCTGGCACCGGGCAGGGGTGGCACCGGGCAGGGGTGTCCCCAGTATCTCATGTCCCCAAGGGAGTCCCCATGTCCCCCTGTCCCCATGAGCCCATGGGAGTCCCCATGTCCCCAGCACCCCATGCTCCCCACATCCCCATGTCCCCACATCCTCCCGTGTCCCCATGTCCCCATGGGAGTCCCCGTGTCCCCAGATCCCCAATACCCCATGTCCCCAGTGCCCAATGTCCCCATGTCCCCATGGGAATCCCCACGTCCCCAAGTCCCTTTGTCCCTGTGGGAGTCCCCAAGTCCCCATGTCCTCACATCCCCCTGTGTCCCCATGTCCCCATAGGAGTCCCTGTGTCCCCACATCCCCCCGTGACCCCATATCTCCAAGTCCCCGTTGGAATCCCCATGTCCCCTCCATGTCCCCGTGTCCCCTCCATGTCCCCATGTCCCCTCCATGTCCCCATGTCCCCACATCCCCCCGTGTCCCCATGGGAGTCCCAATGTCCCCATTGCCCCATGTCCCCACGGGAGTCCCCAATATCCCATGTCCCCATGGGAGTCCCCAATACCTCATGTCCCCATGGGAGTCCCCACATCCCCCTGTGTCCCCATATCTCCAAGTCCCCATTGGAACCCCCATGTCCCCTCCATGTCCCCATGTCCCCAAATCCCCATGCCCCCGTGTCCCCCACTCACCTTAGCTCCCATGCACACCCTCAGCTGCTCCCTCAACATCTCCACCAGCGCCGCCGCCTCTCTCCTCCTCTCCTCCACCTCCCTCTCCCTCTTCCCCCTCATCTCCTCCATCCTCTCCCTCTCCTCCTTCTCCTCCTTCTCCTTCCTCTCGGCCGCCCGGATTCTCCTCTCCAGCTCCTGCATCTCCCTCGAGCAGTTCAGGTGACACTGCTGCACGCTCAGCTCGCACGAATCCTTCCGCAGGTACCGCGACTCCCTGTCCTGCTGCCACCGGAAAAGCCCCTCCGTGCCGCTCCGTATCTGTCGCACCTCGTCCTCGATGTCGCCGCAGCGCGACTGCTTAGCCAGCTCGGCCAGCCGCTGGAATTTGTCGCCGATGTCGCCCTTGATGGCGCGGCACTCGTGGCGCTGCAGGTTCAGCTCGGTGCGGCTGATGTCCAGCTCTGCCTTGGCGCTCTGCAGGTCCTGCTGGCATCTGTCCCTCTCCTGGGTGGCTTTGGCCAGGGTGGCCTCGGTTTTTCGGGAGGTTTCCTCCAGGGATTTTTGGGAGGAGGTGGTCTGGTCCAGCTTGCTCTGCAGTTGGATCTTCTCGGCTTTTGGGGGGAACATGTTTGGGGTTTGGGGTCACCCCGGGTGTCACACGGTGGGTTGGGGTGACATTTCGGTCTGGGGCAGGGCACTGGGGTACCCAAGGGGTGGGTTGAGGGTCCTCAGGCGGGTGGGGAGGGGGCGCTGGGGGTCTTCTAGTGCTGGGGTCCCTGGGGTCTCTAGGGTGCTGGGGTCTTCAGGAGGTATTTGGGGTCCCCAGGAGGGTGGAGAGGGGGCGCTGGGGGTCTTCAAGGGGTGGAGAGGGGGCACTGGGGTGATTAAGGGGTGCTGGGGGTCTTCAAGGGGTGCTGAGGGTCTTCGGGAGGTATTTGGGGTCCCCAGGAGGGTAGGAAGGGGTGCTGAGGGTCTTCAGGGGGCTCTGGGGGTCTTCAAGGGGTGATTAGGGGGTGCTGGGGGTCTCCAGGAAGATGGGGAGAGGGTCCTGAGGGTCTTCAGGGGGTTCTGGAGGTCTTCAAAAGGTGGGGAGGAGGTGCTGGGGGTCCTGAAAGGGTGGGTAGGGGGCGCTGAGGGTCTTCAAGGGGCACTGGGGGTCTCCAGAGAGTCAGGAAGGAGGTGCTGAGGGTCCTCAGAGGGTGGGGAGAGGGTCCTGGGGGTCTTCAGGGGGTTCTGGGGGTCCTCACAGGGGTGATTAGGGGATGCTGAGGGTCCTTAGGTGGTGCTGGGGGTCCCCAGGAGGGTGGGGAGAGAGTCCTGGGGGTCTTCAGGGGGTGCTGGGGGTCTTCAAGGGGTGGGGAAGGGGCGCTGGGGGTGATTAGGGGTGCTGAGGGTCTCCAGGAAGATGGGGAGAGGGTCCTGAAGGTCTTCAGGGGGTTCTGGGGGTCTTCAAACGGTGGGGAGGAGGTGCTGAGGGTCCTCAGAGGGTGGGGAGAGGGTCCTGGGGGTCTTCAGGGGGTGCTGGGGGTCCTCAAAGGGGTGATTAGGGGATGCTGAGGGTCCTTAGGTGGTGCTGGGGGTCCTGAAAGGGTGGGGAGAGAGTCCTGGGGGTCTTCAGGAGGTATTGGGGGTCCCCAGGAGGGTGGGGAGGGAGTGCTGGGGGTCCCCAAGGGAGTGAGGGGAGGTTCTGGGGGTCCTTAGGGGGTGGGGAGGATATCCTGAGGGTCTCCAGGAAGATGGGGAGAGGGTCCTGAGGGTCTTCAGGGGGTGCTGGGGGTCTTCAAGGGGTGAGGAGGAGGTGCTGGGGGTCCTGAAAGGGTGGGGAGGGGGCGCTGAGGGTGATTAGGGGGTGCTGAGGGTCCCCAGGAGGGTGAGGAGGGGGTGCTGGGGGTCTTCAAAGGGATGGGAAGGAGATGCTGGGGGTCCTGAAAGGGTGAGGAGGGAGAACTGGGGGTCTCCAGGGAGATGGGGAGAGGGTCCTGAGGGTCTTCAGGGGGTGCTGGGGGTCCTTAAAGGGGGGTTTAGGAGGGGTGGGGGTGATTAGGGGGTGCTGGGGGTGATTAGGGGGTGCTGGGGGATTAGCTGGGGGTCCTTAAAGGGCGCTGGGGTCCCCAGGAGGGTGGAAATGGGTGCCCAGGGGGTGCTGGGTGTCCCAGGGTTTGGGGATTTTGTGGGGGTTTTTGAGGTTTTTGGGGTTTGGGGTTTTTGTGGTTTGGGTTTTTGAGGTTTTGGGGTTTTGGGGTTTTTGGGGTTTTTTTGGGGTTTTTGGGGTTTGGGTTTTGGGTTTTTGGGGTTTTTGGGGTTTGGGGGTTTTTGGGGTTTTTGGGTTTTTTGAGGTTTTTTGGGGTTTTTGGGGTTTTTGGGGTTTGTTTTAGGGTTTTGGGGGTTTTTTGTTTTGTTTTTTTGTGTGGTTTTTGGGGTTTTGGTTTTTTTGGTTTTTTGGGGTTTTGGGGGTTTTTTATTTTGGGGGTTTTTGGGGATTTTGGGTTTTTTAGTTTTTGGGGTTTTGGGGGTGTTTTTTGTTTTTTGGGGTTTGGGGTTTTTGGGTTTTTTGGTTTTTTTAGGGGTTTTTTTATGTTTCTGGGGGTTTGGGGGTTGTTTTTGGGTTTGGTTTTTGGGGTTTTTTTGGATTTGTTTTTTGGGTTTGTTTTTTTGGTTTGTTTTTTGGGTTTTTTGGGTTTTTTTGGGGTTTTTTTTGATGTTTCTGGGGGGTTTGGGGGGGTTTTTTTGCGGGGGTTGTTTTTTGGGTTTGTTTTTTGGGTTTTTTTTTGGTTTTTTGGGGTCTCTCACCGGTGCAGGAGGTGTTGATGAGGGTGGTGGTCATGCGGCACTCGGCCAGCCTGACCTGCAGCAACACGAGCTCCTGCAGCTGGGGAGAGGAGGAGAACCAGGGTCAGAGCACCCCGAAAACATCCCAAAAACACCCTAAAAGCACCCCCCAGAATGCCCCAAAAACACCCCAAGAAAGTGCCCAAAAGTAACCCCAAAACTACCCCAAAACCACCCAAAACACCTCCAAAAACACTCCGAAAAACACCACAGAAACACCCCGAAAACATCCCAAAAACACCCTAAAAACATCCCCCAGAATGCCCCAAAAACACCCCCAAAAACCAACCCAGGAACACCCTAGAAACACCTCAGAAACACCCCAAAAACGCCCCCAAAAAACACCCCCAAAAGGCCCGAAGAACGCCCCAAAAGCATCACGAAACGCCCCAAAACTACCCCAGAAACATCCCCAAAACGGCCCCAGAAACGGTCCCAAAACCACCCCAAAAGCAGCCCCAAAACTACCCCAAAAACACCCCCAAAAACACCCCAAGATATCCCCTAGAACACCCCAGAAATGCCCAAAGAATGCCCCAAAGACACCCCAAGAAACACCCCAAAAACCATCCCAAAACCATCCCAAAAACACCCCAAAATGCCCCAAAACCACCCCAAGAAACACCCCAAAAACCATCCCAAAAACACCCCCAAATGCCCCAAAATCACCCCAGAAACACCCCAAAACCATCCCAAAACCACCCCAAAACCACCCCAAGAAACACCCCAAAACCAACCCCAAAACCATCCCAAGAACGCCCCAAAATGCCCCAAGAATGCCCCAAAAACACCCCAAAAACCATCCCAAAACCATCCCAAAACCACCCCAAAATGCCCCAAAACCACCCCAAGAAACACCCCAAAAACCAACCCCAAAAACCATCCCAAAAACACCCCAAAACACCCCCAAAATGCCCCAAGAATGCCCCAAAACCACCCCAGAAACACCCCAAAAAACATCCCAAAACCACCCCAAAATGCCTCAAAACCACCCAAGAAACACCCCAAAACCAACCCCAAAAACCATCCCAAAACCACTCCCAAAATGTCCTAAGAACGCCCCAAAACCACCCCAAACCACCCCAAAAACAAACACCCCTCAGCGACACGGAGAGCTCCGAGGGTGGGGAAGAGGAAGAGGAGGATGAGGAGGAAGAAGGAGGAGGAAGAGGAAGGTCAGAACATCCCAAAAACACCTCGAGGAGGAAGAGGAAGGTCGGGACATCCCAAAAACACTTCGAGGGTGAGGAAGAGGAGGAGAAGGAGAAACGAGGATGAGGAAGAAGAGGAGGAAGGTCAGAATATCCAAAAAAAGACCTCGAGGATGAGGAAGAAGAGGAGGACGAGGAAGGTCAGAACATCCCAAAAACATTTCGAGGAGGAAGAAGAAGGTCAGAAAGTCCCAAAAGCACCTCGAGGATGAGGAGGAAAAATGAGGATGAGGAAGAGGAGGAGGAAGGTCAGAATATCCCAAAAAAAGACCTCGAGGAAGAGGAGGAAGAAGAGGAAGAGGACAATGGCTCCGAGAGCTGAACCCCCTTGGCCAACGCGTTGGGGACATCGGGGCTGAGACCCCAGGGGACAGCAGGGGACATCAGCGTCACCCGCAGGCTCTGCCACCCCCCTGTCCCTATCCCTGCCACCCCCTTGAGGGGACATTAGGGGACATCAGCGTCACCCCCAGGCTCTGCCACCCCCCTGCCACCCCAAACCCCGAGAGGCGACACCAGCGTCACCCCCGGACTCTGCCACCCCCGGAAGGCGACACCAGCGTCACCCCCGGCCCTGCCACACCCATCCCCTCCTCCCTGCCACCCAAATCCCGCCAGGCGACATCAGGCGACGCCAGCGTCACCCCCAGTCCCTGCCACCCCTGTCCCTGTCCCATCGCACCCCAAATCCCGGGAGGGGACATCAGGGGACATCACCATCGCCACCAGGCTCTGCCACCCCCCTGCCCTCATCCCCAAATCCCCCAATCCCGGGAGGCGACATCAGGCGACACCAGTGTCACCCCCAAGCCCTGCCACCCCCGGGAGGCGACACCAGTGTCACCCCCAGGCTCTGCCACCCCCCTGCCCTCATCCCCAAATCCCTGGAGGCGACATCAGGCGACACCAGCGCCACCCCCAAGCCCTGCCACCCCCGGGAGGCGACACCAGCGCCACCCCAGCCCCTGCCACCCCTGTCCCCTGCCCCATCCCACCCCAAATCTCTGGAGAGGACAGGAGGGGACATGAGCATCGCCTCCAAAATCCCCAAATCCCCCAATCCCGGGAGGCGACATCAGGCGACACCAACGCCACCCCCAAGCCCCGCCACCCCAGGGAGGCGACATCAGCATCACCCCCAAGCCCTGCCACCCCCGGGACGCGACACCAGTGTCACCCCCAAGCCCTGCCACCCCCCTGTCCTCATCCCCAAATCCCGGGAGGGGACATCAGCGTCACCCCCGTGCCCTGCCAGCCCTCTCTCCAAATCCCGGGAGGCGACATCAGGCGACACCAACGCCACCCCCGGGAGGCGACACCAGCGCCACCCCTGCCACCCCTGTCCCCTGTCCCCTGTCACCTGCGGCCCTCCGGCGCTGGCCTGGCTGCTGTTACACTTCGCCAGCTCCTTCTGCACCTTCAGCACCGCGTCCTGCAGCTTGTCCCTGTCCTTGGCGGTGGCGTTGAGCGCCCGGCTCAGGTTGCCGTTGGTGGCACTCAGGGCGACAAGGCGGCGGTAGTGGCTCTGCACCTGCTCCTCCAGCACCCTCAGGTGGCTGTCGGTGCCACCCTGCGCGTTCCCGTACACCATGAACAGCACGAGCCCGAGGATGATGAGGAACTGGATCAGCGAGGTGAAGAGGAAGATGTATTTCAGGTAAAAGCCGCAGTCGCGTTTCGGGATGGATTCCTTGGGCTCCAGGCCGAATTTGGCCATGGCGAAGCTGCTTTTTTCCATCCTCCCTTCCCAGAAGAGTTTCTGGAAGTTGTGGGGTTGAAATCTCCCGATTTTCAAGGGGAGCCCGGCGGGGCGGAGCTGCCCGCCGCGCGGTGTTTATCGCCCGGGATTTAATATTTCCTCCCGCCGGGGCTCCTTCCTGCCCGGCCGGATGCTCCCGAGGAGCCGCCGGGGTTAGCAGGGCACAGCTCCTGTTGTTCCAGGGGAAAAATAGATGGGATTTTGTTGTTTCGTCGCGTTTCGGTGCCCTGGAATTGTGTGCTGCCTCGAAATTCCCATGCCGAGATTCCCATCCCGAGATTCCCATCCCGAAATTCCCATCCCCGACTGGGAATTCCAGGGTGACCCCGGTTACAGGGCACAGCTCCTGTTGTTCCAGGGGAAAAAAATGGGATTTTGTTCTTTCATCCCATTTCGTGCCCTGGAACCCCAACCCACCCAACCCACCCGGCATGGGAATTCCAGGGAATGATTCCACCGAGTTTTCAGGTTCTGCTGGAGCTGGGATTGTTGTTCCAGGGGGAAAAAGAAATGGGATTTTGTTGTTTCATCCCGTTTCAGTGCCCTGGAATTGTGTCCTGCCTCGAATTTCCCATCCCGAAATTCCCACCCTGAAATTCCCATCCCGAGATTCCCTCTCTGAGACGTGGGAATTCCAGGGTTGACCCCGCCGGGGTTAGCAGGGCGACAGCTCCTGTTGTTCCAGGGGAAAATATAAATGGGATTTTGTTGTTTCGTGGCGTTTCTGTGCCCTGGAATTGTGTGCTGCCTCGAGATTCCCATCCCGAAATTCCCATCCCGAAATTCCCATCCCCGGCATGGGAATTCCAGGGAATGATTCCACCGAGTTTTCAGGTTCTGCTGGCGCTGGGATTGTTGTTTTAGGGGGAAAAAGAAATGGGATTTTGTTGTTTCATCCCGTTTCAGTGCTCTGGAATTGTGTCCTGCCTCGAATTTCCCATCCCGAAATTCCCATCCCGAAATTCCCACCTTGAAATTCCCATCCCGAAATTCCCTCTCTGAGACGTGGGAATTCCAGGGTTGATCCCGCTGGGTTATGTGGTTCTGCTGGCGCAGGGATTGTTGTTTTAGGGGGAAAAATAAATGGGATTTTGTTCTTTCATCCCATTTCTGTGCCCTGGAATTGTGTCCTGCCTCGAAATTCCCATCCCGAAATTCCCATCCAGAGATTCCCATCCCGAAATTCCCACTCTGGGATATGGGAATTCCAGGCAATGATCCCGCCGAGTTTTCAGGTTCTGCTGGAGCTGGGATGGTTGTTCCAGGGGGGAAAATAAATGGGATTTTGTTATTTCATCCCATTTCTGTGCCCTGGAATTCCCATCCCGAAATTCCTATCCCCGGCATGGGAATTCCAGGGTTGATCCCGCAGAGTTTTCAAGTTCTGCTGGAGCTGGGATTGTTGTTCCTGAAGTGGAGAGGGAAAAATAAATGGGATTTCATTCCTTCACCCTATTTCGGTCCTCTGGAATTTTCTCCCTCCCCGAAATTCCCATCCCCGGCACGGAAATTCCAGGAATTCCAGGGAATATTCCTGCCGGATTATCAGGTTCTGCTGGAATTGTTGTTCCAGATAAAATTAAAAAATGGAATTTCATTCCTTCACCCCATTTCTGCATCCTGGAATTTTCTCTCTCCCCGAAATTCCCATTCCCGACAGGAGAATTCCAGGAATTCCAGGGAAATTCCCGGGAAGGCAGGAGGGGACCCCGATGGTGACCCCGATGGTGACACCGAGCGCCTCGGGGACAAGGCCACCGTGGGAAGGAGGCGACAGGGAGGGGGACAAACTCTGCCGTGCCTTCCCGGCATCCTCGGATCCGCTTTGAAGCATTTTCCAGGAAAATTGGATTTTCCTGCGGCCACATCCTGCGCAGAGATTTCCTGTCCCCCTCGGGGATCCCCCGGTGACCCCCCTGACCCCAAAAGGAGGGGACAGCGGCTGGAGGTGACATCCTGGCTCGGGTGGCACTTCCGGAGGGAATGGGGTGGCTGGAATGGGGTGTGGAGCGGTCAGGATTCCCTGATCCCAAATTTGGGTGGGGTGGGAGTGAATCCTCCGCCCCGCAGGGGTTTGGGATTGGGTGGAGAAGTGGGAAAAATCCCATAAAGGTTCGGGATGGAGGAGTGGGAAAAATCCCATAAAGGTTCGGGATGGAAGAGTGGGGAAAAACGCAGATTGATTTGAAATGAAGTGGGAAAAATCCCATAAAGGTTTGGGGTGGAGAAGTGGGAAAAATCCCACAATTATTTGGGGTGGAGAAGTGGGAAAAATCCCATAAAGGTTTGGGATGGAGAAGTGGGAAAAATCCCATAAAGGTTTGGGATGGAGAAGTGGGAAAAAACACAGATTGATTTGAAATGAAGTGGGAAAAATCCCATAAAAGTTTGGGGTTGAGAAGTGGGAAAAATCCCATAAAAGTTTGGGATGGAGAAGTGGGAAAAATCCCGTAAAAGTTCGGGATGGAGAAGTGGGGAAAGCCCTATAAAGGTTTGGGGTGGAGAAGTGGGAAAAATCCCATAAAGGTTTGATATGGAGAAGTGGGAAAAATCCCACAGGGGTTTGGGATGGAGAAGTGGGAAAATCCCACAAAGTTTGGGATGGAGAAGTGGGAAAAATCCCATAAAAGTTCGGGATGGAGAAGTGGGGAAAGCCCCACAAAGGTTTGGGGTGGAGAAGTGGGAAAAATCCCACAATGATTTGAGATGAAGAAGGGGGGGAAATCCCACAATTATTTGGGATGGAGAAGGGGGAAAAATCCCATAAAATTTTGGGATGGAGAAGTGGGAACAGCATTCCCACAAAGGTTTGGGGTGGAAAAATGGGAACAAAATTCCCACCACGGTTTGGGATGGTGGAGTGTGGAAAAACCCCACAAGGGTTTGGGATGGAAAGGGTTTGGGATGGAGAAATGAGAACAGCATTCCCACAAATGATTTGGGATGGAAAAGTGGGAAAAACCCCACAAATTATTTGGGGTGGAGAAGTGGGAAAAACCCCACAAATGTTTGGGATGGAGAATTGAAAACAGCATTCCCACAGTCCAGCCCTGAGCGCGGGGAGCGTTAATTAGTGCGGGGGGCTAATTGAGGGATCATTTGGGAATCTGGGCTGGGATCAGGGGACCGGCAGTGTCCCCTGGGGGTGTCCGGGGGGTCCCGCCGTGTCCCCTGGATGTGTCCGGGGATGTCCGGAGGGGTCAGGGGATGTCCGGCAGTGTCCCCTAGGGATGTCCGGCCGTGCCCGAGCGTCCGGGGGGTCGGCGGTGTCCCCAGGGGTGTCCAGGGGGTCCCGCCGTGTCCCCAGGGGTGTCCAGGGGGTCCCGCAGTGTCCCCAGGGTGTTCAGGGCTGTCCAGGGGGTCCCGCCGTGCCCCCTGGATGTGTCCGGAGGTGTCCAGCATTGTCCGGAGGGCTCAGGGGGGTCCCGCCGTGTCCCCAGGGGTGTCCAGGGGATCCCGCCGTGTCCCCGGGGTGGTCAGGGGGTGTCTGGCAGTGTCCCCGGGGTCAGGAGGTGTCCGGCAGTGTCCCCAGAGGTGTCCAGGGGGTCCCGCCGTGTCCCCGCGAGCTGTCAGGGGGTGTCCGGCAGTGTCCCCAGGGGTGTCCAGGGGGTCCCGCCGTGTCCCCAGGGGTGTCCAGGGGGTCCCTCAGTGTCCCCGGGGGTGTCCAGGGGGTCCCTCAGTGTCCCCGGGGTGGTCAGTGGGTGTCTGGCAATGTCCCCAGGGGTGTCCAGGGGGTCCCTCAGTGTCCCCGGGGGTGTCCGGGGGTCCCGCCGTGTCCCCGGGGGGGCTGGCTGACTCACGCCGTTATTTATTCGCGGCTCAGGAAAAGGAAGCGGCGGTAGCTGAGAATGGCTCCGGCAGCGCCACCCGCGCGGTGACACCGCAGACACTTCCCTGTCCCCCAGGGACACCGAGCAGCCAGGGCAGGAAACAGCCACCGGCCAGGGGTCAGCCAGCGGCGGGGCTGGGGACAGCGGGACCCCCGAGAGCCCCCGGGCATCCTGGGGGGTGGGGATGGCGACAGGGGGACAATGGCACCTCCTGGGCATCCTGGGGGGCTGGAGATGGGGACAGGGGGACAATGGCACCTCCTGAGCCCCCCATGGACATCCTGTGGGGATGGGGATGGGGACAGGGGGACAATGGCACCTCCTGAACCTCCTGGACATCCTGCGGGGCTCTGGGGATGGGGACAGGGGGACAATGGCACCTCCTGAGCCCCCCTAGACATCCTGCGGGGATGGGGATGGGGACAGGGGGACAATGGCACCTCCTGGACATCTTGTGGGGATGGGGACAGGGGGACAATGGCACCTCCTGGACATCCTGGGGGGCTGGCGGGATGGGGACAGGGGGACAATGGCACCTCCTGGGCATCCTGGGGGGTGGGGATGGGGACAGGGGGACAATGGCACCCCCTGAACCCCCCCGGACATCCTACTGGGATGGCGGGATGGGGACACAGTGACAGTGACACCCCCTGAATACTCCCTGGGCATCCTGCGGGGCTGGCGATGGGGACAGGGTGACAATGGCACTGGGCAGGACCTGGCACAGCCGGGATGGGGACACGGTGACAGTGGCACTGGGCAGGACTGGCACTCCCTGAACCCCCCCGGGCATCCTGCTGGGATGGGGATGGGGACAGGGGGACAATGGCACTGGGAAGGACACTGAGCCCCCCATGGACACCCTGTGGGGCTGGGGATGGGGACAGCCGGGATGGGGACACGGTGACAGTGGCACTGGGCAGGACTGGCACCTCCTGAACTCCCCGGGCATCCTGCGGGGCTGCCGATGGGGACAAGGTGACAATGGCACTGGGATGGACCCTGAGCCCCTCCGGGCACCCTGCGAGGGTAGGGAAGGGGACAGGGTGACAATGGCACCTCCTGAGCCCCCCTGGACATCCTACGGGGATGGCAGGACGGGGACAAGGTGACAATGACACCGGGCAGGACCCTGAGCGCTTCCGGGCATCCTGCGGGGCTGGCGGGATGGGGACAGCCGGGATGGGGACAGGGTGACAATGACACCGGGCAGGACCCTGAGCCTCCCCCGAACATCCTGCGGGTCTGGGGATGGGGACAGCCGGGATGGGGACACGGTGACAATGACACCGGGCAGGACCCTGAGCCTCCCCCGAACATCCTGCGGGTCTGGGGGTGGGGACAGCCGGGATGGGGACACGGTGACAGTGGCACCAGGAGATGTCCCAGTGAGCCATTCAGCCTTTATTGCCCCAAAATCCTCCCAAATCATCCTAAAATTCTCAGGTTCTGGAGCGCTGTGGTTTTGGGGGAAATTCCCGGAGAGAATTCCAGAAATTTCCGAGCGGGAAATCTGTGCCCAGGATGGGCTGAAAGTGCCCAAAAATGGGAAAAGTGACGCTTTGTGTCGTGACCGACTGTGGGGTGGGATTGGGATGGGATATGGGATGGGATTTGGGGATTTGGGGATTTTGGGATAATGGGATGGGATTTTGGGATGGGATTTTGGGATGGGATGGGGTGGGATTTGGGGATTTTGGGGATTTGGGGATTTTGGGATGGGATGGGATATGGGATGGGATGGGATTTTGGGGTGGGATTATGGGATGGGATATGGGGATTTTGGAATGGGATGGGATTTTGGGATGGGATTTAGCGATGGGATGGGATTTGGGGATTTAGGGATGGGATATGGGATGGGATTTTGGGATTTGGGGATTTTGGGATTTTGGGATTTTGGGATTTTGGGATTTTGGGACGGGATTATGGGATGGGATTTTGGGATTTTGGGATTTTGGGATGGGATAATGGGATGGGATGGGGACAGGGACACCGCAGGATTGGGACACAGGACGACATCAGAACAAGGTCGGGATATGGTGGGATTTGGATGTGCAATGGGATTGGGGCATGTAATGGGATTGGGACATGGTGGGATTGGAAAATGGTGGGATCAGGACACAGTGGGATTGGGACACAGTGGGATGGGGACATGCAATGGGATTGGGACACAGTGGGATGGGGACATGGTGGAATTCGGATGTGCAATGGGATTAGGACACACAGTGGGATCGGGACATGTAATGGGATCAGGACATGATGGGATCAGTGCACATGGCAGGATTGGGACACGATGGGATCAGGACACTCAGTGGGATCAGGACATGGAGTGGGATTGGGATACAGTGGGATTGGGACATGGTGGGATCAGGACACTCAGTGGGATTAGGACATGGAATGGAATTGGGACATGTAATGGGATTGGGATACAGTGGGATTGGGACACGGTGAAATTGGGACATATGATGGCATCGGGACATGCAGTGAGTTTGGGACACAGTGGGATTGGGACAGAAGGGGATTGGGACACAGTGGGATCGGGACATGGTAGGATCAGTGCACATGGCAGGATTGGGATGTGCAATGGGATCAGGATATGGGGTGGGATCAGGACACTTAATGGGATCGGGAGTCACAGTGGGTTCAGAACACTCAGTGGGATCAGGACATGATGGGATCACGACCCTTAATGGGATCAGGACACTCAATGGGATCAGGAGTCACAGTGGGATCAGGACATGATGGGATCAGGACACAGAATGGGATCAGGAGTCACAGTGGGATCTCAGCCCTTCCTGCAAAGCAGGGACAGACAGTGAGTCCCACACGGATCCTGGGGACAGCGGTGACAATGGCGGTGACACCCCATCCCCTGCAGTGCCACCTCCCGGGGCTGTCACCTCTTCCCAGGATGTCCCCTTTCCCGGAATGTCCCACGCCCGATCTGTCCCCACTTCCCCAGGCTGTCCCCCTCTCCAGGATGTCACCCCACCTCCTGATGTCCCCCTTTCCTGGGATGTCCCTCTACTTGTCCCCGCGGGCTGTCCCCCCTGCCCAGGCTGTCCCCATCCCAGCGAAGTCCCCCTCTCCGACCTGTCCCCTCTCCCCGTACTGTCCCCTCCCCGGGCTGTCCCCATCCTAGAGATGTCCCCTCGAGCTGTCCCCCTGGACCTGTCCCCTCTCCTCAGGCTGTCCCCCCTGCCCAGGCTGTCCCCATCCCAGCGAAGTCCCCCTCTCCGAGCTGTCCCCTCTCCCCGTACTGTCCCCTCCCCGGGCTGTCCCCATCCTAGAGATGTCCCCTCGAGCTGTCCCCCTGGACCTGTCCCCTCTCCTCAGGCTGTCCCCCCTCCCCAGGCTGTCCCCATCCCAGCGAAGTCCCCCTCTCCGGGCTGTCCCCTGTCCCCTCCCTCGGGCTGTCCCCTCCCTCGGGCTGTCCCCTCCCTCGGGCTGTCCCCTCCCGCTGTCCCCTCAGGCGGTACCGGGCCGGGGGACACCTGCGCCCGCTGGCTCTGTCCCTCCCGCGTCGCCGCAGCGCCTCCAGCTCGGCCGCGTAGTCCCGGCTGTGGGGACAGCGCGACACTTGGGGAGGTGGCCTTGTCCCCGAGGGGGGGGACAGAGGGTCCCCGAGGCAAGGAGGGACAAGGAGGAGGCTGAGGGGACACACGGCGGGTCCCCAAGGGAGGGAGGGACAGGACAGGAGTGGCGGGACAGGACAGGACAGCGGTGGGGACTGAGACCTTGCAGGGGGTGACAAGGACCTTACAGGGAGTGTCCCCGGGGGACAAAGACCTTACAGAGGGACAGGGACCTTATAGGGGTGTCCCCGGCTGGGGACAGGGACCTCACAGTGTCCCGGGGGACCCCGGGAGGTGACAAGGACCTTACAGGGTGACAAGGACGGTACAGGGTGTGTTCTGGAGGACAAGGACCTCAGAGGGTGTCCCGGGGAGGTGACAAGGACCTCGCAGGGTGTCCCCGGGAGGTGACAGGGACCTCGCAGGGTGTCCCCGGGAGGTGACAGGGCCCTTACAGGGTGTCCTGGAGCTCCCTCTGCCGCGCCCCGCAGCGCTCTCTGCTCTCCCGCAGCTCTCGCTGCTGCTGCAGCTCCTCCTGCAGCCTCCGCCGGAGTCCCCGTGTCACCTCCGCGCCGCGCGCCACCTCCGCTGGGGACAGCGCGACACCGCGGTGACACCGGCATCACCCCCCGTGTCACCTCCGCGCCCCGCGCCACCTCCGCTGGGGACAGCGCGACACCGCGGTGACACCGAGATCACCCCCCGTGTCACCTCCGCGCCCCGCGCCACCTCCCCTGGGGACAGCGTGACACCGCGGTGACACTGGGATCAACCCCCGTGTCACCTCCGCGCCCCCCGCCACCTCCTCTGGGGACAGCGCGACACCGCGGTGACACCGGACAGAGCCAGCATCACCCCCCGGCCTGGCAGTGTCCCGCGCCACCACCGCGCCACCTCCGCTGGGGACAGCGGTGACACCTCGGTGACACCGGGATCACCCCCCGCGCCACCTCTGCACCCCGCGCCACCTCCTCTGGGGACAACGGTGACACCGCGGTCACTCCGAACCAAGCCCCAAAAAACCGGTTTGGGGACACCCCTCGTGCTGGGGACAAGGCTCACCTTGCAGTGCCACTTTGTCGCCTGCCAGCGCGTCCCGCTCGCGTCGCAGCGCCACCAGCTCTGTCCCCAGCGCGGTGACATTAGCCTCCAGCTCGGCCTGGGGACAAGGGGACACGTGGGGACAGCGGTGGCAGCGTCACCCCCACGGCTGCCTGAGCTCTCCTGCTGTTCCGCCTCGCTGTCACCTCGTGTCCCCAAGATGTCCCCAAGCTGTCCCCATGCTCCTGGTGGCTTTAGGTGCCTCACTGTCATCTTCCTCAAAGGGGTGGGGACATGGGTTTCTTGGATTTGGGATATGAGTCTCATGGATTTGGGGACATGGATTTGGGGACGTGGATTTCGTGGATTTGGGGACAAGGATTTAAAGGATTTGGGGACACGGATTTGGGGACATGGATCTCACTGATTTGGGGATGTGAATTTCATGGACTGGGGACATGGATCTCATGGATTTTATGCATTTGGGGACGTGAATTTCATGGATTTGGGGACACGGATTTCATGGATTTGGGGATGTGAATTTCATGAATTTCGGGACGTGGATTTCATGGATTTTGGGATGTGGATTTCCTGGATTTAGGAACATGAATTTCATGGATTTGGGGACATGGATTTCATGGATTTCATGCACTTGGGGACATGGAATCCATGGATTTAGGGACATGGATTTTCTGGATTTGGGGACATGAATTTCATGGATTTAGGGACATGGATTTCATGGATTTGGGGACGTGAATTTCATGGATTTGGGGACATGGAATCCATGGATTCGGGGACATGGATCTCACAGATTTAGGGATATGAATTTCATGCATTTGGGGACATGGAATTCATGGATTTAGGGACATGGATTTCCTGGATTTCATGGATTTCATGGATTTTGGGACATGAATTTCATGGATTTGGGGACATGGAATTCAAGGATTTGGGGACATGCATTTGGGGACAATCACCCCAGGTGCCACACCGCCTCTCCCACGCCCCCGAGGCCACCCTGGGGTGACAATCCGGGGACAAGGAGCATTTTCCAGCCCCATTGTTGGGCCGGATGAGCTCGAGAGGGACAGAGAGACTCGACTTTTCCTCCTCCGGCTTTTCCCACCCCAAACCGCAGGGATTTGGATTTAATTAATTTGGGAACATGAATTTCATGGATTTGGGGATGTGAATTTCATGAATTTCGGGATGTGGATTTCATGGATTTGGGGACAGGGATCTCATGAATTTCATGGATCTGGGGAAATGGAATTCATAGATTTGGGGTCGTGAATTTCACGGATTTGGGGATGTGGGTTTCATTAATTTGGGGACATGGATTTCATGGATTTGGGGACGTGAATTTCATGTATTTGGGGACATGGAATCCATGGATTCAGGGACACGGATCTCACGGATTTAGGGATATGGATTTCATGCATTTGGGAACACGAATCTCATGGATTTTGGGACGTGAATTTCATGCTTTTGGGGACATGGATCTCATGGATTTCATTAATTTGGGGACATGGAATCCATGGATTTAAAGACATGGGATTCACGGATTTGGGAACATGAATTTCATGGATTTTGGGACTTAGAATTCATGCATTTGGGGACAATCACCCCAGGTGCCACACCGCCTCTCCCACGCCCCCGAGGCCACCCTGGGGTGACAATCTGGGGACAAGGAGCATTTCCCATCCCCATTGTTCGGCCGGATGAGCTCGAGAGGGACGACAAGACTCGACTTTTCCTCCTCCTGCCTTTCCCACCCCAAACCGCAGCTAAAAATACCGCGGGGAGGGAGAAACACCCTGCGGGACTGTGTGGGGTAATTATGGGGTGGGAGAGAGCCGGGAATAGCTGTGGGGTGGGCGGGGTGGGGCTGGGAGGGTGCTGGGGGGTAATTTTGGGGTGTCCGATATAGGGATGGGGTGGTTGTGTCCCTCAGGATGGGGCTGGGAGGGCACTGCGGGGTAATTTTGGGGTGTCCCATATAGGGATAGGGTGGCTGTGACCCCATAGAATGGGGCTGGAAGGTTTTGGGGCTCTTTTTTTGGGGTGTCCTATATAGGGATGGGGTGGCTGTGTCCCTCAGGATGGGGCTGGGAGGTTTTGGGACTTTTTTTGGGGTGTGTCCTATATGGGGATGGGGAGTCCAGAGCATCCAGGGCTTTTTTTTGGGGTGTCCTATATAGGGATTTCCCCCCAAAATGGAGCTGGGAGCACCCAGAGCTCTTTTTTGGGGTGTCCTATATAGGGATGGGGTGGCTGTGACCCCTAGAATGGGGCTGGGAGGTTTTGGGGCTCTTTTTTTGGGGTGTCCTATATAGGGATGGGGTGGTTGTGACCCCTAGAATGGAGCTGGGAGGGTCCAGGACTCGTTTTTTGGGGTGTCCCAGTCAGAGATGATCCCAAAGATGGGGCTGGGAACACCCAGAGCTCTTTTTTGGGGTGTCCGATATAGGGATGGGGTGGCTGTGACCCCATAGAATGGGGCTGGGAGGGTCCAGGACTCGTTTTTTGGGGTGTCCCAGTCAGGGATGTGGATCTGGGAGCATCTGGGATTCTTTTTTTGGGGTGTCCCGCCAGGTCAGGCCCCATCCCTGTCCCCATTTCCCATCCCAAAACCCCCAAACCCCATTTCCCACCCCAAACCCCAAAATCCCTCCTTTCCCCCATCCCAAAAACCCTCAAACCCCCAAATTCCCCACCCCAATCCCCTAAATTCCTCACCCCAAGCCCCCAAACTCCCCACCCCGAAAACCCCAAATTTCCCACCCCAAACCCCATTTCCCACCCTAAACCCCATTTCCCATCCCAAAACCAAAACCCCAATATCCACCCCAAAACCCCCAAACCCATTTCCCACCCCAAATCCCTCCTTTTCCCACCCCAAACCCCAAATTCCCGACCCCAAAACCCCAAACCCCATTTCACCCCAAAAACCCCCCAAAACCCCAAACCCCAAAACCCCAAATTCCCCCACCCCAAACCCCATTTCCCACCCCAAATCCTCCTTTCCCACCCCAAACCCCCAAATTCCACCCCAAAACCCCAAAAACCCCAAACTCCCACCCAAAACCCCAAAACCTCCCTCCCCCCCGCGCTGTCACCCACCTCCCTCTGGCGACACGTCCCCAGGCTGGCCCTGTCCCCATGTCCCCTCGCCACCTCCCTGCTCAGCTCCTCCCGCTCGCTCTCCATCCTCTTCCTCTCCCTCTGCAGCTCCTCCAGGCGACCCCGCAGCTCGCGACTGTCGTTGGCCGCCCTGTCGCGACATCCCCGCAGTGTCCCCAAGGCCTCGGAGCGCCACACCAGCACGGCCACCGCCGCTGTCACCGCGGCCACCAGCACCAGCAGCGCGGCGCACAGCGCCAGCACCTTCAGGGTGGCTTTGGGGACAGCCGGGTCCATGTCGCGACAGGCGCTCGGCGACAGCTCGGAGCCACCAGCGGGGTTGTCGCGCGGGTTTGGTGGCGCCGGGGATGGGTTGGGCTGTGCGGTGGCTTTGGGGACAAGCAGGGGGTGGCTTTGGTGGCATGGCGGGGAAGGGAGGTGGCGCGGTGTCGCGATTTGTGTCGCCGCGGGGAGGAAACGGTGGGGTTTTGATGGGATTTCCTGGGTTTTCTTGGGATTTTTTAGGTATTCTTGGGATTTTTTTAGGTATTTTTGGGATTTTTTCAGGTTTTCTTGGGATTTTTTCAGGTATTTTTGGGATTTTTTCTGGTTTTCTTGGGATTTTCTCAGATTTTCTTGGGATTTTTTTCAGGTTTTCTTGGGATTTTTCAGGTTTTCTTGGGATTTTTTCAGGTATTTTTGGGATTTTTTCAGGTTTTCTTCGGATTTTTTTCAGGTATTTTTGGGATTTTTTCAGGTTTTCCCAGGTTTTATTGGGAATTTCCTGGGTTTTATTGGGAATTTCCTGGATTTTATTGAAAATTTCCCAGGTTTTATAAGAAATTTCCCAGGTTTTATTGGTTTTATTGGGAATTTCCTGGATTTTCTTGGGATTTTTTCAGGTTTTCTTGGGTTTTTCTCAGGTTTTCTTGGGATTTTTTCAGGTTTTCTTGGGATTTTTCCAGGTTTTCTTGGGATTTTTTTCAGGTTTTCTTGGGATTTTTTTAGGTATTTTTGGGATTTTTTTAGGTATTTTTGGGATTTTTTCAGGTTTTCTTGGGATTTTTTCAGGTTTTCTTGGGATTTTCTCTGGTTTTCTTGGGATTTTTTCAGGTTTTCTTGGGTTTTTTCAGGTTTTCTTGGGATTTTTCAGGTTTTCTTGGGATTTTCTTGGGATTTTTTCAGGTTTTATTGGGAATTTCCTGGGTTTTGTTGGGATTTTTTCAGGTTTTGTTGGGATTTTTTCAGGTTTTCTTGGGATTTTCTCAGGTTTTCTTGGGATTTTTTTAGGTTTTCTCGGGATTTTTTTAGGTTTTCTTGGGATTTTTCCAGGTTTTCTTGGGACTTTTTCAGGTTTTCTTGGGATTTTTTCAGGTTTTCTTGGGATTTTCTCAGGTTTTCTTGGGATTTTCTCAGGTTTTCTTGGGATATTTTTCGGGTTTTCTTGGGATTTTCTCAGATTTTCTTGGGATTTTTTCAGGTTTTCTTGGGAATTTCCTGGGTTTTGTTGGGATTTTTTCAGGTTTTGTTGGGATTTTTCAGGTTTTCTTGGGATTTTTTTCAGGTTTTCTTGGGATTTTTCCAGGTTTTCTCGGGATTTTTTCATGTTTTCTTGGGATTTTTTCAGGTTTTCTTGGGATTTTCTCAGGTTTTATTGGGATTTTTCAGGTTTTCTTGGGATTTTCTCAGGTTTTCTTGGGATTTTTTCTGGTTTTCTTGGGATTTTTTTAGGTATTTTTGGGATTTTTTTAGGTATTTTTGGGATTTTTTCAGGTTTTCTTAGGATTTTTTCAGGTTTTCTTGGGATTTTTTCAGGTTTTCTTGGGATTTTCTCAGGTTTTCTTGGGATTTTTTCAGGTATTTTTGGGATTTTTTCAGGTTTTCTTCGGATTTTCTTGGGATTTTTTCAGGTTTTCTTCGGATTTTCTTGGGATTTTTCAGATTTTCTTGGGATTTTTCCAGGTTTTCTCGGGATTTTTTCAGGTTTTCTTGGGATTTTTTTAGGTATTTTTGGGATTTTTTTAGGTATTTTTGGGATTTTTTCAGGTTTTCTTGGGATTTTTTCAGGTTTTCTTGGGATTTTCTCAGGTTTTCTTGGGATTTTTCCAGGTTTTCTTGGGAATTTCCTGGGTTTTGTTGGGATTTTTTCAGGTTTTGTTGGGATTTTCTCAGGTTTCCTTGCGATTTATCCAGGTTTGCTCGGAAATTTCCCCAGTTTTTCCCAGGTTTTATAGGAAATTTCCCAGGTTTTATTGGGAATTTCCTGGATTTTATCTGAATTTTTTCCAGGTTTTATTGGGAATTTCCCCGTGTTTTCCCAGGAAACTTCCCAGGTTTTATTGGTTTTATTGGGAATTTCCTGGATTTTATTGGCATTTTCCAGGTGTTATTGGTTTTGTTGGAATTTTTCCAGGTTTTGTTGGGAATTTCCCAGGTTTTATGGGTTTTATTGGGAATTTCCTGGATTTTCTTGGAATTTTCCTAGGTTTTATTGGTTTTGTTGGAATTTTCCCAGGTTTTGTTGGGTATTTCCCCAGATTTTATCCGAAATTTCCCAGATTTTGTTGGTTTTGTTGGGAATTTCCCGGATTTTATTGGAATTTTCCAGGTTTTCCCAGGTTTTATAGGAAATTTCCCAGGTTTTATTGGTTTTATTGGGAATTTCCCAGATTTTTTTTTTGTTTTATTGGAAATTTCGCAGGTTTTCCCAGATTTTATTGGAAATTTCCCCAAATTCTATTTCTTTTATTGGAAATTCCCCAAATTTTATTAAAAATTTCCCCAATTTTCCCAAAATTTTATCAGAAATTCCACTTTTTTTTGGGGGATCTGAACTCCCCGAACTCTGTGGGATCAAAAACCCTCAGAATTTGGGATTTCCAGACTATAAAATACCCAAAATTGGGATTTTTTTTCCTCTCAAAGTGACACCCAAAAAATCCCCAAAAAATCCCCAAAAAATCCCCAAAAAATCCCCCAAAAAATCCCCCAAAAAATCCCCAAAAAATCCCAAAAACAGCTGCTCAGCTTTTAGGATTTTTTTTTTCTCCTCCTCCATGTGACAGAAGAAAAAAATAAATAAAATAAAATAAGAAGAAAAGCCAAAAAAAAATTAAAAAGGAGAAAAGCCAAAAAAAAGTTTAAAAAGGAGGAAAAAAAAAATGAAAAAAGGGAGAAAAGCCAAAAAAAAAATAGGAGAAAAGCCAAAAAAAAAATAGGAGAAAAGCCAAAAAAAATAGGAGAAAAGCCAAAAAAAAATAGGAGAAAAGCCAAAAAAAAAAGGAGAAAAACACCAAATATTTACCAAAACTTCCAAGCTTTTTTAAATTATTTTTTCCCCTTCTTTTTTTAAAAATATTTTTATTTTTGATTTCACCATCTGGAGAATGAAAAGAGCTGCTGGCAGCTCCGGTGAAGTGTCAGCGAAAAAAGCTTTAAAAATGTTGTTATTATTATTATTTATGAGCTCTGGAAGTCCAAAAGGAGGGAAAAAGAGCCAAGAAAAGGTTCAAAAATAGCTGGGAAAAATAAAATCCAGCCGAAAAAAAAAAAAAAAATTAAAGATGTTTTTTCCAGGAGAGTTTTGGGATGAGAAAAGCGCAGAAAAAAAAAAAAAATATTTTGGAAATGGAGAAATAGATTGGGAAAGAGAGAGGAATTCGGCGAGCCTGTGGAATTCCTCATGGGGGAAAAAATATTAAAATATGAATAAAATATGAATTGTGAATAATTATGAATAATTGTGAATAGTTATCAATGAGAATTCATCATTATATATCGTTTATAAATGTCATTATAGATCGTTATATATCATAATTATTCATAATAAAATAGGAATCGTTTATAAAATAAAATAGGAATCATTTATAAAATAAAATATGAATCATTTATAAAATAAAATATGAATAATCCCAAAAGCTCTCGGGTTTTTCCCAAAAACTTCCAGGATCCTGGAGGTTCTTTTCCCCCAAAAAATTTCAGATTTCTGTAAGTTCCATTCCCAAAAAATTCCAGACTTCTGGAGGTTCTTTTCCCCAAAAATTCCAAACTCCTGGAGGTTCAATTCCCAAAAAATTCTCAACTCCTGGAGGTTCAATTCCCAAAAAATTCCAGACTTCTGTAAGTTCGATTCCCAAAAAATTCCAGGATCCTGGAGGTTCTTTTCCCCCCAAAAAATTCCAGATTTCTGTAAGTTCAATTCCCAAAAAATTCTCAACTCCTGGAGGTTCAATTCCCCAAAAATTCCAAACTCTTGGAGGTTCTTTTCCCCAAAAATTCTCAACTCCTGGAGGTTCCATTCCCAAAAAATTCCAGACTCTTGGAGGTTCAATTCCCAAAAAATTCTCAACTCCTGGAGGTTCAATTCCCCAAAAATTCCAGATTTCTGTAAGTTCCATTTCCAAAAAATTCCAGACTCTTGGAGGTTCTTTTCCCCTAAAATTCCAAACTCTTGGAGGTTCTTTTCCCCAAAAATTCCAAACTCCTGGAGGTTCAATTCCCAAAAAATTCTCAACTCCTGGAGGTTCCATTCCCAAAAAATTCCAGATTTCTGTAAGTTCAATTCCCAAAAAATTCCAGGATCCTGGAGGTTCTTTTCCCTTTGGAAAGGGTGGAAATTTCGGATTTTTGGGATTGGGGTTTTTTTTTTTCCCTGCTCCCGGCAGGTTTTCCAGAGGATTCCCAAAAAAAATCCCACAGCTGGATGAGGCTGGAATTCCACAGCTGGAATTATCCCACAGCTGGATGGTTTGGATTCCTGGGAATGCTCTGATTTTGGGTCCCCAAAAATCACAGTTTGGGGTCCCCAGGGATGCTCTGGTTCGGAATTCCCAGGAATTCTCCTTTTGGGATTCCCGGGAATGTTCTGTTTTGGGGTCCCAGGGATGATCTGGCTCGGAATTCCCAGAATTTCTTTGATTTGGGATCCCCGGGAATTCTCTTTTTGGGATCCCCAGAATTTCTCATTTTTGGGGTCCCCAAAAATCACAGTTTGGGGTCCCAGGGATGCTCTGATTTGGGATTCCCGGGAAATCTCTTTTTGGGATTCCCAGGAACTCTCTGATTTGGGGTCCCAGGGATTCCCCAATTTGGGGTCCTTAAAATGTCACAATTTGGGGTCCCCAGGGATGCTCTGACTCGGAATTCCCTGCAATTCTCTTTTTGGGATTCCCAGGAATTCTCTGATTTGGGATTCTCGGGAATTCTCTGATTTGGGGTCCCAGGGATTCCCCAATTTGGGGTCCCCAAAACTGTCACAATTTGGGGTCCCAGGGATGCTCTGACTCGGAAGTCCCAGGAATTCTCCTTTTGGGATTCCCAGAATTTCTCTGATTTGGGATTCTCGGGAATTCTCTTTTTGGGATTCCCGGGAATTCTATTATTTGGGGTCTCAGGGATTCCCCAATTCGGGGTCCTTAAAATGTCACAGTTTGGGGTCCCAGGGATGCTCTGGTTCGGAATTCCCAGAAATTCTCTTTTTGGGATCCCCAGAATTTCTCTGATTTGGGGTCCCCAAAAGTGTCACAATTTGGGGTCCCCGGGATGCTCTGACTCGGAATTCCCAGGAATTCTCTGATTTGGGATCCCCGGGAATTCTCTTTTTGGGATCCCCAGAATTTCTCATTTTTGGGGTCCCCAAAAATCACAGTTTGGGGTCCCAGGGATGCTCTGGCTCGGAATTCCCAGAAATTCTCTTTTTGGGATTCCCGGGAACTCTCTGATTTGGGATTCCCAGGAATTCTCTGTTTTGGGGTCCCAGGGATTCCCCAATTTGGGGTCCCCAAAAATCACAGTTTGGGGTCCCAGGGATGTTCTGACTCGGAATTCCCAGGAATTCTTTTATTTGGGATCCCCAAAAGTGTCACAATTTGGGATTCCCAGGGATTCTTTTTTTTTTGGGATTCCCAGAATTTCTCATTTTTGGGGTCCCCAAAAATCACAGTTTGGGGTCCCCAGGGATGCTCTGGCTCGGAATTCCCAGAATTTCTCTGATTTGGGATTCCCGGGAATTCTCTGATTTGGGGTCCCAGGGATGCTCTGACTCCGAATTCCCAGAATTTCTCTGTTTTGAGGTCCCCAAAAATCACAGTTTGGGGTCCCAGGGATGCTCTGACTCGGAATTCCCAGAAATTCTCTTTTTGGGATTCCCAGGAATTCTCTGTTTTGGGGTCCCAGGGATTCCCCAATTTGGGGTCCCCAAAAATCACAGTTTGGGGTCCCCAGGGATGCTCTTTTTGGGATTCCCAGGAACTCTCTGATTTGGGGTCCCAGGGATTCTTTGGTTTGGGGTCCCCAAAAGAGTCACAATTTGAGGTCCTGGGGATGTTCTGACTCTGAATTCCCAGCAATTCTCTTTTTGGGATTCCCAGGAACTCTCTGATTTGGGATTCCCAACCCACAACCACCGAATTCTCTTATTTGGGGTCCCTAAAAATCACAGTTTGGGGTCCCAGGGACGCTCTGACTCGGAATTCCCAGAAATTCTCTTTTTGGGATTCCCGGGAATTCTATTATTTGGGGTCTCAGGGATTCCCCAATTTGGGGTCCCTAAAAGTGTCACAATTTGGGGTCCCCAGGGACGCTCTAGTACTGAATTTCCAGAAATTCTCTTTTTGGGATTCCCAGGAATTCTCTGATTTGGGATTCCCAGGGATTCCCCAGTTTGGGGTCACTGGGAACGTTTGGATTCCTGGGAATGCTCTGGTTTGGGATCCCCAAAAATCACAATTTGGGGTCCCAGGGATGCTCTGACTCAGAATTCCCAGAAATTCTCTGATTTGGGGCTCCCAGGAACTCTCTGATTTGGGGTCCCCAAAAGTGTCACAATTTGGGGTCCCAGGGATGCTCTGACTCAGAATTCCCAGCAATTCTCTTTTTGGGATTCCCAGAATTTCTCATTTGGGATTCCCAGGAATTCTTTTATTTGGGGTCCCCCAAAGTGTCACAATTTGGGGTCCCAGGGATTCTTTTTTTTGGGATTCCCAGAATTTCTCTGTTTTGAGGTCCCCAAAAATCACAGTTTGGGGTCCCAGGGATTCCCTGGCTCGGAATTACCAGGAATTCTCTGTTTTGGGGTCCCAGGGATTCCCCAGTTTGGGATTTTTGGGGACTCTCTCTGTCCCCAGGGATGCTCCATTTTGGGGTCGCCAGGGAGGAAATTCAGGACAAATTTTGGGGTCACCAGCAGCACTTTTCCCCCCTATTTCCCTCATTTTTCCCCTTTTTCCCCCTTTTTTCCCCTTTTTTCCCCTTTTTTCCCCTTTTTTCCCCCATTTTCCCCATTCCCCCTCACCCCATTCCTTATAGGACTAACAAAAACCATCCCAATCCTTCCCTCCCCCCTTCCTCTCACCCTTTTTGTTTTAGGATTTTTCTCCTATTTCGGGCCTTCCCAGCTGCTTCCTTTTATTCTTCTCATCCAGACCCTGTCATTACATTTTCCATTCTTACAAAGACAAAAAAAAATATATTAAAAAAAATCCAAAATCCTCTTCCCAAGCTTTTTTTTTTTTTTTCTCCACCTCCTTATTCCCATTTTTTAGGGTCCTGGAATATATTTCTTCCCATCTCCCATTTCCCTGTGGGGTTTTTAGGGTTTTTTTGGGGGTTTGGGGTGAGGAGAAAAGAGGAAAAATCCCAAAAATCCCAAAATTCCACCCCAAAAATCCTCGCTCCGGGATCCCGACGTGCTGGCACATCCTATTCCCATTTTTTTTTTTTTTTGGGATCGCGCCATCCCAAATTACCGGGGCGGGCCGGGAGCTGCCGGTCTGAGCTCCCGATCCCAAAATTCTGCTGTTCCCGCTTGGAACGGAGCCGCCGGAGAACGAGAAGCAGCTGAGAGGGTTTTTTTTTTTTTTAAATCCCATTTTTCCTGCTGTTCTCCATCCTAAAATTCACGGTCGAGACCCCAAAACTCAGAGTCGAGACCCCAAAACCCACAGCAGGGACAAATCCCATTTTTCCTGCTCTTCTCGATCCTAAAATTCACTGTCGAGACCCCAAAATTCACTGTCGAGACCCCAAAACTCCCTATCGAGACCCCAAAATCCACAGCAAGGACCCCAAAATCTACAGTCGAGACCCCAAAACCCAAGGCTGAGACCCCAAAACCCACGGCAGGGACAAATCCCATTTTTCCTCCTGTTCTCCATCCTAAAATTCGCTGTCGAGACCCCAAAATTCACCGTCGAGACCCCAAAATCCACAATCGGGACCCTAAAATCCACAACAGAGACACCAAAATTCACTGTCGAGACCCCAAAACTCAAAGTTGAGACCCCAAAATCCACGGCTGGGACAAATCCAATGCCGGGACCCCAAAATTCACGGTCGAGATCCCAAAATCCACAGCCTCGACCCCAAAATCTGCAGTCGAGACCCCAAAATCCATGGTCAGGACCCCAAAATCCACAACAGGGACCCCAAAACTCACTCTCGAGACCCCAAAATCCACGACAGGGACAAATCCAACTCCGGGGCCCCAAAATTCACGGTCGAGACCCTAAAATCCACAACAGGAACCCCAAAATCCATGGTCAGGACCCCAAAACTCACTATCGAGACCCCAAAATCCACGGCCAGGACCCCAAAACCCATGGCAGGGACAAATCCCATTTTTCCTCCTGTTCTCGATCCTAAAATTCACTATCGAGACCCCAAAACTCAGAGCTGAGACCCCAAAACCCACGGCAGGGACAAATCCAACTCCGGGACCCCAAAATTCACGGTCGAGATCCCAAAACTCACAGTCGAGACCCTAAAATCCACAACAGGGACCCCAAAATCTACGGCAGGGACACCAAAATCCCATGGTCGAGACCCCAAAATCCACAACAGAGGCCCCAAAATCCACGGTCGAGACCTCAAAATCCACGGCCAGGACCCCAAAACTCACGGCAGGGACCCCAAAATCCACGGTAGAGACAAATCCAACGCCGGGACCCTAAAATCCATTGTCGAGACCCCAAAATCCACAGCCCCGACCCCAAAATCTGCAGTCGGGACCCCAAAACCTGGGGTCAGCAGGGGGCTTTTGGGATAAATGGGAGGTTTGGGGTCACCGGCAGGGGTTTGGGGTCAGCAGGAGGGATTTGGGATCACCGGCAGGGGTTTGGGGTCAGCAGGAGGGGTTTGGGGTCAGCAGGAGGATTTAGGGTCACCGGGAGGATTTAGGGTCACCGGGAGGGGTTTTGGGGTCAGCAGGAGGATTTAGGGCCAACAGGAGGGTTTTGGTGTCAGCAGGAGGATTTGGGGTCACCGGAAGGGATTTGGGGTCAGCGGGAGGGATTTGGGGTCAGCAGGAGGATTTGGGGTCAACAGGAGGATTTGGGGTCAGCAGGAGGATTTGGGGTCAGCAGGAGGATTTGGGGTCACAGGGAGCATTTAGGGTCAGCGGGAGGATTTGGGATCACCGGGAGGATTTGGGGTCAGCGGGAGGATTTGGGATCACCGGGAGGGGTTTAGGGTCAGCAGGAGGATTTGGGGTCAACAGGAGGATTTAGGGTCAGCAGGAGGATTTAGGGTCAGCAGGAGGATTTGGGGTCAGCAGGAGGATTTAGGATCAGCAGGAGGATTTGGGGTCAGCAGGAGGATTTGGGGTCAGCAGGAGGATTTAGGGTCACCGAGAGGATTTAGGGTCAGCAGGAGGATTTAGGGTCAGCAGGAGGATTTGGGGTCAACAGGAGGGGTTTGGGGTCACCGGGAGGTGTTTGGGATCACCGGGAGGGGTTTGTGGTCAGCAGGAGGATTTAGGGCCAGCAGGAGCGGTTTGGGGTCAGCAGGAGGGATTTAGGGTCAGCAGGAGGATTTAGGGCCAACAGGAGGGATTTAGGGTCAGCGGGAGGATTTGGGGTCAGCAGGAGGGGTTTAGGGTCGCCGGGAGGATTTAGGGTCAGCAGGAGGATTTAGGGTCAGCGGGAGGATTTGGGGTCAGCAGGAGGGGTTTGGGATCACCGGGAGGGGTTTGTGGTCAGCAGGAGGGTTTAGGGCCAACAGGAGGATTTGGGATCTCCGGGAGGGATTTGTGGTCACCGGGAGGATTTGGGGTCAGCAGGAGGATTTGGGGTCAGCAGGAGGATTTGGGGTCACCGGGAGGGGTTTGGGATCACCGGGAGGGGTTTGTGGTCAGCAGGAGGATTTAGGGCCAGCAGGAGGGGTTTGGGGTCAGCAGGAGGATTTGGGGTCAGCAGGAGGATTTAGGGTCACCGGGAGGATTTAGGGTCACCGGGAGGGATTTGGGGTCAGCGGGAGGATTTGGGATCACCGAGAGGATTTAGGGTCAGCAGGAGGATTTGGGGTCACCCGGAGGATTTGGGGTCAGCAGGAGGATTTGGGGTCAGCGGGAGGATTTAGGGTCAGCGGGAGGATTTGGGGTCAGCAGGAGGATTTAGGGTCAGCAGGAGGATTTTGGGTCAGCAGGAGGGGTTTGGGGTCAGCAGGAGGATTTAGGGCCAACAGGAGGGATTTGGGGTCAGCGGGAGGATTTGGGGTCAGCAGGAGGATTTGGGATCACCGGGAGGGGTTTGGGGTCAGCAGGAGGATTTGGGGCCAGCAGGAGGATTTGGGATCACCGGGAGGGATTTAGGGTTAGCAGGAGGATTTAGGGTCACCGGGAGGGGTTTGGGATCACCGAGAGGATTTGGGGTCACAAAACACCAAACACAAACACAACACAAGATTTAGGTCAGCGGGAGGATTTGGGGTCAGCAGGAGGATTTAGGGCCAACAGGAGGATTTGTGGTCAGCAGGAGGATTTGGGGTCACCGGGAAGGATTTGGGGTCAGCAGGAGGATTTAGGGCCAACAGGAGGGATTTGGGGTCAGCGGGAGGATTTGGGGTCAGCAGGAGGATTTAGGGTCAGCAGGAGGATTTGGGGTCAGCAGGAGGATTTGGGGTCACCAGGAGGATTTAGGGTCAGCAGGAGGATTTGGGGTCAGCGGGAGGATTTAGGGTCACCGGGAGGATTTAGGGTCAACAGGAGGATTTGGGGTCAGCGGGAGGATTTAGGGTCAGCCCAGCCCCTGCTCCCGGGAGCTTTTCCAACCCTCGGGAATGTGGGGCAGGGCAGCGCTCCCTGCCAGGACCTCCCGGAGTGTCCCTGCCCCATTCCCGGGATGTCCCTGGCCGGTGTCCCCGGGATGTCCCGAGATGTCCCTACCCAGTGTCCCGGAATGTCCCTGCACGATTCCCTGGATATCCCGGGATGTCCCTGCCTGGTGTCCCTGGATGTCCCGGGATGTCCCTGCCCGGTGTTCCGAGATGTCCCGGAATGTCCCTGCCCTATACCCGGGATGTCCCCTGCTGTCCCTGCCCGATGTCCCCGAATTTTCCCGCCCGGTGTCCCCGGGATATTCCTGTCCGGACCTCCCTGGGGAGGGAGGTGTCCAGGGATGTCCCTGCTCGGTGTCCCGGGATGTCCCAGGGTGTCCCTGTCCGATTCCCGGAGTGACCCGGAATGTCCCTTGTCCGGTGTCCCCGGGATGTCCTTGCCCAATTCCCCGGGTGTCCCTGCCAGGACCTCCCTGGATGTCCCTTCCCGGTGTCCCCTCGTGTCCCTGCCCGGTGCCCCGTGATGTCCTTGCCCAACTCCTGGGATGTCCCTGCCTGGTGTCCCCTCGTGTCCCTGACCAATTCCCTGGGAGTCCCTGCCCGGTGTCCCGAGGTGTCCCGAGGTGTCCCGAAATGTCCCTACCAGGACCTCCCGGGGTGTCCCAGCGTGTCCCTGCCCCCTTCCCGGGATGTCGCTGGGTGTCCCTGCCTTATTCCCGGAGTGACCCGGGATGTCCCTGCCCGATGTCCCGAGATGTCCCGGCCCGGTGTCCCCGAGGTGTCCCTGCCCAATTCCAGAGATGTCCCTGTCCGGTGTCCCGTGCTGTCCCTGTCCGGTGTCCCAGGATGTCCCAGAGTGTCCTTGCCCGCTGTCCCGGGATGTCCCATGCTGTCCCTGCCCTGTGTCCCGGGATGTCCCATCCTGTCCCTCCCCGCTGTCCCCATCCTGTCCCCTCACCTCACCATTCCAGCTCCCTCCTCCCTCCCTCCTCCCTCCGCGCCTTCCACCCCGGCGGGCCGGGCAGAAATTCCGCATTTTTCTCCCAAATCCCCCCCGGAGGCCCCCGCGGCCCCTTTGATCCTCCAGCCAGCCAAAAAAGGGTGGAAAAATGCCGCTCGGGGGCCAGAGCGGGCTGGAAACGGGAAATGTTGTCCCGGGTTTGGCCCCGTAAAACGCCGCCGTTCCATTACAGCATCCGCCGGGAAGGCGGGGGACCTAAAAAAACCTTCTGGGGACACCCAGATGGCACGGCGACAGCCGGAGGGGGGGTGGCTCGGCCCGGCTGGGGTCACTCGGGGGATGTCACCGTGCCAGGGAGGCTCTGGGTGGTGTCACCCCGCCCCGTCTGCCACGTCGCGGGGAGCTGGCACGGTGTCACCCCTGCAGCCGCCAGCCCGGCTGAGCGCGGCCCAAGGCAAACAGGACGGTGCTACCGGGCGGGGGTGGCATTTGGGGACGCTGGGGACACGCGGGGGACACGCGGGGGACATCCCGGAGAAGGCCAGCAGCCAAGCGGGTGGATAAGAATTATATATTTTGTAATAAATAATGTACAAATCTGCCCCAGATCTGGGCCGAGGCGCCGCGGTGGGGTGGCACTTGTCCCCGGGGTTTGGTGGCACTGTCGCCCGGGCTGGGGTGGCACTGTCGCCGGGGGTTTGGTGGCACCGCAGAGAGGACATTCAGTCCGCGATCTCCTTAGGGTTTTCCCCACCCCAAACCCTCCGTTTCCCCTATATGGGATTTGGGGACGCAAATTGGGATTCGGGGATGCCATGTCCCCTTCCCGGGCACTCGGGGGACCCTGCCGGTGGCACCGGCGACAAATGGCCGAGCGGTGTCCCCCTCCCCTTCCCCAATTCGCTCCCACCCCCTCTTTAACCCCTTCGTTTCCAGCGCGGGGCTGAGCACCAAGAGGGGGACACGGGCAGCACCGGGGGGGCTGGCGACGCCCCCTCCCCGTGTCCCCACGGTGTCCCCACGTTGTCCCCGCGGTGTCCCCACCGCTCCGAGCGTTATAAATGAGCGCGGCAAAAGCGACGGGGAGGGGGAAGCCGAGCCGGGGAGGGGACGCTGCGGGGACACCTCAGGGTTGTCCCCTCGGCCTCCGCTGGCTGCTGGGGGTCCGGCGGGTGGCCGCGGGGACCCCGAAGTCCATCACCTCGGGGGGAGAGCGGCGCAGCTCGGCCGAGCCCATCTCCCTGCGGATCTCAGCCAGCGCCTCGGCCGGAGCGGTCAGCAGGCGCTGGAAGAAGCTCTCCCTGCCCGGCGGCCGCTCCTGGCAGGTGAAGGTGACCGCCGTGCCCTCGGCCGCCCTCATCTCCCGCGAGAAACCATCCGAGGTGCCCGCGAAGCAGCGGCCGATGGCGATCTCCTTGGCCAGCCGCGGGCTCTGGTCCGTCACGGTGTAGATGCCGTAGTTGTGGCCCAGCGGGTCCAGCGGGGCCAGCATGGCGAACGCTCCGGTGTGGTTGTTCTCCGCCACGGGAGGGTGGCGACTCAGGTAATCGCGCAGCAAGCCGTTGACGGCCGTGCGGCGACAACTGCCCTGCGGCACGATGGACACGAGGGTCCGGTCGGTCAGGCTCTGGTCGAAGAGCATCCCGCCGCACTTGAACTCCACGCAGGCCGCCGAGGTGCTGGCCAGCCGCGGGTCCCGCACGCTCCGGCTGTCCCGCAGCCCGTAGAGCTGCCCGCGGGTGCGGGGGTGACTCCCGCCGGCGTTGCGCGACCTCACCATGTACTCCTGCGGCCCTTCCAGCTGCACCTTGATGTAGCACGCGCGGAACTCCTGCGGGTTCGGCCACCACGCCAGGTAGTCGCCGGTCCACGAGGTGACGTCGCTCTCCTTGAAGGGCACCACGTTGTACTCGTACTTGTCCACCTCCACGCGGTAGAACCGCAGGTGCGCGGCGCTGACCGGCGCCTCCTCGCACTCCCGGAGGCTCCGGTAGGAATACACCGGCCCGTTGCTCTCGTCCACGTTGTTGGGGTCCGGTTTGGCCACGTTGATCTGGATCGCCGTCTTCTTCAGCTCGGGGTCGTCGTGGTCCGAGCGGCGGTAGCCCAGCTTGCCCAGGTAGGGCTGCGGCACGCCGATGGCCACCGGGTTGAGCTTGGGGCTGGAGGCCACCGCTTCCAGCTCCTCTCCGCCCAGCGTGGCCGTGACCAGCGCCGTGTAGGCGTCGGGCCGCTGCCCGTCGCAAAAAGCGGGCAGACAAGCCCCGTTCGGCCCGGTGACCACGCTGTCAAATCGTCCCCAAGCCCGCGGGTTGCTGGGGAAGCCGGGCTGAGGCTCCAGGTTGACCAGACTGACCACCACGCCTTCCAGCTGCTCGTTGGGGTTGAATTTCTCGTTGCCGTACGCTCGCACCTTGACGAAGCAGCGGCGGTCCTCCGGCACGTCCAGGTTGAAGAGGCGGCGCTCGCGGATCTCCAGGTTGCCCACCAGGAAGGTCCTCTCCTCCCTCCTCCTCCTCTTCCTCCTCCTCCTCCCCTCGGCCGGCCGCAGCACGCCCTCCTCCTCCCACAGGCCGCTCTCGGGGTTCAGCGACCACAGCTTCATCTTGTGCAGGTGCTCCGCCATGCCCACCTGCCCCGCGTCCATCCTCACCTGCACCGGCCCCGCCTGCAGCTCCGCGCCGCTCTCCCCTTCCCGGAAATCCACGGCGAACATCCCGTAGGTGCGCAGCGGGACGATTTCCCCCTCGGCGTCGGCGAAGCTGAGGTCGCTGGAAGCCGCGCTGGCTGTCGCCATGTCGCGCGGGTCCACGAAGGTGACGCTGGCCTTGACGGTGCCGTTGAAAACCTCGCCGGAGGGTTTCAGGAAAGTGCCGGCCGGCAGGATGAGCTCCCCGACAGGCTCCCGACCGCCGGCCTCGCCCAGCGGGATAGCGTTGCTCCGGCCGCCGTCCAGCTCCACCGGTTCCTTCTTCCTCATCATCTTCACCTCGTGGTACACCGCGCCGCCCCGCCGGTCGAACGGCAGCACCCTGACCGCGTCCACCAGGCGCTGCTGGTCATCCACGAAGCGAGTGACCAAGCGCTGCGTGTCCGGCGGCACCTCGATGGTGAAGGAGCCCTGGTAGCCGGTGAAGCCGACTTTCCTCGGCCCGAGGAAGATGTGGCCGAAGCGGAGCGGCTCCCCGGTGTCCGCCGCTGTCACCCTGCCCTGCACCAGCACGCGGGGACGAGCGCAGGGACCGCAGCCGCACTCGGCCACCACCTTGACGGGCAGCAGGGAATCGCCGCACGGCACCTGCCGCAGCTCCATCCTCCGCACCCCGCAGCAGCTCCCGGAGTCGGGGCCGCAGCCCGAGGGCTCCTCGGGACCGCCGGGGCACGGCGAGGGCGGGCAGCGCCCCACGTTGTACCACCGCGAGCCGCCGGAGTCCTGCGGGCACTCGCTGGGCAGCTGCACCAGGCTGGGCTCCGGGTCCGGCCGGCAGCTGGGCTGGCCCTGGGCTGGGGACACGGGGAGAGGGGTTAGGGGACTCGGGGGTGTCACCCGGCTGGGGACACGGGGGAGGAAGGGGTTAGGGGACTCGGGGTTGTCATCCCGGCCCGGAGGATGTCACCCGGCCTGCTCCGGGTCCCCCTGGTAGCTCGGCTGGCCCTGAGCTGGGTACACGGAGGAAGGGGTTAGGGGGTCAGGGATGTCACCCCAGGATGTCACCCGGCTGGGACACGGAGGAAGGGGTTAGTGGACCCGGGGATGTCACCCCAGGACGTCACCCGGATGGGACACCGAGGAAGGAGTTAGGGGGTCAGGGATGTCACCCCAGGATGTCACCCGCTGGGGACACGGAGGAAGGGGTTAGGGGACCCGAGGATGTCACCCCAGGATGTCCCCCGGCGCGCTGCTCACCCAGCACGGTGAGCTGGGCCGGCGCAGAGCGGATGGCGCCAGCCTCGGAGCTGGCCTTGCAGTGGTAGGTGCCAGCCTGGCCAGGTGACAAGTCCCGCAGGGACAGGCGACCGCTGGAGCGAGGGGACTTCCCCGCCAGGAGTGTCCCGTTGTGGTACCTGCGGGGACAGGGGACAGGGGACAGGGCCACCAAGGGGTTATGGGGCACTCACCTGGCAGCCCAGGTGGGGACACCGGTGGGGTACAAGGTGAGATAGAGGTGAGGTACAGGTGAGATGCAGGTGGGACACAGGTGGAGGGCAGGTGTGACACGTGAGACATAGGTGGGATACAGGTGTCACACGGATAGGAATGGTGGGACACAGGTGAGGCACAGGTGTGACACAGATGTGACACAGGTGAGATAGAGGTGAGACAGGTGAGACACAGGTGTGACACGTGAGACACAGGTGTGACCCACGTGAGACACAGGTGTGACAGGTGAGACACAGGTGTGACAGGTGAGACACAGGTGTGACACAGGTGAGACAAATGAGACAGAAGTGTGACACAAGTGTGACACAGGTGTGACATGTGAGACACAGGTGTGACACAGGTGAGATAGAGATGACACAGGTGTGACACAGGTGTGCCAGGTGTGCCCCAGGTGAGATGCCGGTGCCCAGCTCCCCCCGCCCCATGTCCCTCACCAGTAGTACTTCCGGGGCTCAGGGCTGCCCGCAGCCTGGCAGCAGAAGGTGACATCCTGCCCGACCTGCCTCACCCTGCCCTGCGGCTGCAGCACCAGGTAGGGTTTCTCTGCGGGGCAAGAGGGGCACCATGGGCACCCCGAGCGCCCCGCCAGGTGTGCCACTCGACCCGCCAGGTGTGCCAGGTGTGCCCCCCGATCGCCCCGCCAGGTGTGCCCCCTGATCTCCCCTCCAGGTGTGCCATGGGCACCCCGATCACCCTGCCAGGTGTGCCACCCGCCCCTCCAGGTGTGCCCCCCGATCGCCCCGCCAGGTGGGCTATGGGCACCCCGATCGCCCAGCCAGGTGTGCCCCCTGATCTCCCCTCCAAGTGTGCCATGGGTATCCCAATCTCCCCGCCAGGTGAGCCAGGTGTGCCCTCCGTCCCTCCAGGTGTGCCCCCTGATCTCCCCGCCAGGTGTGCCCTCCATCCCTCCAGGTGTGACCCCCGATGGCCCCGCCAGGTGAGCCAGGTGTTCCCCCCGCCCTCCCCACCTCCTCACCGAGCCGCCGCAGCCTCAGGTGCGCCACGGCCACCGCCGAGCCGTTGGTGACAATCGGTGCCAGCGCCGGGGCGAAGCCATCGCGGTGCGCGCTGAGGTTGGTGGCAGGGCCTGGGCACATGGCCTGGCCACGGAAGTGACCCCTGGCATCGCTGAGGGCCAGCAGGACAGGAGGGTGACCGGCCAGGTACACGCGGGTGTCCGGCAGGGCCACCCCGGCCACGGTGGTCACTGTGCCCTCTAGGGTGACCGCTGGGCAGCCTGCGGGGGGAGGTGGGTGACACCGCGGGGACAGCACGGTGACACAACGGGGACAGTATGGTGACACCGCAGGGACACCACGGGGACAGCACGGTGACACTGCAGGGACAGTACGGTGACACCTCATGGCATCACGGTGACACCGCAGGGACACTGTGGGTGACACCGCTGGGACAGCATGGTGACACCGCAGGGAGAGCATGGTGACAACCCAGGGACACCCCATGGGCACCACGAGTGACACCCCAGCCCAGGTGGGACACGAGTGGGACACAGGTGGGACACAGATGACTGCAGGTGGCACACGGGTGACATCCAGCTACAACGCCACCACACAGAGCTGTCCCCTCATCCCCGCGGGTCTCACCTGGGCAGGGCGAGGGGGGACATTTGGTCACCTCGGTGGCACGGCCAGGACACGGTGGCTTCTTGGCGGGCTGGCAGCTGCGGCGCCGGACACGAGTGCCACCAGGGCCACAGCTGCGGGAACAGGGACCCCAGGCGCCCCATTCTGTCCAGGTGGGCTCTGTGGGGACATTCCAGGTGACAACTGGGTCCCCAAACCCCCAGAGTGTGGTGGCACTGGGGTGGCACTGGGGTGGACACCACGTGTGTCCCCGTGGGGTCACAGCTGCGGGAACAGGGACATCGAGTGTCCCATTCCGACCAGGTGGGCTCTGCGGGGACATTCTGGGTGGCACTTGGGTCCCCAAACCCCCAGCGTGAGGTGGCACTGGGGTGTCACCTCCGGGTCACCCGCTGGAGGAGGAGCGGCAGGTGGTGGCACCTGGTGGCACCGGGTGGCACTTGCCACCTGCTCGTCCTGTGGGGACTGAGATTTGGGGTCCCTGGGGAGACCCCTGGCCCTTGGCACCAGCGGGTGACACCACGGTGACACCACGGCCAACCCCTGGGCAGCACGGGTGACACCCCAGGGACACCACGGCCACCGCACGGGGTTTGGGGTGGCACTGCAGTTTTGGGGTGGCACCATGTGGTTTTGGGGACACCACAGGGTTTTGAGTGACACCGCGGGTTTTGGGGTGGCACCGCGTGGTTTCAGGATGTCACCTCAAGGTTTGGGATGTCACCGCGGGTTTCGGGGTGACACCACATGGTTTTAGGACGTCACCATTATGTTTTGGGATGTCACCATGTGGTTTTGGGATGTCACCATTGGGTTTTAGGGTGACACCGCGGGCTTTAGGGTGACACCGCCTGGTTTTAGGATGTCACCTCAAGGTTTGGGATGTCACCGCGGGTTTTGGGGTGACACCACGTGGTTTTAGGATGTCACCACAGGTTTTGGGGTGACACCGCCTGGTTTCAGGATGTCACCTCAAGATTTGGCATATCACCGCGGATTTTGAGGTGACACCACACAGTTTCGGGGTGACACCACGTGGTTTTAAGGTGCCACCACTGGGTTTTGGGTGACCCCGCGGGTTTCGGGGTGCCACCAGTGTCGGGGTCCCTACCTGGGCAGGGCCCGGCGCTGCAGGGCCGGCGCTCGGTGGCTTTGCCGCGGCACTGGAGCTCCTTGAGTGACCCCTGGGCGCTGCGGCAGCGCCGGCTGCGGCTCTGCGTGCCCCTCGTGCCACAGGCGCTGCGCGAGCAGGGACTCCAGGGTGACCAGTGCGACCAGTAAACGTGCTCTGGGGGGACACGGGGGTGAGCTGGGTGTGCGGGGGCTGTGTCCGGCACCCAAGGGGTTAACTGGGCACTCAAGGGGTTAACTGGGCACCCAATGTCCGGATCTGGTGCCCAAGGGGTTAACGGGGGGACCACTCCCCCCCCGCAGCCCAGGTGGGATTACAGGTGTGACACAGGTGTGACACAGGTGAGATACAGGTGTGGCAGGTGTGCAGGTGTGGCGCAGGTGTGACAGGTGTGACATAGGTGAGACACAGGTAAGATACAGGTAAGATACAGGTGTGGCAGGTGTGCAGGTGTGGCACAGGTGTGGCGCAGGTGTGACAGGCCAAACACAAAAACAAAAACAGTGGCAGGTGTGCAGGTGTGGCACAGGTGTGACACAGGTGAGATACAGGTGTGACAGGTGTGGCACGGGTGTGGTGCGGGTGTGGCACAGGTGGGGTTCACGTGTGACACACGTGTGGCACAGGTGGAATACAGGTGGGGTTCAGGGGGGACACAGGTGCCCCCAGCCAGCCCCTGTTGCCCCCAATACCCCATTGTCCCCATTGTCCCCATTGTCCTTATTGTCCCCATTGTCCCCATTGTCCTTATTGTCCCCATTGTCCCCATTGTCCCCATTGTCCCCATTGTCCCCATTGCCCCCATCACCCCCATCGTCCCCATGTCCCCATGTCCCCATGTCCCCATTGTCCCCTCACCGCGGGGACACAGGAAGCGCATGTGGTAGTTGGCGCAGGCCATGGCCCATTGTCCCCATTGCCCCTTTTCCCCCATTGTCCCCATTACCGCCATTGTCCCCATCACCGCCATTGTCCCCATTGTCCCCCCATGTCCCCACTGTCCCCTCACCCCTTGGGCACAGGAAGCGCACGTGGTAGTTGGCGCAGGCAGTGCCGGGCGGCTGCTCGCGGTGCAGGCCATACCCCCCAGGTGCCCCCACTGTCCCCATGTCCCCATGTCCCCATTGCCCCCATTGTCCCCATCACCCCCCATGTCCCCACTGTCCCCAGCAGTGTCCCCTCACCGCGGGGACACAGGAAGTGCACGTGGTAGTTGGCGCAGGCGGTGCCAGGCGGCTGCTCACGGTGCAGGCTGTAACCCGTTGTCCCCATTGTCCCCATGTCCCCACTGCCCCCATTACCCCCCATGTCCCCATCACCCCCCATGTCCCCACTGTCCCCTCACCGCGGGGACACAGGAAGCACACGTGGTAGTTGGCGCAGGCCGTGCTGGGCGGCTGCTCGCGGTGCAGGCTGTAACCCATTGTCCCCATTGTCCCCATGTCCCCATTGCCCCCATTACCCCCATTGTCCCCATCACCCCCCATGTCCCCATGTCCCCAGCAGTGTCCCCTCACCGCGGGGGCACAGGAAGCGCACGTGGTAGTTGGCGCAGGCGGTGCCGGGCGGCTGCTCGCGGTGCAGGCTGTAACCCCATTGTCCCCATTGTCCCCTGTGTCCCCATCGCCCCCATTGTCCCCATCACCCCCATTGTCCCCATTGTCCCCATCACCCCCATTGTCCCCATTGTCCCCAGCTGTGTCCCCATGTCCCCTCACCGCGGGGGCACAGGAAGCGCACGTGGTAGTTGGCGCAGGCCATGGCCCATTGCCCCCATCACCCCCGTTGTCCCCATGTCCCCATTGTCCCCATTGTCCCCATTGCCCCCATTGTCCCCATTATCCCAAATCCCCACTGTCCCCAGCAGTGTCCCCTCACCGCGGGGACACAGGAAGCGCACGTGGTAGTTGGCGCATACTGTGCCGGGCGGCTGCTCGCGGTGCAGGCTGTAACCCATTGTCCCCATTGTCCCCATTGTCCCCATGTCCCCATTGCCCCCATTACCCCCATTGTCCCCATCACCCCCCATGTCCCCATGTCCCCAGCAGTGTCCCCTCACCGCGGGGACACAGGAAGCGCACGTGGTAGTTGGCGCATGCTGTGCCGGGCGGCTGCTCGCGGTGCAGGCCATACCCCCCATGTGTCCCCATGTCCCTATTGTCCCCATCACCCCAATCCCCCCATTGTCCCCACTGTCCCCACTGTCCCCACTGTCCCCTCACCGCGGGGACACAGGAAGCGCACGTGGTAGTTGGCGCAGGCGGTGCCGGGCGGCTGCTCGCGGTGCAGGCAGCGGAAGCCGCGCTCGGGGCTGGCATGCACCACCTGGCCCAGCGCCTCGGGCAGCTGCCACTCGGTGCTGCGCGCCTCGATGGCCACCGGCCGCTGGCACACGCGGCCACCGTAGTAGAAGCGGATGGCCGCCAGGCTCTCGTGGTCACCGTCACCGCCAGGGTGGTCGATGTTGAACCACGATGTCCACTCGGCGCCTTTGCCTGCGGGGAGAGGGGATGGGGGTGGTGCAGGGGGTTGGGGTTGGGGACAGGGTGGGGACAGCTTGGGGACATCGGGGCCTGAGGGTGCTGTAGGGGGCTGGGGTTGGGGACAGCCTGGGGACATCAGGGCCTGAGGGTCCTTCACTGGGCCTGGAGTTGGGGACAGTGTGGGAACAGCCTGGGGACATCAGGGCCTGAGGGTCCTTCACCAGCCCCGGGGTTGGGGACAGTGTGGGGACATCAGGGCCTGAGGGTGCTGCAGAGGGCTGGGGTTGGGGACAGAATGAGGACAGCTTGGGGACACCAGGGCCTGAGCGTCCTGCAGTGTTCCTGAAGTGGGGACAGTTTGGGGACATCAAGGTCTGAGTGTTCCACAATGGCCCCAAGGCTGGGGACAGAGTGGGGACAGTATGGGGACACCTGAGCATCCTGCACCTACCCCAAGGCTGGAGACAGCCTGAGGACAGCTTGGGGACATCAGAGCCTGAAGGTCCTTCACCAGCCCCGGGGTTGGGGACAGTGTGGGGACATCAGGGCCTGAGGGTGCTGCACCAGGCCTGAGGTTGGTGACAGCTTGGGGACATCAGGGCCTGAGCATCCCCCGCCAGCCCCGAGGCTGGGGACAGAGTGGGGACAGCATGGGGACATCAGGACCTGAGGGTCCTGCAGCAGGTCTGGGGTGGGGACAATGTGGGGACAGCTTGGGGACATCAGGGTCTGAGCATCCCACACTGGTCCCAAGGCTGGGGACAGCTGGGGACAGCCTGGGGACACCAGGGCTGGAGCAGGTGGGGATGGAGGGATGAGGGGTGGTCACAACCAAAGGTCCCACATGGGTGACATGGGTTTGGAATTGTCCCCAAGGCAGTGGGAATGTCAGGGTGTCCCCACGGGGACACAGGGATGTCCCCAGCGGTGTCCAGCGGGGCTCAGGTGACGTCACCTGCCGTGTCCAGGTCCAGCTCCTCCAGGCTGGGTTCCTTCCAGGGTTTGCCGCTCTTGCCAGGCTCCGAGTCATTCTCCAGTGGCTCTGGGGACACAGAGGGTGACAGTGCCACCTCCCCAAGGTCCCTGGTCCCACGGGGGTGGTGACACCCTGCCCTGAGCCCCCTGTCCCACTGGGGGGATTCACTGTGTCCCCAAGGCCACCCCGGGGGTGTCACCGAGGATAGGCTGCAGTGTCTGTGTGACCCGAGGGGTGGCACAAGGGGTGGCACAAGGGGTGGCCGAGGTGGCAGTCCACCCCAAATCCATGGGAAACACTCCTGGCTGTCCTGGGGGTGACATGGGACAAGGACATCCCTCACCCGAGCCAGTGTCACCGAGCCCCAAAGCAGGGAGGTGACAGGTAACTGGGGTTGAAACCACAGCTGGGTGTCCCCACAGTGTCCCCACAGTGTCCCCACAGCTGTCCCGTGTCCCTCAGGTGAACCCCGAGTGGCCTTTCCCACCTGCTGTGGGGACATCTGGCCATGCCGGAGGGGACAGAGATGGGAAAAATGTCCCTGGAGCCACCCCTGTCACCCGCGGGTGACACCCTGGGTCACCGCGGTCACACCATGGTGGGGGACAAACCCTGCCAGCCCCTGTCCCCTCCCCAGGGGACACGGGGACAGCTCCGTCCCGCGGGTGGATGGGTTTGTCCCCAGAGCGGGGACATTCCCGGCTCGGTGGCGCGGGGACACTCGCGGGGTCCGGCTGGGCTTCTGTGGTGGCAGGGCTGGCGGGGACATGGCGTGGGACATTCCCTGTCCCTGTCCCTGTCCCTGTCCTTGTCCCTGTCCCAATCCCAATCCGTGTCCCAATCCCTATCCCGGTCTTTTTCCTGTCCCTGTCACCGTCCTGTCCCTGTGCCTGTCCCTGTCCCAATCCCTATCCCAGTCCCAATCGTTGTCGCTGCTCCTGTCCCTGTCCCCTGTGCCCTGTCCTTGTCCCTCTCCCCTGTCCCCATCCCTGTCCCAATGCCTGTCCCTGTCCCTGTCCCCAGGCATGACAAATCCCCTGAGCGCCATCAACACCTCCCTCCGGCAGGTGCCACCACCCTGTGCCACCACCCTGTGCCACCACCCTGTGCCACCACCCCGTACCACCACCCCGTGCCACCACCGTGTGCCACCACCGTGTGCCACCACCCTGTGCCACCCCCGTGTGCCACCACCCTGTGCCACCACCCTGTGCCACCACCCCGTGCCACCACCGTGTGCCACCAGCCCGTGCCACCCCCGGGTGCCACCTCGGGCGCTCCCCACCGCCACCCCAATTCCGGCACCCCCTTTAGGACCGCGCCGCCCACAAACCCCACAAACCAACCCCACAAACCAACCTCACAAACAAACAAACCCCGTAAACTCCATAAACCCCAAAAAAACCCACAAACAAACAAACCCCGTAAACTCCATAAACCCCAAAAACCCCACAAACAAACCCCACAAACTCCATAAATCCCACAAACAAACAAACAAACCCCACAAAGCTCACCTGCCTCCCCCACAGCCAACCCTGCCAGCAGTGCCACGGCTGCTCCACAAACCCCACAAACCAACAGACCCCACAAACCAACCCCACAAACCCCAAAACTCCACACACCCCACAAACAAACCAACCCTGCCAGCTGTGCCAGCTGTGCCATGGCTGCTCCACAAACTCCATAAACCAACCAACCCCAAACACCCCCAAAACCCCATAAACCCCAAAACCAAACCCCACAAACCCCAAAACCAAACCCCAAAAAGCTCACCTGCCGCCCCCATGGCCACCCCCACCAGCAGCGCCAGCTGTGCCAACCCTGCCAGCTGTGCCAGCTGTGCCACAAACAAAGCCCACAAACCAACCCCAAACACCCCAAAAACCCCACAAACCAACCCCAAACACCCCAAAAACCCCATAAACCCCACAAACAAACCCCAAAAACCTCACCTGCCGCCCCCATGGCCAACCCCACCAGCAGCGCCAGCTGTGCCAGCTGTGCCAGCTGTGCCATGGCTGCCCCACAAACCCCAAACTCCACGGACCCCAAAACCCCCACAAACAAACAAACCCCAAAAACCTCACCTGCCGCCCCCATGACCAATCCCACAAACAGCGCCAGCTGTGCCACCCCCGCCAGCTGTGCCAGCTGTGCCAGCTGTGCCATGGCTGCACCACAAACCCCACAAACAAATCCCACAAACCAACCCAAACCACCCCAAAAACCCCACAAACCAACTCCAAGCACCCCGAAAACGCCCACAAACCCCAAAACCAAACCCCAAAAAGCTCACCTGCCGCCCCCATGACCAATCCCACCAGCAGCGCCAGCTGTGCCAACCCTGCCAGCTGTGCCAGCTGTGCCACAAACAGAGCCCACAAACCAACCCCAAACACCCCAAAAACCCCCACAAAGAAACCCCAAAAGCCTCACCTGCCGCCCCCATGACCAATCCCACAAACAGCGCCAGCTGTGCCACCCCCGCCAGCTGTGCCAGCTGTGCCAGCTGTGCCATGGCTGCTCCACAAACCCCACAAACCAACCCCAAACACCCCCAAAACCCCACAAACCAACCCCAAACACCCCAAAAACCCCCCAAACCCCAAAACCAAACCCCAAAAACCTCACCTGCCGCCCCCATGGCCACCCCCACCAGCAGCGCCAGCTGTGCCAACCCCGCCAGCTGTGCCAGCTGTGCCAGCTGTGCCATGGCTGCTCCACAAACCCACAAACCCCAAACACCCCAAAACCCCCACAGACTCCAAAAACCCCCCAAACCCCAAAACTAAACCCCAAAAGCCTCACCTGCCGCCCCCATGGCCAACCCCACCAGCAGCGCCAGCTGTGCCAACCCTGCCAGCTGTGCCAGCTGTGCCAGCTGTGCCATGGCTGCTCGGCGGGGCGAGTGCGGCCGCGGCGGAGCGCTGCCCGACCTTTATAGGGCGGCGATCGGCGATCCTATAAAGCGCTGGCTCGGGGAGAGCTGGAGAGGAACCAGGCGGGAGGGAAGGGAAGGAAGGGAAGCGAGCCGAGGATTCGCAGTTTGTTGTTTTTGCCCAAAGCTGCTAAAATTGGAGAGTTGGGGAATGCGGAGGGAGGGAGGGAGAGAGGGAGGGAGAAATGAGTTGGGAAAATGTGGGGAATATGGGGGAAATGTATGGAAATGTGGGGAAATATGGGGAAAATATGGGGAAAATGGGGAAAAATGGGGGAAAATGGGGAAAAATGGGGGAAATTGGGGAGAAAATGGAGAAGAAGAGGGAAAAAATGGGGGAAAATGGGGAAAATTTGGGGAAAATGGGGAAAATTTGGGGAAAATTATGGGGAAATTTGGGGGAAATTATGGGGAAATTTGGGGGAAATGGGAAAATGTGGGGAAAATTTTGGGAAATTATGGGGCAAAATGGAGGAAAATGGGGAAAATATGGGGAAAATATCTGGGAAATGGGGGAAATGGGAAAAATAGGGGATTTGGGGAAAAATGGAAAAAATGGGGGGAAATGGAGAAATGGGGGAAAATATGGGGAAAAGTGAGGAAAAGTGGGGAAATGGGGAAGAAAGGGGATATGGGGAAAATGGGAAATGGGGAAAATAGGGAAAAATGGGAGAAATGGGGAAAAAAGGGAAAAAATGGGGGAAATGGGAAAAAAATGTGGAAAGAAATGGGAGAAATATAGGGGAAAATATGGGGAAATGGAGAAAATATAGGAGAAAATATGGGGGGAAATGGGGGAAAAATGGGAAAAAATATGGGGAAAATTTGGGGGAAATTGGGAAAAATGGGGGGAAATGGGGAAAATATGGGAAAATGGGGGAAACATATGGGGGGAAAATGGGGGAAAATGGGAAAAAATATGGGGAAAAATGGAAAAATATGGGGGAAATGGGGAAAATTTGGGGGAAAACGGGGAAAAAAAGGGGAAAAAGGAGCTGGAGGTGGCAGCGCTGCCACCGTGGGGACATGGAGGGTGTCACCTCTGGGGTGGCACTTGGACCCTGGAAAAACCCCTGAAATCCGGGAATTCCTCCTGCAGGGCACTGGGAGGGACTGGGATGGACTGGGAGAGATTTATCCCAAATAAATCGCCGAGATTGATCCCAAATTCCCCTTTTTTATCCCAAACCCACCACCAAAATCTGGGAATTCGCCCTGGTTTTGGGGCACTGGGATGGACTGGGATGAACTGGGATGGACTGGGAGGGACTGCAGGATATTTGGGATCAGTGAGGAACCCCAACCCCAAAATCTAGAAAAATCCCAAATTCTCCCAAAATCCCTTTTTTTATCCCAAACCCACCACCAAAATCTGGGAATTCACGCTGGTTTTGGGCACTGGGAAGGACTGGGAGGCACTGGGATGAACTGGGATGAACTGGGATGAACTGGGATGTACTGGGAGGCACTGGGAGGAACTGGGATGAACTGGGATGTACTGGGAGGGACTGGGAAGGGCTGGAGGATATTTGGGATCAGTGAGGAACCCCAACCCCAAAATCCAGAAAAATCCCAAAATCCCCTTTTTTATCCCAAACCCATCACCGAAATCTGGGAATTCGCCCTGGTTTTGGGGCACTGGGAGGGACTGGGAGGAACTAGGAGGAACTGGGAGGAACTGGGATGGACTGGAATTAACTGGGATGGACTGGGATGAACTGGGATGAACTGGGAGGCACTGGGATGGACTGGGATGAACTGGGATGAACTGGGATGGACTGGGATGGAGCTGGGATGAACTGGGATGGACTGGGATGTACTGGGATGTACTGGGATGAACTGGGAGGACTGGGAGGCACTAGGAGGAACTGGAATGAACTGGGAGGCACTGGGATGAACTGGGATGAACTGGGATGGACTGGGATGGACTGGGATGAACTGGGATGGACTAGGAATGGACTGGGATGAACTGGGATGAACTGGGATGCACTGGGATGGACTGGGATGGACTGGGATGAACTGGGATGAACTGGGATGCACTGGGATGGACTGGGATGAACTGGGATGGACTGGGATGAACTGGGATGAACTGGGAGGCACTGGGATGAACTGGGATGAACTGGGAGGCACTGGGAGGCACTGGGATGAACTGGGATGAACTGGGATGCACTGGGATGGACTGGGATGAACTGGGAGGAACTGGGATGAACTGGGAGGAACTGGGATGAACTGGGAGGCACTGTGATGAACTGGGATGAACTGGGAGGAACTGGGAGGAACTGGGATGGACTGGGATGAACTGGGAGGAACTGGGATGTACTGGGATGAACTGGGATAACTGGGATGTACTGGGATGGACTGGGATGGACTGGGATGAACTGGGATGGACTGGGATGAACCGGGATGAACTGGGAGGCACTGGGATGAACTGGGATGAACTGGGAGGCACTGGGCTGAACTGGGATGAACTGGGAGGGACTGGGATGAACTGGGATGGACTGGGATGGACTGGGATGAACTGGGAGGCACTGGGATAACTGGGATGGACTGGGATGAACTGGGAGGAACTGGGAGGCACTGGGAGGCACTGGGAGGCACTGGGAGGCACTGGGATGAACTGGGATGAACTGGGATGAAAAGCCCTACAGGATATTTGGGATCAGCGGCACAAATCCCGGCGCATTCCCGACATTCCGAACCCCCGGAGCGTCCCGCTGGGGTCACCGCAGGGTGACAATGGCCGCGGCTTGGGGACACAGGGGACATCGCCACCGGTGCCTCTGGCAACGACCCCGCAGCTCCTGGGTCGTTTTTGGGATTTTTTGGGGGTTTTTTTGGGTTTTTTGGGGGTGTTTGGGTTTTTTGAGGTTTTTGGGGTGGCCTGGGGGCCTTCTTGCCTCGGGGGCCCTTCGTGGCCCTGGGCCCCGGGGCCCAGGCCTTGGCTCCTTGGGGCCTTTTGGGGCCCTTGGGGGCCGGGGACTCCTTGGGCTCCTGGGGGCCTGGGAGCTCCTTTCGGCCTTCTTGGGGCTGACTTTCGGGGGCCTTTGGGCCTTGGGGGCCTGGGGGAGCCTTGGGGCCTCTGGGGGTCAGACTTTTGGGCCTTGGGCCTCTTGGGTCTTCCTGGGGGCTCCTGGCCTTTCTGGCTCCTTTGGCCTCGGGGCGCCTCTGGGGACGGATCTCTGGTCTTCTGGGGACCTTCCCGGGCCTTGGCCCTGGGGCTCTGGGCTCCTGGCTGGCCTTTCTTGGGCCTTTGGGGGCCTGGCCTTGGGCTCTTTGGGGGGCCGGGGGACTTTGGGGCTCCTTTTGGGGTCTTTCCGGGCCTTCGGGCCCTTGGGGTCTTTGGGGTCTTGTGGGGTCAGACTCTTGGGGTCTTTGGCCTCGGGGGGCCTCTGGCGCTCGGGCCTTTGGGTTTTTGGGGGTTTTTGGGATTTTAGTGCTGGAAACCCCACGGACGGGGACAGGGGAGGTGCCATTGCTGTGTCCCCAACAGGGGGGAGGTGACGTCACCAGGGGGGTCCGGCTGAGTCCCCAAGCCTTGAGCTGAACCTCAAAATGCCACCAAGGTCCCCCGACCCCAAACGGACCCCGCTGAAGGGACATCGCTGCTGTATTTGGGGTCATAGAGACATCACTGCTTTGTTTGGGGTCACAGGGCCACCAGGGCTCTATTTGGGGTCACCACCCCTTTATTTGGGGTCACAGGGCCACCACCACTTTATTTGGGGTCGCCACCATTTCATTTAGGGTCACAGAGCCACCACTGCTTTATTTAGGGTCACAGAGCCACCAAGGCTGCATTTGGGATCACAGGGCTGTATTTAGGGCCCCAGAGCTGTATTTAGGGCCCCAGAGCTGTATTTAGGGTCCCAGGGCTGCATTTGGGGCCACCAGGGCTGTATTTAGGGTCACAGGGCAGTATGTGGGGTCACAGGGCCATCACCACTTCATTTGGGATCCCAGGGCTGTATTTAGGGCCCCAGAGCCATATTTAGGGACACAGAACCACATTTAGGGACACTGAGCTGTATTTAGGGTCCCAGAGCCACATTTAGGGTCCCAGGGCTGTATTTAGGGTCGCAGGGCTGCATTTGGGGACACAGGGCTGCATTTGGGGACACAGAGCCACCACTGCTTTAGTTGGGGTCCCAGGGCTGTATTTAGGGTCAAACTGCTGTATTTGGGGTCACAGGGCTGTATTTGGGGTCACAGGGCCACCACTGCTTCATTTGGGGTCACAGGACCACCAGGGCTGTATTTAGGATCCCAGCACCACATTTAGGATCACAGGACCACATTTAGGGTCCCAGGGCTCCATTTGAGGTCACAGGGCTGTATTTAGGATCGCAGGGATGTATTTAGGGTCACAGGGCCAGCACTGCTTTGTTTGGGGTCACAGGGCCACCACCACTGTATTTAGGGTCCCAGCGCCACATTTAGGGTCCCAGCGCCACCATTTGGGGTCACAGCACTACCAGGGCTGTATTTAGGGTCACAGGGCTGTATTTAGGATCACAGGACCACATTTAGGGTCCCAGGGCTGTATTTAGGGTCACAGGGCCACATTTAGGATCGCAGGGATGTATTTAGGGTCACAGGGCCAGCACTGCTTTGTTTGGGGTCACAGGGCCACCACCACTGTATTTAGGGTCCCAGCGCCACATTTAGGGTCCCAGCGCCACATTTAGGGTCACAGCATCACCAGGGCTGTATTTGGGATCACAGGGCTGTATTTAGGATCACAGGACCACATTTAGGGTCCCAGGGCTGCATTTGGGGTCACAGGGCTGCATTTAGGATCGCAGGGATGTATTTAGGGTCACAGGGCCAGCACTGCTTTGTTTGGGGTCACAGGGCCACCACCACTGTATTTAGGGTCCCAGCGCCACATTTAGGGTCACAGCATCACCAGGGCTGTATTTGGGATCACAGGGCTGTATTTAGGATCCCAGGACCACATTTAGGGTCCCAGAGCCCTATTTGGGGTCCCAGCTCCCCATTTAGGGTCCCATTGCCCCATTTAGGGTCCCATGGCCCCATTTAGGGTCCCAGGCCCCTATTTGGGGATCCCATGGCCCCGTTTGGGGTGGCAGCGGCACATTTGGGGTCCCAGGCCCCTATTTGGGGTCGCATGGCCCCGTTTGGGGTCCCATTGCCCCATTTGGGGTGGCAGCAGCACATTTGGGGTCCCATTGCCCTATTTAGTGTCCCATTGTCCCATTTGGGGTGGCAGCGGCACGTTTGGGGTCCCATTGCCCTATTTAGTGTCCCATGGTCCCGTTTGGGGTGGCAGCGGCACGTTTGGGGTCCCATTGCCCCATTTGGGGTCCCAGAGCCCTATTTAGTGTCCCATTGTCCCGTTTGGGGTGGCAGCGGCACATTTGGGGTCCCATTGCCCTATTTGGGGTCCCATGGCCCCATTTGGGGTGGCAGCGGCACATTTGGGGTCCCATTGCCCTATTTAGTGTCCCATTGTCCCGTTTGGGGTGGCAGCGGCACATTTAGGGTCCCATTGCCCTATTTAGTGTCCCATTGTCCCGTTTGGGGTGGCAGCGGCACGACGCACTCTGTGCCCGGGTAGTCGGGCGGGTTCAGGTGGAACTTGCGCTGCAGGTCGAAGGGCAGGAAGCGACCCGCGACAAAGTGCTGGCGACCCCCGAAGCGCCGCGAGCACTCCTTGGGGGCGGCGAGCGACACCAGCACATCCGGCCTGATGTCACCGCTGCCACCCGCCCCGCTGGCCCAGCCTGAGGGGACACAGCAGGGGACAGGGTGAGGCGTGGGGACATGGGCAGGGGACAGGGGTGACCCTAGGGGACATGGGCAGGGGACAGGAGTGACCCTAGGGGACATGGGGAGGGGACAGGGGTGACCCTAGGGGACACATCCCAGCCTGCGGGGACACCGGAGGGGACAGGGGGGAGCCCTGGGGACATGGGCAGGTGACAGGGGTGACCCCAAGGGACACGGAACAGCCTGTGGGGACATGGAGAGGGGACAGGGGTGAGCTCAGGGGACACGGGGAGGGGACAGGGGTGACCCCAGGGGACATGGAATACTCTTTGGGGACACCGGAGGGGACAGGGGTGATCCCTGGGGACATGGGCAGGGGACAGGGGTGACCCCAGGGGACACTGGAGGGGACAGGGGTGAGCCTAGGGGACACGGAACAGCCTGTGGGGACATGGAGAAGGGACAGGGGTGAGCTCAGGGGACACGGGGAGGGGACAGGAGTGACACTAAGGGACATGGAATACTCTGTGGGGACACGGCAGGGGACAGCTGTGAGCCATGGGGACATGGAGAGGGGACAGGGGTGACCCCAGGGGACACATCCCAGCCTGCGGGGACACCGGAGGGGACAGGGGTGAGAGGTGGGGACATGGGCAGGGGACAGGGGTGACCCCAAGGGACACCGGAGGGCACAGGGGGGACCCTAGGGGACACATGGGGACAGCCCTGAGCAGTGGGGACATGGAGAGGGGACAGGGGTGACCCTAAGGGACACATCCTACCCTGCGGGGACATGGAGAGGGGACAGGGGTGACCCCAGGGGACATGGGCAGGAGACAGGGGTGACCCTAAGGGACACATTCCAGCCTGCGGGGACACGGGAGAGGACAGCTGTGAGCCATGGGGACACGGAGAGGGGACAGGGGTGACCCTAAGGGACACATCCCACCCTGCGGGGACACACGGGAGGGGACAGCCGTGAGCCATGGGGACATGGAATGGCCTGTGGGGACACGGAGAGGGGACAGGGGTGACCCTAAGGGACACATGCCACCCTGCGGGGTCACAGCCAGGGACTTGGGGGTGACCCAGGGGACACAGAAGGTGGCTCAGGGCGGCCCGGGGGTCCCTCTGCTGCCCGGAGGGGGACACGGGGACAGGCGGGGGACACGGGATGGCACAGGGCCGATGTCCCCCCCGTGTCCCCAGGAGGTCACCCCCCGTGTCCCCATGTGTCCCCAGGAGGGCACCGGGAGGGCACCTCGCTCGTGTCCCCTCAATGTCCCCCCATGTCCCCAGGAGGTCACCGCATGTCCCCAGGAGGTCACCCCCCATGTCCCCAGTGTCCCCCCATGTCCCCAGGAGGTCACCCCCCGTGTCCCCAGGAGGTCACCGCATGTCCCCAGGAAGTCACCCCCCGTGTCCCCCCCGTGTCCCCTCAGTGTCCCCGAGAGGTCACCCCCCGTGTCCCCCCGTGTCCCCCCGTGTCCCCCCCCGTGTCCCCCCGTGTCCCCAGGAGGTCACCCGGTGTCCCCCCCCATGGCACCGCCACCCCGCTGTCCCTCTGTGTCCCCTCGGGGCTCCCCCCGCGCCCTGCCAGCAGCTCCTGTTTCCCTGCCGCGGCCCGGGGGGGGACCCGGGGGCGGGGTGGGGACCCGGGGGGGACACGGCTGATGACAATCCCAGGCCTGGCCAGCAGCCGCGCGCCTGTTTGCGGTGACGTCATGTCTCGGGCTGGGCACTCTGTTATTGCCGCGGGTGCCAGCAGGGACCGGGGGGGGCAGGGGTGTCCCGAAAGTGTCCCCACCCTGCCCGGGGGGGGCACGGAATGTCCCCACCCTGCCCGGGAGTGACCTCGGGGTGTCCCCATGCTGCCCGGATCCTCGGCGGGGTCACGGGGATGTCCCCAGCCTGCCCGGGGAGGTCACAAAATGTCCCCACCCTGCTCGGGGGGGGTCCTGAAAGTGTCCCCACTCTGCCCGGGGGTGTCCCAAAGGTGTCCCCAACCTGCCCGGGGTGGTCTCAGGGATGTCCCTACCCTGCCCGTGGGGGTCCCAAAAGTGTCCCCATCCTGCCCGGGGTGTCCCAGGGGTGTCCCCATCTTGCCAGGAGGGACCTGGGGGTGTCCCCACCCTGCCAGGAGGGTCCCAAAGGTGTCCCCACCCTGCCAGGAGGGTCCCAAAAGTGTCCCCACCCTGCTCGGGGAGGTCTCAGAGTGACTCCACGCTGCCAGGAGGGTCCCAAAGGTGTCCCCACCCTGCCCGGGGGGGGTCCTAAAAGTGTCTCCAGACTGTCTGGAGGGTCTCAAAAGTGTCCCCACCCTGCCCGGGGTGTCCCAAGGGTGTCCCCACCCTGCCCAGCCACCTCGGTGGCTCCCAGGTGACACCGCCAGGTGACACCGGAGGGGCTGAGTGTCCCCCTCCCCACGGTGACCCCAACCCGGGTGACCCCAATCCCACGGGCCATGGCGACAGGCGACACAGCGACACCCAAACCCCCAGCCCGGCACCGCGCAGTGCCACCTCTGTCCCCTCCGCGGTGACCCCGCCAGCACCTGAGGGGACATCCAGGCTGACGATGGGGATGCGGATGTGCCTGAGGGTGGCCAGGATGGCCGCGCAGGGCTCTGTCCCCTCTGTCCCCTCGGTCACCTCCGCTCCCAGCACCGCGTCCACCACGGCGTTGTACGCGTCGTTAATCAGCTGCACCTGCAGGCGACAGCGACACTCAGCATGTCACCGTGCCACCCCCGCGGGGGGACAAAGCGTCATTTTGGCCAAAAAACAACCCGGCGGGAGGGAGGAGGGATGGTGAGGAGCTCAGCCGAGACTCGCGGCAGCGATTTTGGGTCAAATTCCTGCTTTTTGCGAGCAGCCCGAGGCCAAAACTAACAGAGCCGGTGGCTGGCGGGAGCAGCCGGTGGATTCCATGGCATCCCCGGGATCCCGGCAGGGGCAGAGGGAGGGGGAGAATGGGATAAAGGCAGAGTTTGGGGGGTTTCCAGGGGATTTTGGGGGTCTGGGGAGGGGAAAATGGGATAAAGGCAGAGTTTGGGGGGTTTGGGGGGATTTTGGGGATTTTGGGGGTCCAGGGGCTCGGGAGGGGGAAAAGGAAGGGAAAAGAGGATAGCCTCAGCGCTGGGGGATTTTGGGGGTCTGGGAGGGGGAAGGAAGGGAAAAAGGGGTAAAGGCAGGGTTTGGGGATTTTGGGGGATTTTAGAAAAAAAAAAAAAACAAACAACCAGGGGATAAAGGCAGAGTTTGGGGGATTTAGGGGGCATTTCGGGGTCTGGGGAGGGGAAGGAGGGGAAAAGTGGGATAAAGGCAGAGTTTGGGGGATTTTGGGGGGATTTTGGGGGATTCGGGGATCCAGGGGGCTCGGGGAGGGGAAAAGGAAGGGGAAAGAAGGATAAAGTCCGAGTTTGGGGGATTTCGGGGATTTTGGGGGTCCAGGGAGGGGGAAGGAAGGGAAAAAAGGGGTAAAGTCAGAGTTTGGGGATTTAGGGGCATTTCGGGGGTCTGGGGAGGGGAGAAGGAGGGGAAAAGGGGATAAAGGCAGAGTTTGGGGGTTTTGGGGGATTTTGGGGGAATTTGGGGGATGTGGGGATTTCAGGGGTCTGGGGAGGGGGAAGGAAGGAAAAAAGGGGTAAAGGCAGAATTTGGGGGATTTTGGGGGCATTTTGGGGATTTGGGGGTCTGGGGAGGGGAAGGAAGGGAAAAAAGGGGTAAAGGCAGAGTTTGGGGATTTTGGGGGTCCGGGGACTCGGGAGGGGGAAAAAGGGGATAAAGTCAGAATTTGGGGATTTCAGGGGTCCAGGGGACTCGGGAGGGGGAAAAAGGGATAAAGGCAGAGTTTGGGGGATTTTGGGGGATTTGGGGATTTTGGGGGTCGGAGGAAGGGGTAAGGAAGGGAAAAGGGATAAAGTCCGAATTTGGGGGAATTTTGGGGGCATTTCGGGGTATTTCGAGGATCCAGGGGACTCGGGGAGGGGGAAAAGGAAGGGGAAAGAAGGATAAAGTCCGAGTTTGGGGGATTTTGGGGGATTTCGGGGATCCAGGGGACTCGGGGAGGGGGGGAAAGGAAGGGAAAATGGGGATAAACTCCACTCTGAGGGGATTTTGGGGGTCCGGAAAGGGGGAAAGGGAAAGGAAAATGGGGATAAACTCCGCGCTGGGGAACTGGGGGGAATCCAGGGAGTTTCGGGGGATTTTGGGGATTTTCGGGGGGATTTCGGGGGCTCACCTCGGTGGGCAGGTAGGACAGGAAGGGGATGTCCATCTTCTCGCACTGCGTGGTGAAATCCCGGAACAGAGGGTCGGGGGAGCGCTTGGGGTAGAAGATGGTGGGTTCGTAATCCTGCGGGGAAACGGGAAATTTGGGATTTGGGATGGAATTGGGATGGGATTTGGGGCAGGATGGGATGGGAACTGGGATATACTGTGATGGGATGGGATGGGATGGGATGGGATGGAGCTGGGATGGGAATTGGGATGGGAATTGGGATGGGATACAGGATGGGATATGGGGTGGGATGGGATCCGGAATGGGATTTGGGATGGAGCTGGGATGGGATACAGGATGGGATATGGGATGGGGATGAGATGGGAAATGGGATATACTGGGATGTACTGGGATGTACTGGGATGTACTGGGATGTACTGGGATGGGGATCCAGGACAGGATCTGGGATGGAGCTGGGATGAACTGGGATGGTATCCAGGATGGGATCCGGGATGGTCAGGATGGGATTTGGGATGGGATCCAGGATGGGTCAGGATGGGATGTACTGGGATGAACTGGGATGTACTGGGATGGGAAGTGGGATGTACTGGGATGGGATCCAGGATGGGATCCAGTATGGGATCCGGGATGGCTCGGGATGGGATTTGGGATGTACTGGGATGTACTGGGATGGGATGTACTGGGATGAACTGGGATGTGCTGGGCTGGGACCCAGGGTGTGACGCAGGACATCTCGGTATTTCGGGCACAAGGACAATGACACCCAGCGGCGGTACGCACGAAGCTGCGCAGGTGCCGAGCGCACACCAGCCCGATGGCTCCGTTCTGCGCCGGGCCGCACACCACCAGCACCGTGGGCTGCCTGCGCCGCAGCGACCGCAGCGGGAACGCCTGCGGGGACAGGGGACACCGTGACACCGGCATGGGGACATGGGGACACTGGGGACACGGGGGGCATGGGGACACGGTGACACCAGCACGGGGGACATGGGGGGCATGGTGACACTGGCACAGGGGACACGGTGACACCAGCACAGGGGACATGGGGGCACGGTGACACCGGCATGGGGGACACGGGGGGCATGGTGACACCGGCACAGGGGACACGGAAACACTGGTGGCATGGTGACATCGGCAGAGGGGACACAGGTGTCACGGTGGCACCAGCACAGGGGACATGGGAACACGGGTGGCACAGTGACACCAGCACAGGGGACACGGGAACAGAGGTGTCACAGTGGCACCAGCACAGGGGACACGGGTGTCACGGTGACACCGGCACAGGGGACACAGGGACATGGATGTGGCACGGGGAAGGCACAGTGGCACCAGCACATGGCACCCGGGGACACTGGCTGGCACGGTGGCACCGGCACAAGGGACACAGGGTGGGATGGAGGTGGCACTCAGGGCAGGGATGGCATGGGGTGACATCCACAGCAGGACTTGAGTGGCACCTGGAGTGGGACGGGACAGGTCACAGACTGGCATCAGGACAATGCCAGCGGTGGGATGGAGAGGAGATGAAGATGAAGATGAAGAAGATGAAGATGATGAGATGAAGATGAGATGAAGATGAAGATGATGATGATGAGATGAAGATGAGATGAAGATGAGATGAAGACGAAGACGAAGACGAAGACGAAGACGAAGATGAAGATGAAGATGAGATGAGATGGAGATGAAGATGAAGATGAAGATGATGAAGATGAAGATGAAGATGAAGATGAAGATGATTCCGGTGGTGCGATGAGGATGGTGCCCAGACTGGGATGAGGATGATGCCTGTGGTGGAATTCCAACAGCCCCCCAGGTGGGATGGGGACAGTGACCTGGGTGGGATCAGGGTGACGTCCCAGGTGGGATGGGGACAATGCTCTGCGTGGGTCGGGGATGACACCCCAGGTGGGACCAAGGTGATGGTCCAGGTGAGATCAGGATGGTGCCCCAGGTAGGATGAGGAAGATGCTCCGGGTGGGATGGAGAAGATGTCCTGGGTGGGATTGGGATGGGGATGATGCCCCAGGTGAGACCAGGGTGATATCCCGGGTGGGATGGGGAAGATCTCCCGGCTGTCCCGTGCCCATGTCCCGTGCCCGTGTCCTGGTTGTCCCAGCTCCCCACCCGTGCCGTGCCGTGCCCGCAGCCCCCCCAGCCGCAGGGAGGAGTCCTCCGGCTGACATTCCACCATCCCTCCCGGGACGGAAGGAGGGAGGGAGGGAGGGAGGCAGCCAGGGATGTTTATCCCCTGACGGGATTTTTCCTGCTCACCGAGCCTGGCTCGGCAGCCCGCAGCGGAATTAGCCCAGCTAGCCCAGCCCGGCGCCAGCAGCTCCTGGCACGGCAGGGGACAGCGGGGACACCGCTGGGACCCCCCGGGTGGCGCGGGGACAGCGGGGTGTCCCTGAGGAGGAGGAGGGGGAGGAAGATTCTCGGTCCGGCTGAGGATGCTGAGCTCAGGTGGAGCCGCAGGTGGGGTCAGAGCCGCGGCGACAACCCCGGGAGGCTCCGGCTGCAAAATATTCATCTTCCTCCTCCTCCTCCTCCTCCTCCTCCTCCTCCTCCTCGGGCAACCCTCGCAGCAGCGCCAACCCGACGGAAAAGCTGAGGCGCGGAGCTCTGAGCCCCGAGGCACAAAGCTGCCCTTCATCCTCCTCCTCCTCCTCCTCCTCCTCTTCCCACCTCGCACGAGCACCGCGCGATCCCAGCAGCGGCCGCACCGCTGGGGACATTTGGGGACATCTGGGGACCCCCATGGACTCCCCGCTGACCCCCCCGGGAGGGCTGAGCGTCCCTCGCCCCGTGGGGACCCCAAATGACCCCAAATGACCCCAATTGACCCCAAATCCAGAAGGAGGATGGAGGGATGGCAAAAACCCCACCCGGGCAGTGCCACCAGGGCCGCTTGTCCCCTTGTCACCTCGCCTCGGGCTGGGGTGGGAGGGAGACACAGGCGGGGGGACAGAGCTGGGGACAGGGCGAGAGGGGACAACAGCCCCGTGCGGTGTCACCAGGCTCACCGGGTGTCCCCAGGCTCACCGGGGTGTCCCCAGGCTCACCTTGGTGACAGCCACGGCACACGCGTGTCCCCAGATCTCGATCAGCTGCTGTCGCCCGAAGCGATAATCCTCCAGCAGCTCCTTCTCCATGGCCTCAGCCTCCGCCTTGCTGCGGGGACAGGGACAGGGACAGGGACAGGGACAGGGACAGGGACAGGGGACAGGGGACAGTGACCGCTGGGGACGGAGGGGACAGAGCCATCCCCTCACCCCCAGAAACGATTGGCGACCCCCGGGACTTCGGGGACACCGGGCGGGCGGGCTGGGGCTCGGGGTGGGCACGGGTGGTGACACACATGTCCCCAGGGATGCCATGACCCCCCACGGTGACACAGGTGACCCCACGGCCATTGGCTGGGTGTTCCCAGGGATCCCCACGGGAGGTGACACGGCTGTCCCTGTAATCCCACTGATGGTGACACTGGTGTCCCCAGGGATCCCCACTGATGGTGACACGGCTGTCCCCGTGACCCCACTGATGGTGACACTGATGTCCCCAGGGATCCCCACGGGAGGTGACACGGCTGTCCCCGTGCCCACGGGCGGTGACACGGCTGTCCCCGTGCCCACGGGCGGTGACACGGCTGTCCCCGTGCCCACGGGAGGTGATACTGCTGTCCCCGTGCCCACGGGAGGTGACACGGCTGTCCCTGTAATCCCACTGATGGTGACACTGGTGTCCCCAGGGATCCCCACTGATGGTGACACGGCTGTCCCCGTGCCCCCACTGATGGTGACACTGGTGTCCCCAGGGATCCCCACGGGAGGTGACACGGCTGTCCCCGTGCCCACGGGCGGTGACACTGGTGTCCCCAGGGATCCCCACGGGAGGTGACACTGCTGTCCCCGTGCCCACGGGAGGTGACACGGCTGTCCCCGTGCCCACGGGAGGTGACACGGCTGTCCCCGTGCCCGGGCTGTCCCGCAGCCTGTCCCGCCCGGCCCGGCCCGGCCCGGCTCGCTCCTCCGTTACATAAAGGGAACAAAGCGGCGTTGTTGCCGCGCCGGGCGGAGCTGGCAGCGCCGGCGGGACGAGAATTGCTCCATCTGTTGGCTTCACCTGCCGGCCGAGCGGGATGGGCTGCGGCCAGCGCGGGGCGGGAGGCTGGGAACCGGGAACCGGGAACCGGGAACCGAGCGGGGAACCCACCGGGGAACCGGGAACAGATCGGGGGAACTGACCGGGGAACCGGGAACAGACAGGGGAATTGACCGGGGAACTGGGAACCGACCGGGGGAAGAGGGAACTGACCGGGGGAACTGGGAACGGACCGGGAAACCGACCAGGGGAACCGACCAGGGGAACCGAGCGGGGAAACAGACAGGGGGAACCGACTGGGGGAACTGGGAACAGACCGGAGAACCGAGAGGGGGAACCGAGCGGGGAAACGGGGAATTGGCCGGGGAACCGACCAGGGAACCGACCGGGGGAACCGACTGGGGGAACCGGGAACAGACCGGGGAACCGACCGGGGGAACCAACGGGGGGGAAGAGGGGGAACTGAACCGGAGAGACGAACCGGGGGGAAGTGGAGGAACCGGGGGAACGAATCGGGGAAAGCGGGGTGAAGCGGGGGAACCAGAGGAACCGGGGGAACGGATCGGGGGAATGGACCGGGGGGAAGAGGGGGAACCGGGGGAACGGATCGGGGGAAGCGGGGGAGCTGCGGAATTCAGGCCCCCGGGGTTTGGATTGGGGTCACAAATTGGGATCACAGGTTGAGGTCATAGATTGGGGTCCCCGGTTGGGGTTCTGGGTTGGGGTTGTGGATTAGGGTGGCAGATTGGAGTTCTGGGCTGGGGTCACAGGTTGGGGTCCCGGGGCTGCCGGGTGGTTCCATCCCATCCCATCCCAAAATCCCATCTCATCCCAAAATCCCATCCCATTCCAGTATCCCATCCCATCCCATCCCAAAGTCCCATCCCAAAATCCCATCCCATCCCATCCCATTATCCCATCCCATTATCCCATCCCGTTATCCCATCCCATATCCCATCCCAAAATCCCAAAATCCCATCCCATTCCAGACCCACCCAAAACCCACCCAAAACCCACCCAACCCCAACCCACCCAACCCATATCCCATCCCATCCCAAAATCCCATCCCATTATCCCATCCCAAAACCCACCCAACCCACCCACCCAAAATCCCATCCCATCCCAAAATCCCATCCCATTCCAGTATCCCATCCCAAAATCCCAAAATCCCATCCCATTATCCCATCCCATCCCAAAATCCCATCCCATTATCCCATCCCATCCCATCCCAAAATCCCAAAATCCCATCCCATATCCCATATCCCAAAATCCCAAAATCCCATATCCCATATCCCAAAATCCCAAAATCCCAAAAATCCCATCCCACATCCCATATCCCGCCCCACTCCCCAATCCTCTGCTGCCCTCTAGTGACTCCCACCCCACCGCAGCCCCACACGGGATGTGGGAAATCCTGGATCCAAAATCGGGGTGGGAAAAAAAGGGCTGGGAAGGACCCGAGCGGCTCTCCCGTGACCGAAGGTGACCGGAGGTGACCGAGGGGAGTGGCCGAGGGTGGCGGGGGTGGCACAGCTGTGTTGTCCCTCGCCCAACAAAAGGCACGCGTGTGACACAATTCCTTCCTCCCGCCCTTTCCCGGGAGAACGAACATTGTCCCTAATCGCTGCTGGCAGGGACATCCCTGGCAGGGACATCCCTGGCGCGGAGCGAGCTGGCTCTGCGCTGCTGGCAGCGGCCAGGGAGGGGACACTGCCAGGGAGGGGACATGACCGGGGAGGGGACACGGCTGGGGAGGGGATACTGCCAGGGAGGGGACACGGCCAAGGAGGGGACATGACCGGGGAGGGGACATGACCGGAGAGGGGACATGACCGGGGAGGGGACACGGCCAGGCAAGGGACACTGCCTGGCAGGGGACACGGCCGGGACTCCCCCGGAGCGGCGCCACCCCCGCAGCCTTTCCCGTTTTTCCCGAGGGATTGCAGCTCGGCTGGAATGCTGCTCCCAGTCCAGCCCAGTTCAACCCAGTCCAGCCCAGTCCAGCCCAGTTATTCGCGGTTCAGCGGGTGGCCGCGGTGGAGGAGGAGGAAGAGGAGCCGAGGGATGAGGGGAGAGAATCCCGAGGGTTGGGGGGAGAAAATCCCAAAAAAGGGTGAAAATCCCGAGGGATGGGGGGAGAGAGGATCCCAAAAAAGGGAGAGGATCCCGAGGGATGAGGGGAGAAAATCCCGAGGGATGAGGGGACAGCATCCCCCCGTGTCCCCTCCGGTGTCCCCGCAGCTCCGGGAGCTGCAGCCCGGGCTCTGCATCCCAGTTCTCCATCCCAATTCCGCATCCCTGTCCCAATCCCAGTCCCGTATCCCAGTTTTCCATCCCAGTTCCATATTCCCGCTCTGTATCCCGGCTCCACGTGCCTTTTCCGCATCCCAATCCACATCCCAGCTCCTCTCCAGTTCCCCATCCCAGTCCCGTTTTCCAGTTCCATCTCCCGCCGCCCCCGGTCCAGCCCAGCCCGGTACCCTCCCGGTTCCCGCCGGGGCTCTGCGATGTCCCCGCTGTCCCCATCGCTGTCCCTTCCCGTTCCCGCTCAGCTACGCGGTGTCCCCGCTGTCCCCATCCATTCCCGGTTCCCGCTCGGTTCCCGCCGCCTCCCGGAGCATCCCCGCCGCCGCCATGGAGACCCGGGATGCTGTTGCTCGGGCAACGGCGGCTCGGCGGGTACCGAACCCCCTCAGCCCCGCCGCTCGGCGGGGATCATCCCGGGGAACCCCGGCGGGAACCGGAACCGTGCCCGGGGGCAGAGCGGGGATCTCCTTCCAGCGCCGGGACATCACCGGGACCACCCGGAGCCCCCGGTGGTGCTCGGGGAGAGCCTCGGGCTCACCTGAGGTACCGGGGAGGCTCCCGGGCGGGGCAGGACGCGGAGCTCATGGCGGGGAGCGGGACGGGAACGGAGCCCTCGGCGGTACCGGAGCGGTGAGAGCAGCGCGGAGCCTCCGGTCGGACCGGAGCCGCTGGGAACGGCAGCAACCGGACCGGATCCGCTGGGAACGGCGGCGGTTCGGAACCTCCGGTCGGATCGGAGCCGGTGGGACCCGCGGGGAGTCTCCGGCTGAACCGGAGCCGGTGGGAACGGCGGCGACCGGACTGGAGCCGATGGGAACGGCAGCGGTTCGGAGCCTCCGGCTTAACCGGAGCCGGTGGGATCCGCGCGGAGCTTCCACTCGGACCGGAGCCGAAGGGAACGGCGGCGGTTCGGAACTCCCGGTCGGACCGGAGCCGGCGGGAGCTCCGCAAAGCCTCCGGTTCCTCCGGTTCCCGTGGGAACGGCGAGGATCTCCCGCCCGGAGCTGCTCCCGGTGGGATCTGCGCTGCCCCGGGAGGAGCGGAGCTGCCGCTGGCCGGTGCCGCCCGGCGGAGGAGGAGCCGCTTGTCCCCGCCCAGCCCGGCTCCGGCCCGGCTCTGCTCCCGGGAATGCCGCCCGGGATTCCCGACGTGATTCCTGCCGGGATTCCCACCCGGGATTCCCACCTGTGATTCCCATCTGGAATTCCCACCCGGAATTCCCACCCAGAATTCCCACTATGATTCCCATCCAGAATTCTCACCCGGAATTCCCACTCAGAATTGCCACCGTGATTCCCCCTGGAATTCCCACCGTGATTCCCAAAGTGATTCCCACCCAGAATTCCCACCTGGAATTCCCACCATGATTCCCGCTGCTGCCACCCCAGCAAGGAGGAAAAAAATCGCCAAAGGGGTCAAAATTCTGCAGGAATTTTTGTGTTAAACACCCCAAATCGGTGGTTTTCCAGCACAGTCTGCATCTGTGGGATCAGGAAGGGATCAGGGTGACACCGAGGGTGGGAAGAGGACGAGGAAATTCCCAGGAAAACCCCGGGATGTGTGGAATTCCCACTGTGGGGAACGCAGGGATAACCAGGATCCACTTGGTTCATTCATTTATTTATCCATTAATTATTAATTAAGCACTCAGAACCGGCAGCTCAACGCTCGGGATGGAGGAAACAGCCTGGGAAACGTCGGGAAAAGAGGGAAAAAAAGCCGGAAAACGGGAGGAGAAGCTGGAAAAGGCCGGGAATTCAGACGTAGTTCTGCAGGCCGAATTTCTGGCGGTCCATCTCGGCCTCGGGGCGCAGGAAGTAGAGCTCCTCCAGCGTCGGGGGAACCCAGCGGTCCGTGTGGAAACACGACTCGCCCACCTGGGAAAACGGGAAGAACTGGGAAGGGCTGGGAAAGAGACTGGAGGGAGCTGGGAAGGGTTGGGAAGAGCCGGGAAGGGTCGGGAAGGGTCGGGAAGGAGAAGGGAAAGGCTGGGAAGGAGCTAGGAAGGGACAGGAAGAGCCAGGAAAGGTCGGGAAGGGCTGAAAAGGAGCCGGGAAAGGTCGGGAAGAGCCGGGAAAGAGCCAGGAAGGGACTGGAAGGAGCTGGGAAGGGTCGGGAAGGAGCTGGGAAGGATTGAAAAGGGTTGGGAAGGACCGGGAAGGAGGCGGGAAGAGTCGGGAAGGGCCGGGAGGGAGCTGGAAGGGGTCGGGAAGGGCAGGAGGAGCTGGGAAGGAGCCGGGAAGGAGCTGGGAAGGGTCGGGAAGGGTTGGAAAAGAGCTAGGAAGGAGCCAGGAAAGGTCAGGAAGGGCTGAAAAGGAGTCGGGAAAGGTCGGGAAGAGCCGGGAAAGAGCCAGGGAGAGACAGAAAGGAGCCGAGAGAGGCTGGAAGGAGTTGGGAAGGGTCGGGAAGGAGCCGGGAAGGAGCTGGGAAGGGTCAGGAAGGAGCTGGGAAGGATTGAGAAGGGTTGGGAAGGACCAGGAAGAGCTGGGAAGGAGGTGGGAAGAGTCGGGAAGGGCCGGGAGGGAGCTGGGAGGGGTCGGGAAGGGTTGGGAAGGAGCTGGGAAGGATTGGGAAGGGATGGGAAAGGCTGGGAAGAGCTGGAAGGGGTCAGGAAGGGCAGGAGGAGCTGGGAAGGGTTGGGAAGGGATGGGAAGGGTCGGGAAGGAGGCAGGAAGGAACCGGGAGGAGGCGGGAAGGAGCTGGAAAGGGTCGGGAAGGAACAGGGAAGAGTGGGAGGAGATGGGAAGGGCTGGGAAAGGTTAGGAAGAAGACGGAGAAGACTGGGAGAAGACGGGGAGGAGCTGGGAAGGGTCGGGAAGGGATGGGAAGAGCCTGGAAGAAGTTGGCGAGAGCAGGAAGGAGTTGGAAAGGAGTCGGGAAGGAGCTGGGAAGGGTTGGGAAGGGTTGGGAAGAGCTGGAAGAGGTCGGGAAGGGACAGGAGGAGCCGGGAAGGAGCTGGGAAGGGTGAGGAAGGATTGGAAAAGAGCTAGGAAGGGACAGGAAGAGTCAGGAAGGGACAGCAAGGAGCCGAGAGAGGCTGGAAGGAGCTGGGAAAGGTCGGGAAGCGTCAGGAAGGGTCGGGAAGAGCAGGAGGAGCAGGAGGAGCAGCCCCGGGGTGAGGTGTGGGTTTGCCCAGCCCTGTGGGGGGAAGGGGCTGAGCTGCCCCACATTCCAGAGGAAATTCCAGGGAATCCAGCCCGGGGTGATCCCAGCTTTCCAGGGAATGCCACAGAGCTGGATCCATGGGATCTCAGAGGGAATATTCCCCATTTCCCCCCAGGAATCATGAGATTTCCAGCCCAGGGTGATCCCAGCTTTCCAGGGAATCCCAATCCCTTGGGATGAATGAATCCCATCAAATCCCTTGGGATGGATTGATGAATTCCATGGGATTCTAGAGGGAATATTCCCCATTTTCCCCCTGGGAATCACAAACTTTCCAATCGAGGGTGATTCCAGCTTTCCAGGGAATCCCATGGAGGTGAATCCATAGGATCCCAGAGGGAATTTCCCCCATTTTTCCCCCGGGAATCACCAACTTTCCAATTGAGGGTGATCCCAGCTTTCCAGGAAATCCCAATCCCTTGGGATGGATGGATGAATCCCATCAAATCCCTCAGGATAGACGGATGGATGAATCCCATGGGATTCCAGAGGATTTTTCCCCCATTTTTCCCCACAGGAATGACAAACCTTCCAGCCAGGAACGTCCTTCATGATCTTGGCTTCCTCCTCCAGGTTCTGCCGCAGCATCCGCAGGGTTCTGGGAACGGGAGAGATCCCAATCCCAAAAATGGGATCCCAATCCCAAAAATGGGATCCCAATCCCAAAAAGGAATCCCAATCCCAAAGGGGATCTCAATCCCAAAAAGGAATCCCAATCCCTAAAAAAAAATGGGATCCCAATCCCCAAAAATGGGATCCCATTCCCAAAAAATGGGATCCCAATCCCAAAGAGATCCCAATCCCAAAAAGGAATCCCAATCCCAAAGGGATCCCAATCCCAAAAGGGGATCCCAATCCCAAAAAATGGGATCCCAATCCCAAAAGGGGATCCCAATCCCAAAAAATGGGATCCCAATCCCAAAAAGGGGATTCTGATCCCAGAAATAGGATCCCAGTCCAAAAGGGGGATCTGATCCCATCCCAAGAGGAGCTCCCCAATCCCAAAAGGGGATCCTAATCTCAAAAATGGGATCCTAATCCCCAGAGGTGTCCCCAAGCCCCACAGGATGTCCCCAAGCCCCAAAAGGTGTCCCCAGAGGTGTCCCCAATCCCCCAAAGGTGTCTCCAGGGTGTCCCCAGGTGTCCCCAAGGTGTCCCCAGATGTCCCCAGGGTGTCCCCAGATGTCCCCAAGGTGTCCCCAGAGATGTCCCCAGGTGTCCCCAGTCCCCAAAGGTGTCCTCAATCCCCAAAAGGTGTCCCCAGAGGTGTCCCCAGATGTTCCCAAGGTGTCCCCAGATGTCCCCAGGGTGTTCCAGAGGTTCCCCAGAGGTGTTCCCAGAGATGTCCCCAGGTGTCCCCAAGATGTCCCCAGGGTGTCCCAAGGTGTCCCCAGGTGTCCCCAGGTGTCCCCAAGGTGTCCCCAAGGTGTCCCCAGGTGTCCCCAGGATGTCCCCAGGGTGTCCCCAGGGTGTCCCCAGGGTGTCTCCAGGTGTCCCCAAGGTGTCCCCAGGGTGTCCCCAGTCCTCAAAGGTGTCCCCAGGTGTCCCCAGAGATGTCCCCAGGTGTTCCCAGTCCCCAAAAGGTGTCCCCAGTCCCCAAAAGGTGTCCCCAGAGGTATCCCCAGATGTCCCCAGGTGTCCCCAGGTGTCCCCACCCACCTGCGGTCACTCTCCGCCTGCAGCAGAGGCATCAGCGCAATGCGAGCTTCCAGCTCCTCGATCAGCAGCCGCCTGGAGAGGGATGGCACTGGGAGAACTGGGGGGACTGAGAGGGACAGGGGGGCACCAGGGGGTGCTGGGGTTGGGCACCGGGGGGTCCCAGAGCTCCGGGGAGCTCGGCGGGTAAAGCCATCCCGATCCCCGAACGGCCTGGGGAGCACCGGGAGAACCGGGAACGGGCTGGGGACAGGCTGGGGACAACGGGAAGGGGCTGGGGACAGGCTGGGGACACCGGGAAGGGGCTGGGGACACTGGGAAGGGGCTGGGGACGGGCTGGGGACAGCGGGAAGGGGCTGGGGACAGGCTGGGGACAATGGGAACGGGCTGGGGACAACCGGGAAGGGGCTGGGGACAGGCTGGGGACAACGGGAACGGGCTAGGGACAATGGGAACGCGCTGGGGACAACGGGAAGGGGCTGGGGACATCGAGAACGGGCTGGGGACAACGGGAGCGGGCTGGGAACAAGGGGAACTGGCTGGAGACAGGCTGGGGACAACGGGAACTCGCTGGGAATGGGCTGGGGACAGGCTGGGGACATCGGGAAGGGGCGGGGGACAGGCTGGGAATGGGGTGGGGACAACCGGGAACCAGCTGGGGACAATGGGAAGGGGCTGGGGACACCAGGAACAGGCTGGGGACAGGTTGGGGAACCCGGGCAGGGGCTGGGGACAACCGGGAACCAGCTGGGGACAACCGGGAACCAGCTGGGGACACCAGGAACGGGCTGGGGACAGGTTGGGGGCACCGGGCAGGGGCTGGGGACAACCGGGGTTCCCGGGCCGGGCCGTACCCGCTGTCGGGTCTCACCTGCGCTCGCGGTTCCATTTCACCAAGGTGTAATAACCCAGCAGCAAGCTGCCCGCGCCGAGCGCGAACAGGCTGTACCCTGAGGGCGTGAGGGGACAGCATGGCGGGGCGGCACGGACAGCCCGCGACAGCCCGGGACAGCCCGTTCCCGGCCCGCTCCCGCCCCGCTCGCTCCCCGCGCCCACCTGAGAGGCCGCGGCGCGGCAGGTGCCGTTTGTAGTCGATCGGCCCGTAGCCGCCCGGCGGCGCCATGTCCTGCTTCACCTTCGGCGCCGCCATCGCGGCGCTAGCGGATGACGTCACTGCGGCGCGACGAGCGGCAGGCGGTGGGAATGGCGCGGGGTCACAACAGGGTGGGGCCAGCCTTAAAGGGGCAACGCGCGGTTAAAAGGGCAATGGCTCTATGGGTCAATGGGGTCTCTATGGGTCAATGGGGTCTCTATAGGGTCAATGGGGTCTCTATAGGGTCAGTGGGGTCTCTATAGGGTCAATGGGGTCTGTATGGGTCAGTGGGGTCTGTATGGGTCAGTGGGGTCTGTATGGGGTCAATGGGGTCTCTATGGGTCAATGGGGTCTCTATAGGGTCAGTGGGATCTCTTTGGGGTCAATGGGGTCTCTGTGGGTCAATGGGGTCTCTATGGGTCAATGGGGTCTCTATAGGGTCAGTGGGGTCTCTTTGGGGTCAATGGGGTCTCTATGGGGTCAATGGGGTCTCATTGGGGTCAATGGGGTCTCTATGGGTCAATGGGGTCTGTATGGGTCAATGGGGTCTCTATGGGGTAAATGGGGTCTCTATAGGGTCAATGGGGTCTGTATGGGTCAGTGGGGTCTGTATGGGTCAATGGGGTCTCTATAGGGTCAATGGGGTCTCTATGCGGTCAATGGGGTCTCTGTGGGGTCAGTGCTTAAAGGGGCAACACGCGGTTAGAAGGGGCAACTCTGGCAGTGAGGTGTCCATTGGGGGCAAGGCTTAAAGGGGCAACGCGCGGTTAAAAGGGCAATGCTGAGAGTGTGGCACCATTGGGGTCATTGATTATTGGTGTAATTGATTATTGGGGTCAGTGCTTAAAGGGGCAACGCGCAGTTAAAAGGGCAATGGCTCTATGGGGTCAATGGAGTCTCTGTGGGGTCAGTGGTGTCTCCATAGGGTAAATGGTTAAAGGGGCAACGCGTGGTTCATAGAGCAATGTTAGGGTGGGGTAACTATTGGGGTCTGTGATTAAAGGGGCAACGCGGGTTTAAAAGGGCAATGCTGAGAGTGGGGCTCCATTTGGGTCATTGATTATTGGGGTAATTGATCATTGGGGTAATTGATCATTGGGGTAATTGATCATTGGGGTCAATGCTTAAAAGGGCAACGAGCGATTAAAAGGGCAATGCTGAGAGTGGTGTCCCCATAGGGGTAATGCTTAAAGGGGCAACTCAGGGAGTGGGGTCTCCATTGGGAGCAAACCCCCCAAATTTGGGTTTGGGGTCTCCATTGGGGTCACCTGACCCCCCCTGAGGTCACCCCGATGTCACCCAGGTTGGTGGCACCTGCTCCATCCCAATCCCTGGCGCTGCCTTTTCCCAATCCCACGAATCCCAGAAATCCCGGGATTTACCTGTGCGCCCCAAAATCTGGGAACCCTCAGTATTCCCAGGATGTTTTCCCATCTCCAGGTGAACATTCCCAATTCCCAACCTTTCCCTGTCCCCCGGGAAGGATTTCCAGCTCGGGATGGAGGTCGCTGTGTCCCAACTCTGATCTCACCCTAATCCCTCAGCTGAGCCGGGATTTAGGGATTTGGAGGATATTGGGATTCGGATCCATCCTGGAGCAGAATTCCCAGAATTCCAGCTGGAATGGTTCCCAGGCCAGGTTGGAGCAGTTTGGGATAGTGGGGATTGGATGATCCTTGAGGTTTTCCCATCCCAAACCATCCTGGGAAAGTCGTTATTCCTCATCTGACGAATTCCCTAAATAACCTCCATGTTTGGGATTGGAATTCCTGGCGCAAATATTGCTTGTTAATCAATTAATGAGGTTTTTGGGCAGCAACAGATCAATATTTCCGATTGATCCTGCTTGGGATTCCTTGGGATCTTCCTCCAGTCCAACAGGATCCAGAATTTCCCTGGGATCATCTTCACCTCCAAAGGGATCCAGAATTTCCCTGGGATCATCTTCACCTCCAAAGGGATCCATAATTTCTTTGGGATCACCTTCCCATCCAATGGGATCCATGATTTCTTTGGGATCTTCCTCCCATCCAGTGGGATCCATGATTTCCTTTGGATCATCTTCACACCCAACACAATCCATCATTTCCTTGGGATTCTCTTCCCACCCAATGAGATCCATGACTTCCTTTGGATCATCTTCCCACCCAACAGGATCCATAATTTCCTTGGGATTATCTTCACACCCAATAGAATCCATCCAGTCCTTGGGATTTTCCCATCCAACAGGATCCATTATCTCCTTTGGATCATCTTCCCATCCAGTAGGATCCATAATTTCCTTGGGATTGTTTTCCCACTCAACAGGATCCATAATTTCCTTGGGATTTTCCTCCCATCCAATGGGATCCATAATTTCTTTGGGATAATTTTCCCATCCAACAGGATATCCATGACTTCCTTGGGATCTTCCTCCCATCCAGTGGGATTCATTGATTCCTTGGGATCATTTTCCCATCCACAGGGATCCAAAATTTCCTTGGGATAACTTTCCCACCCAATAGAATCCATCATTTCCTTGGGATTCTCTTCCCATCCAATGGGATCCATACCTTCCTTGGGATCTTCCTATCCAACAGGATCCATCATTTCCTTGGGATCATCTTCCCACCCAATGGGATCAATCAATTCCCTGGGATCATCTTCCCACCCAATGAGATCCATGACTTCCTTTGGAGCATCTTCCCATCCAAGAGGATCCATAATTTCCTTGGGATCATCTTCCCACCCAATAGGATCCATTGCTTTCCTGGGATCATTTTCATGCCCAAGAGGATCCATCAATTCCTTGGGATCATCTTCATATCCAATGGGATCCATAATTTCCCTGGGATTTTAATTTCTTTGGGATCATCACTACTTTCCTGGGATCATCTTCACACCCAGTGAGATCCATCAATTCCTTGGGATCGTTTTCCCACCCAATGGGATCCATGACTTCCTTGGGATCTTCCTCCCATCCAACAGGATCCATAATTTCCTCTGGATCATCTTCACACCCAATGGGATCCGTGACTTCCTTTGGATCATCTTCCCACCCAACAGGATCCATCAGTTCCTTGGGATCATCTTCATATCCAATGGGATCCATAATTTCTTTGGGATAATTTTCCAATCCAACAGGATCCATAATTTCCTTGGGATCTTCACACCCAATGGGATCCATAATTTCCTTGGGATCCATAATTTCCTTGGGATCCTCATTGCTTTCCTGGGATCATTTTCCCACCCAATGGGACTCATCAATTCCTTGGGATCCTCTTCTCATCCAAGAGGATCCATAATTTCCTCTGGATCATCTTCATACCCAATGGGATCCAAAATTTCCTTGGGATAACTTTCCCATTCAATAGAATCCATCGATTCCTTGGGATCTTCCTTTCATCCAATGGGATCCATAATTTCTTTGGGATCATCTTCCCATCCAATGGGATCCATACCTTCCTTGGGATTTCCGAGATTCCCAGGCGATCCCACAGCTTCTGCCCACGGAAAAAAGGCTGGAAAACACCAAATTCCCTCGTTTTTCCCTTTCTCCAAGCTGGGATTCACCCAGAGAAGGATTCATTCCCTTCTACCCTCTCATCCCGAAAAAATTCCGGTTTGGGAATCCCAATAATTCCAATTCCTGGATCGGGAACGAAGGATGACAATTCCATGGGAATCCCGTGGTTCTTCCCCTGCTGAAAAACTTGGATTTTATCCGGAATTGTGGGAAAAAATTATTCCAGAAATAACTGGGTTTGCAATCAAATCCCGTTCTCATCCCAAGAATTCCATGATTATCCCAGAACATTCAGCTGAAATCCATGAAATTCCATGGAAAATCCGCAGAAATTCCATATTTTGTCGCCTTTTTTTCCCCCTTTTTCCATTTTCCTGAGTTTTTTTGGGAAGAAACCTCTGCAGATCCATCGGATGAATCCCAAAGCCCCAAAATCCTGGGAATAAGAGGCAAATCCAGGTGTTTCTCCATTTATTGGCGTTCTGATCCCAACCCTCCGCTCCTGATACAATTATTGATTAATTATCGATTAATTATCGATTCCGGATCCTCCCGCCGTCGGGATTATCGAGATTTAGCGGGAATTGTTATTTAATTTCGGGATTTATTCCGGAATATTTGGAGTTGCAACAACTCCAAGGGAAAAAATTCCCACCCGGTTCTCCCTCCTTCCCAAAGGAGAAGGAAAAATGAGCCAAATTTGGGGATTTTTTCCCCAAAATCTCCCTAAATTTCCTCCTTCCTGCAACCCAAATTCCTCATTTTTCCATCGAGGATTGAATTTGGGAATTTAAATTTCAATTTTTCCCCTCCAAAAAAAAAAAAAAAAAGGATAATTGGGAGAATTATCCAGAGGTGAAGGAATGATTCCCAAAATGGAATAAAATCCAATCCCAAACCAGCTGGGATTTAGGATTTTCCATGTTTCCCTCGGGAATTGCAGACATTGAAATCCCTGGAATATAAAAAATTCGGGAAATTTCCAAACTGGGAATTCTGAGCATAGAAAAAAATTCAAATTTTTTCTCCCCAAATCCCAACCCTTTGGGAATAAACTCCCAGAAAAACCACGCGGCTCCCGAATTCCAACGCGGGAATTTTCCGGCGGAAAATCCGGGAATTTTTTTGTCTTTTATTTCACAAGTTTGCTAAAATCTAAAGTACAACTGTCGTTTCCTCGTTTTTCCACGGATTCCTAGGAAATCCCGGAGGCTCCAAACGGGAATTTTATGGCTTTTGGGATTCCTTGGATTCTTCTCGGAGAGCCCTGGAATGGCTCAGGCAGCGAAGCTTGGGGAAAATGGGATTTGAGGGTGGAAAAATGGGATTTGAGGAGGGAAAAATGGGATTTAAGGTGGAAAAATGGGATTTAAGGAGGGAAAATGGGATTTGAGGTGGAAAATGGGATTTGAAATGGGAAAAATGGGATTTGAGGTGGGAAAAGTGGGAATTGAGGGTGGAAAAATGGGATTTGAGAAGGAAAAATGGGATTAAAGGTGGAAAAATGGGAATTGAGAGAGGAAAATGGGAACTGAGGGTGGAAAATTTAATCTGAGGGTGGAAAGTGGGATTTTAGGGGGGAAAATTTGATCTGAGGGTGGAAAAATAGGGTTTCAGGGGGAAAAGTGGGATTTAAGGTGGAAAAATGGGATTTGAGGTGGGAAAAGTGGGAATTGAGGAGGGAAAATGGGATTAAAGATGGAAAATGGGATTTGAGGTGGGAAAATGGGATTTGAAGGTGGAAAATGGGATTTGAGGGAGGAAAATGAGAATTGAGGTGGAAAAATGGGAACTGAGGTGGGAAAACTGGGATTTTAGGGGGGAAAATGGGGATTTGATGGCAGAAAAATGGGATTTGAGGTGGAAAAAATGGGATTTTAGGGGGGAAAATGAGATTTGAGGGAGTCGAAGGGTTGAATCCACAAATCCCAGAGATCTCAGGGATTTGGGAATCCCAAATGGGATTGAGGAGATCTCAGGGATTCAGGAATTCCAAAAAGGATCCAAAAACCCTCAGAAAATCCAAAATCCCAAAAAAGGGGATTCGACAGATCTGAGGAATTCCAGAATCCCAGAGAGGATCCGATTTATTTTGGGAATAAACTCAGGATTTGTTCCCAAAATTATTCCCAAATTCCTCCCCCTCCTCCACCATTCCCAACCATTTCCCCACCATGGGAATATTTCATTTCATTGACATTTTTCCCCCTTTTTTCCCCCATTTTTTCCCCCCTTTTTTTCCCATTTTTTGGGGTTTTTTTTCCTGGAAAAAGGAGACCGGGAGGAGGTTTGGGAAAATCTGTATTGAAAACCTGGAATAACCTCGAGAACCTCAACGAGCCCCAAATCCCACCAAACCCCCCAGAGAACGCGGGAATTCCGGAATCTCTTCATCCCGGATTTTGGCGGAAAACGCAGAAAAAAAATCTTCCAAATTCCCTGCGACATTCCGAGAACCAGCGGGAAAAAATAAAAATAAACCACAAAATCAGAGCTGCTCTGGATCCCAACAGCCTCGTTCATTCCAGGTGGGAATTTTGATTTTCCAGCTTCATTCCATGCTGGAATTTCAATTTTCCAGCCTCATTCCAGGTGGGAATTTCAATTTTCCAGCCTCATTCCATGCTGGAATTTTGATTTTCCAACCTCATTCCATGCTGGATTTGGAATTTCAGCCTCATTTCTGGAAGCATTTTGGATTTTTCCTTCCAAATCAATCTCCTCCCACATCCCAAATCAATTTTTTCCTTTTTTTTTTTATTTTTTGAGGGGGATTTATTCTGAATTTTTCCATCCAAAAAAATAAAAATCGGAATGGAATATTTAATATTTTTAACCACAGAAACATCCAACTCGTTCAGCTTTTTGAATTCCAAATCCTTAAAGGTGAAATAAAAACATTCCCAATTATTTCAATTATCCCTAGTTTTGCTGAAATTCTGATTTTCAGGGATCCAGAAAAGCTCTGACTTCGTTTTTATAACATCCAATCCTGTGGCATTCCCTTTTTTTTTTGGGAATCATCCAAACATCAGGAATAAATGAACTTCGCCGAGGTTTTCCCAAAAAAAAAAAAAATTTTGGATTTTAATCAGAGTTTTTTGGGATTTTTTGAGGGAATAAAGAACTTTTTTCCAGGTGATTGAACGGAGATCAAACGTTGGCATCGGCGAGGGGAAAAAAAATGGGATTTTTTTCCAACCAACCCCCAGAAAATTCCAAAATCCCACAAGGGAATGGAAAATTTTTCCACAAAATCCAACAGAAGGAGCAAATCCATTTTTGTCCAAATCTCCCAACTTGAGCTTGGAATGAAAATAAAACCCCAAATTCCAACCCAATTCCCGAGTTCTTCCCAATCCCTATGGAAAAAATCCAAATCCCGATGGGAATTCCATTTTTTTTTGTTTTAAATCTGATAAATTCCCGTTTGGAAAATGAGGTTGGGGGAGGAAATTCCTCAGCTAAATCCCTAAATATTGAAAAATGTTGAAAAATCCCCTAAATATTGAAAAAAATGGGGAAAATTGAGAGGATTTTGTCACTCGGATTCCTAAGGAATTTTCGGCTTCAAGTTTGGATTTCCCGGCGATTCCTAAGAAAATAAATCCAATTTTTCCTGAATTTTTTTGCCCCCAACCCCTTTTTTTCTTTTTTTTTTAATAATATACAGATCTCTAGATTTTATATATATTTATAATTTCCCGAAGAATTCTTAACGGATAGGAGGAGTGAGGCATGGAATTTTAAACCCTTGGATTGGTTTGGAATTCGGGAAGAAATTCCCAAATTTGGGAATTATTTGGGGGGAAAAGGAGGAGAAACCAAAAAATGGGAATAAAAACTAAAAACCAAACTGGCCTCGGATGGATTTTTTGGGTTGAGAACCTCCGGAATTCCCAAAAAACGATGGAAAAATCCATCGGGGATAAAGAGGGAAGGATTTGGGAACGGCTGGAATTCCCAGCGGGAATTGGGAATTAACTCCACCTCAGAATTCCTAAAATTTCCCAGGAAAATCCCTCGAAACGGCAAACGAAAAAGGAAAATAAACCAACCAACCCTCCCCAAAAAAAAACCAGGAAAAAAATAAAATTCCCAAAACAGCTTCGCTTCGGAGTCTCTGGGAACGTTGGGAAGAGAAAGAAACCAAGGAGTATTTTGGTTTTTTTTTTCTTTTTTTTCTTTTTTTGTCTATCAGTTAACTGAGAGGTTTTTTTTGAAACTACCGGCGATTCCGAAAGTTCGTAATTCCAACCGGAATCCGACGGGAAAAAAAAAAAAAAAAAAAAAAGCAGGAGGAATTCCCAACTCCCCCCAGCAGGTGAGTTTTTGGGGAAAATCCCACAGCCGATCCCGAAGGGAGGGAAAGAAAAATAAAAATAAACCAAAACCCATACTCGACCGGAAAATGGGGAATTTTTGCACTTCTTTCTCGGCGGATTTTTTGGGAATTTCGGGATATTCCCGGCTGGAGGAAAAGCAGGGAAAAGGAGCAGCCACGGATTTGGCTCACTAAACGCAGGATGGGGTTGGAATTCCTCGAAATTTCTCTCTCTTTCTTTTCTCTCCATGACCCCAAAAAAAAAAAAAGAATTCCGGAGCGCGGGGGAAAAAAAAATTCCGGAAATTGTCCCGAAATTCCAGAAATTTTCCCGGAATTCCGGCGCGCGATCCCAGGCGGGAGGAAGGCCAAGAGCGAAGTCGCTGAGAGTCCAAAATTATTTTTACGTTTTTCTTTTTTCTCTCTTTTCTTTTGTGTGCTGGTGCCAAAAAAATTTCCCGAAACTAAATACAGAAAAAAAAAAATTAAGGAATTCTTTTCCCCTCCTCCGTTTTCCTCCTTTTTTTTTTTTTTTCCTGGAAGCTTCCATGAAAAATCTGGGAGCCGAAGGAAGTCGGAGAGAAGCTCAACCACCGAGGAGAGACGGGATGAGGAGTGGTTTCTGTCGCATCCTAGAAAACAAAAAAGCCTCGAAGGGGAACGAAATCCAGCGTGGGATTTGTTGTTTGTTTTTTTTTTTTAAAGCGGAATCCACGGAATTTGTGGTAGAAAAAAAAAAAAAAACCAAAAAAATAAAAATAAAACCGAGGATGGCAGAGCCAAGGAAAAGTTCTGGTTTTGTTTTGTTTTTGGGGGATTATTTCCACGTGGCTGACTGTGGGATGGAACGGGGAGGAATCATATCCAGCAGGTATTCGCGCTGCCGGTCGACGGCCGAGGAGGATTTGTGAACGGTCAGGCCGGGGCTGACGAAGGGCAGAGATCCACCTGGAGGGGGAAAAAAGAAAAAAAATGGGAATTTTAATCGGGATTTGGCTCAGGAATGAGGGGAAAATGGTGGGAAATAGGTGGGGAATGAATAGGATTGAAGTGGGGGTTGTCAGCAGGGTTTGGTGCCGTCGGGTTGTAAATTCGTCCCGAGAAACATGAAGATTTTGGGTTGAAAATCGGGATCTTTGGGAGGGGATTGGAGGATTTTTTGGGATTGGATTGGATGATTTTTTTGGGGTTGGATGTTTTTTTGGGAGTGGATGATCGCTGGGGGTGGATCGGATGATTTTTTGGGGGTGGATTGGATAATCTTTGAGATTGGATGATTTTTGGATTGGATGATCTTTGGAATTGGATTGGATGATTTTTTGGGATCGGATTGGATGATTTTTTGGGAGTGGACTGGATGATTTTTTGGGAGTGGACTGGATGATTTTTTGGGAGTGGACTGGATGATTTTTTGGGAGTGGACTGGATGACTTTTTTGGGATTGGATGATTTTTTGGGATCGGATTGAAGGATGTTTGAGGGGTGGGAGTGGGTGATTTTTGGGATTGGATTGGATGATTTTCTGGGATTGGATTAAATGATCTTTGAAGGATGGAATTGGATGATTTTTTGGGATTTGATTGGATGATCTTTGGGATTGGATTGGATGAGTTTTTGGGACTGGATGATTTTTTAGGATTGGATTGGATGGTTTTTGGTGGGGGGATTGGATCACAGTTCCATGAGGCCAAACCCCTCCAACACCAACACCAACACCAACCACCACCTCCAACCCCAAATCCCACCTCACCTTTCCCCACACCAATTCCCACCCCAAACCCCAGGAATTTCGGGAAAAGACATTTCCCACAAACCCCCACCTGTGCTGATGGGATTTTTCTTCCAGGCGGCGGCGCTGCCCTTGCTGCTGGATCTCTCCACGTGTTTGCCGGGTCGGTTCCCGAGGCTGGCGGCGCCTGAGGGGCTCTGGAGCTTTGGGGAGGGGCTGAAGGCGTGCAGGACACCGCGGGAAGCGCCGGCGCCGCGGGACAGCTGGCTGGAACTCTGGCGGGAGGCAGGGAAAATTTGGAAAAGGTTGGGATGTGCTGGTGGTGGTTTCGGGGAGAAAAGGTTCCCAGGGGTGTCGTGGAATTCTTGGAATTGGGGTTTCTTTGGGTTCCTCCCTCTCCAGGAAATGGGGAGAGGTAATTAGAATAAAGGGGCAAATACTTCATTTGTTAGGTTTCTTATTGGGGAATTTTAGATAGAAATGCTAATTGGTGAGGTCCATAACTTTTTGAGGGGGAGGTAATTCGAAAAAAGGGGTAAATACTTCATTTGTTAGGTTTCTTATAGGGGAATTTAGATAGATATGCTAATTGGTGAGATGTATAAATTGTATAGGCGTTGCACCGGCGCTCTTTTTTTGTCATGGTCCCACCTTTGACAAGGTACACCTGAGACCCTATTAAACCAAAGCAACACCCTATTCCGCAGTGTCAGCATCTCAATTTCCCCACCATTTTTGGCACCACCTTCCCCTCACCTTGAGCGCGTGGTGCTGCCCCGGCTCGCCCTTGGGCTGCCCGGGAGGAGCCGTTTGCTGCAGGATCCTCTGCTCGATCTCCTGCTCCTGCTGCAGCGCCTTGACGAAGGCGGCCTTGAGCCGGTTCGTGTGCTCGGCCTTCAGCGCCTTCTTCTGGTTGGAGGCCATGCAGGTCTCACACATGATGGTGCCGTTCTTCTCCTCCCGCCAGCGGCACGTGAAGTCCGTGTGGCACTGGGCGCACAGGTAGGGCTCGCGGCAGGACGCAGCCACCGCCACCTTCCCTGGGGGACAAACAGAGCAGGTCAGCCACTGCCACCTTCCCTGGGGGACAAACAGGGCAGGTCAGCCACTGCCACCTGCCCTGGGGGACAAACAGAGCAGGTCAGCCACCGCCACCTTCCCTGAGGAACAAACAGAGCAGGTCAGCCACTGCCACCTTCCCTGGGGGACAAACAGGGCAGGTCAGCCACTGCCACCTTCCCTGGGGGACAAACAGGGCAGGTCAGCCACTGCCACCTTCCCTGGGGGACAAACAGAGCAGGTCAGCCACTGCCACCTTCCCTGGGGGACAAACAGGGCAGGTCAGCCACTGCCACCTTCCCTGGGGGACGGACATGGCAGGTCAGCCACTGCCACCTTCCCTGGGGGACGGACATGGCAGGTCAGCCACCGCCACCTTCCCTGAGGAACAAACAGAGCAGGTCAGCCACACAGCCACCTCCCCTGGGGGACAGACATGGCAGACAAGGCCCAGAGCCTTCCCTGAGGGACAAACATGGTGGGTGAGGCACAGTGTCACCTTTCCTGAGGGACAAACATGGCAGGTCAGCCACCGCCACCTCCCCTGGGGGACAGACATGGCAGGTCAGCCTCAGTGCCACCTTCCCTGGGGGACAAACAGGGTGGGTGAGCCCCAGAGCCTTCCCTGAGGGACAAACAGAGCAGGGGAGGCACAGTGTCACCTTCCCTGAGGGACAAACATGGCAGGTCAGCCACCGCCACCTTTCCTGGGGGACAAACATGACAGACAAGGCCCAGAGCCTTCCCTGAGGGACAAACAGGGCGGGTGAGGCACAGTGTCACCTTCCCTGGGGGACAAACACCTGGGATTGGTCACAGTGCCTTCCCTGAGGGACAAACATGGCGGGTGAGGCTCAGTGTCACCTCTGAGGGACAAACAGAGCAGGACACGGCCACCGCCACCTTCCCTGAGGGACAAACAGAGCAGGTCAGCCTCAGCACCACCTTCCCTGAGGGACAAACATGGCAGACAAGGCCCAGAGCCTTCCCTGAGGGACAAACAGGGTGGGTGAGGCACAGTGCCACCTTCTCTGAGGGACAAACATGGCAGGTGAGCCTCAGCGCCATCTTTGGGATCTTTGGGACTAGAGGATTGTTTGTGCCTGAGGGACAAACATGGCAGACCAGCCCCACAGCCACCTTCCCTGAGGGACAAACATGGCAGGTGAGCCGCAGCACGGCTTCCCTGAGGGACAAACACCTGGGATCAGCCCTAATGCCACCTTCCCTGAGGGACAAACACGGCAGGTCAGACCCAGTGCCTTCCCTGAGGGACAAACATGGCGGGTCAGCCGCAGCATGGCCTTCTCTGAGGGGATAAACATGGCGGGTCAGGCCTAGTGTCTTCCCTGAGGGACAAACAGGGCGGGTGAGCCCCAGAGCCTTCCTTGAGGGACAAACACCTGGGACAGGCCTCAGTGTCACCTTCCCTGGGGGACAAACAGGGCGGGTGAGCCCCAGAGCCTTCTCTGAGGGACAAACAGAGCAGGTCAGCCACCACCACCTTCCCTGAGGGACAAACAGGGCGGGTGAGGCACAGTGTCACCTTCCCTGGGGGACAAACACCTGGGATTGGCCCCAGGGTCACCTTTGGGATCTTTGGGACTAGAGGATTGTTTGTCCCTAAGGGACAAATGTGGTAGGTGAGGCCCAGAGCCTTCCCTGAGGGGACAAACACCTGGGATTAGCCAATCCCACATTTCCCAATTCCCGAATTCCCATATTTCCCAAATTCCCACATTTCCCAATCCCCTCATTCCCACATTTCCCATTTCCCAAATTCCCACATTTCCCAAATTCCCACATTTCCCAAATTCCCACATTTCCCAATTCCCACCTCCCCCGTGCTCACCTTGGGTCTCCAGCAGGTTCTGCACCACCTCCTCCAAGCCCACCAGGTAGATGAACTCGTTGTTGGCGGCGCTGGGCAGGAAGTTCATCTCCGGGGCAGGAGGTTTGGGAGGAGGAATCTCCAGCAGCGTCTTCTCCAGCTGCTTCCGGAGCGCCAGCTTGGCCGCGGCCTGCCGGCTGGCGGGAGAGTCCCCAGAGCCACCCAGAGAGGTGGCACCGGCCTGGGCACTGCCAGCCTGGCCCGAGGGGACAGCTGAGCCCTTCAGGGACGTGGGGGATGCCTGGAATAATGGGAACAAGTCAGTGATTCCATACGGGATCAGTGGGAATTGTATGAGATCAGTGGGAATCATCCTGGCGGCTGGTGGGAGAGTCCCCAGAGCCACCCAGAGAGGTGGCACCGGCCTGGGCACTGCCAGCCTGCCCCGAGGGGACAGCTGAGCCCTTCAGGGACGTGGGGGATGCCTGGAATAATGGGAATGAGTTAATGGGAATTGTATGGGATCATTGGGATCACGGACAGGGAATGGTGGATTCCATATGGGATCATTGGCACCGGCCTGGGCACTGCCAGCCTGGCCCGAGGGGACAGCTGAGCCCTTCAGGGACGTGGGGGATGACTGGAATAATGGGAACAGGTCAGTGATTCCATACGGGATCAGTGGGAATTGTATGGGATCAGTGATTCCATATGGGATCAGTGCCACCCAGCGAGGTGGCACCGGCCTGGGCACTGCCAGCCTGGCCCGAGGGGACAGCTGAGCCCTTCAGGGACGTGGGGGATGCCTGGAATAATGGGAACAGGTCAGTGATTCCATATGGGATCGGTGGGAATTGTATGGAATCAGTGATTCCATATGGGATCAGTGCCACCCAGCGAGGTGGCACCAGCCTGGGCACTGCCAGCTTAGCCTGAGGGGACAACTGAGCCCTTCAGGGACATGAGGGACGCCTGGAATAATGCGAATGGGTCAGTGATTCCATATGAGATTGGTGGGAATTGTACGGGACCATTGGGAATCAGGGATGTGGCACTGGTCTGGCGGCTGGCGGGAGAGTCCCCAGTGCCACCCAGCGAGGTGGCACCGGCCTGGGCACTGCCAGCCTGGCCTGAGGGGTCAGCTGAGCCTTTCAGGGACATGGGGGATGCCTGGAATAACAGGAATGGGTCAGTGATCCCATTTGGGATCGGTGATTCCATATGGGATTTGGTGGGAATACGGGATCAGTGGGAATCAGGGACACGGGATGGTCAGTGGGAGTGAGTTCTGCACAGGAGGATTGGATGATCTTTGGGATTGGAGGATCTCTGGGACAACACTGTGAACACCATGGGATAACCCAACCCCCCATTCCCACTTCTCCCAACCCCATTCCCAAATCCCCAGAATCCTGGGAATCCTGGGAATGCTGACTTGTGGGATGTTGACCAGCAGGCTGGCGTTGGGATAACCCAATCCCTCAATCCCCAACCCCTCAAAATCCCAGGAAATCCCAGGAATCCCCACCTGCGGGATGTTGACCAGCAGGCTGGCATTGAGATAACCAAATCCCTCAATCCCACCCCATTCCCAATCCCAGGAAATCCCAGGAAATCCCAATAAATCCCATGAATCCCCACCTGTGGGATGTTGACCAGCACTGGGCTGACATTGGCAAAACCCAATCCCACCATTCCCAATCCCAGGAAATCCCAAAGAATCCCAGGAATTCCAATCTACGGGACGGTGACCAGCAGGCTGGCATTGGGATAACCCAATCCCACCATTCCTAATCCCAGGAAATCCCATGAATTCCCACCTGCGGGATGTTGACCAGCAGGCTGGCATTGGGATAACCCAATCCCACCATTCCCACCCCATTCCCAATCCCAGGAAATCCCAGGAAATCCCAATAAATCCCAGGAACCCCCACCTGTGGGATGTTGACCAGCAGGCTGGCGTTGGGGTAACCCAATCCCTCAATCCCATCCCATTCCCAAATCCCACAGAATCCCAATAAATCCCATGAATCCCCACCTGCGGGATTTTAACCAGCAGGCTGGCATTGGGATAACCCAATCCCTCAATCCCATCCCATTCCCAAATCCCACAGAATCCCAATAAATCCCAGGAACACCCACCTGCGGGATGTTGACCAGCAGGCTGAAATTGGGATAACCCAATCCCCCATTCCCAATCCCAATAAATCCCGGGAACACCCACCTGCGCGATGTTGACATTGGGATAACCCAATCCCTCATTCCCAATCCCAATAAATCCCGAGAACACCCACCTGCGGGATGTTGACCAGCAGGCTGGCGTTGGGATAACCCAATCCCCCAATCCCCATTCCCACCCCATTCCCAATCCCAACAAATCCCAATAAATCCCCACCTGCGGGATGTTGACCAGCAGGCTGGCATTGGGATAACCCAATCCCACCATTCCCAAACCCCTAAAATCCCAATAAATCCCAATAAATCCCCACCTGCGGGATGTTGACCAGCAGGCTGGCATTGGGCACGTTGGCCACGCGGATCAGCCCCTGCTGGATGATCCTCTGGCCCTGGATCTGCACGCTGGGCACCGAGGCTCGGGGCGCCAGCAGCAGAGGGGGAGGGCCTGTGCTCGAGTGCTGCCGGATGGTGTGGATTTGCTGGGAAAACACATGGAAAAGGACGTTGGAAAAATGGGGATTGGTGGAAAAATGGGAATTTTACAGGTAGAGAAAGGCTGGAAAAAAATTCAGTTTCTGTTTCCTTCCTTGAAATCAAACCACAGGACAAGAGATGCTCTGAGGACACCAAAATTCCCAAATTCTGAGTGATGCTGGATGGTGTGGATTTGCTGGGAAAACACACGGAAAAGGACGTTGGAAAAATGGGAATTTTGCAGGTAGAGAGAGGCTGGGATAAAATCCAGTTTCTGTTTTGTTCCTCAAAATAAAACGATGAACAAGAGATGCTCTGAGGACACCAAATTCCAGCCCCAAAATTCCCAAATTCTGAGCATGGATTGGGTGGGAAAACACATGGAAAAGGACATTGGAATGGTGGGAATTGGTGGAAAAGTGGGAGTTTTACAGGTAGAGAGAGGCTGGGATAAAATCTGATTTCCTTTTCCTTCCTGGAAAGAAAACTATGGGATGAGAGATGCTCTTAGGACAGCAAAATTCTCAAATTCTGAATGATGCCAGATGGTGTGGATTTGCTGGGAAAACACATGGAAAAGGATGTTGGAATGGCGGAAATCCATGGAAAAATGGGAATTTTGCAGGTTAAAAGAGGCTGGGATAAAATACGATTTCTGCTTCCTTCCTTGAAATCAAATTATGGGATAAGAGACACCAAATTCCCAAATTCTCAGTGCTGCCATATGGATTTGCTGGGAAAACACATGGAAAAGGACGTTGGAAAAATGGGAATTGCCAGAAAAATGGGAATTTTGCAGGTAGAGAAACCCTAGGAAAAAATCCGGTTTCCCTGTCCCTCCCTCAAAAGCAAACTATGGGATAAGAGATGCTCTTAGGATACCAAATTTCCAAATTCTGAGTGCTGATTGGCTGAGAAAACACACTGAAAAGGGAGTTGGAAAAATGGGAATTGGTGGGAAAATGGGAATTTTGCAGGTAGAGAGAGGTTGGGATAAAATCTGATTTCCTTTTCTGTCCTGAAAATCAAACTATGGGACAAGAGATGCTCTGAGGACACCAAAATTCCCAAATTCTGAGTGCTGCCGGATGGTGTGGATTTGCTGGGAAAACACATGGAAAAGGACGTTGGAATGGTGGGAATTGCTGGAAAAATGGGAATTTTACAGGTAGAGAAAACCTAGAAAAAATCCGGTTTCTGTTTCCTTCCTTGAAATCAAATTATGGGACAAGAGACACCAAATTCCCGAATTCTGAGTGATGCTGGATGGTGTGGATTTGCTGGGAAAACACACGGAAAATGGAGTTGGAAAAATGGGAATCGGTGGAAAAATGGGAGTTTTACAGGTAGAGAGAGGTTGGGAAAAAATCCGATTTCCTTTTCCCTCCCTTGAAATCAAACTATGGGATAAAAGGCACTCTGAGGTCATCAAATTCCAGCCCCAAAATTCCCAAATTCGGAGTGCTGATTTGCTAGGAAAATAGATGGAAAAGGGAGTTGGAATGGTGGGAATTGGTGGAAAAATGGGAATTGGTGGAAAAATGGGAATTTTACAGGTAGAGAAAGGCTGGAAAAAAATTCAGTTTCTGTTTCCTTCCTTAAAATCAAATTATGGGATAAGAGACACCAAATTCCCAAATTCTCAGTGCTGCCATATGGATTTGCTGGGAAAACACACGGAAAAGGACGTTGGAAAAATGGGAATTGCTAGAAAAATGGGAATTTTACAGGTAAAAAAAGCCTGAGAAAAAATCCAATTTCTGTTTCTTTCCTTGAACTCAAATTATGGGATAAGAGATGCTCGTAGGACACCAAAATTCCCAAATTCTGAGGGCTGATTTGCTGGGAAAACACATGGAAAATGGGAATCCATGGAAAAGCAGGAATTGATGGGAAAGAAAGGATAACAAGAGGGAAAAATATGGATTTAATTTAATTTTCTCTTCCTGCTTTTATCCAAAACCAAGAGAGAAAAATGAGGGGAAAAAGGGAATTTTGTCATGGAAAAGCTTTGGAATTGATGGGAGAGAAGGAATAATGAGAAGGAAAAATGAGAAGGAAAATGTGGGAAAACGTGGGAAAAAAATACGAGAAAATGTGGAAAAACGGGGAAAAAATATGGGAAAATGTGGAAAAATGTGGAAAAAATGTGGAATAAATATGGGAAAATGTGGAAATATTTAGGGGAATGTGGGAAAATGTGGAAAAACAGGGAAAAACTGGGGGGAAAATGTGGGAAAAATGTGGAAAAATGGGGGAAAAATGGGGAAAAATGGGGAAAAATATGAGAAAATGTGGAAAAACAGGGAAAAAATATGGGAAAATGTGGAAAAATGTGGGAAAATGTGGAAAAATGTGGGAAAATGTGGAAAAATGTGGGAAAAGTGTGGGAAAAACACAGAAAAAATGGGAAAAAAAGTGGGAAAAAAGTGGGGAAAATAAATGTGGGAAAATAAATGTGGGAAAATAAATGTGGGAAAATAAATGTGGGAAAATTTAGAAAAATGTGGAAAAATGTGGAAAAACACAGAAAAAATATCGGAAAATGTGGAAAAGTGTGGGAAAAACACAGGAAAAAATGTGGAAAATGTGGAAAAAAGTGGGAAAAAAGTGGGGAAAAAAGTGGGAAAAAAGTGGGAAAAAAGTGGGAAAACATGGGAAAAAATATGGGAAAATGTGGAAAAAAGTGGGAAAAAAGTGGGAAAAAAGTGGGAAAATGTGGGAAAAAATATGGGAAAATGTGGGAAAATGTGGAAAAATGTGGGAAAATGTGGAAAAATGTGGGAAAATGTGGGAAAATGTGGGAAAATGTGGGAAAATGTGGGAAAATGTGGGAAAATGGGGGAAAAAATGTGGAAAAATAAATGTGGAAAAATGTGGAAAAATGTGGGGAAACGTGGAAAAAAGTGGGAAAAAAGTGGGAAAAATGTGGGAAAATGTGGAAAAATGTGGGAAAATAAATGTGGGAAAATAAATGTGGGGAAATAAATGTGGGGAAATAAATGTGGGGAAACGTGGAAAAATGTGGGAAAATTTAGAAAAATGTGGAAAAACACAGAAAAAATATCAGAAAATGTGGAAAAATGTGGAAAAGTGTGGGAAAAACACAGAAAAAATGGGAAAATGCAGAAAAATGTGGAAAAATGTGGAAAAGTGTGGGAAAAACACAGAAAAAAAGGCAAAATGTGGAAAAACATGGAAAAAAAAGTGAGAAAATGTGGGAAAAATGATGGGAAAATGTGGAAAAATGTGGGAAAATTTAGAAAAATGTGGAAAAATGTGGGAAAAATATGGAAAAATGTGGAAAAGTCTCACCTGAGCCCCTCGGACCAAGGGAGGCATCACAATTCCAGGGTTTTGTTGAGTTCCCAGTTTGGAATTTGTCTGTTGTCCTCCTCGGACCAGCGGGGGAGGAATGACCGTGCCGGGAATGCGGCTGGAGGAGCTCTGGAAAAGAGGGAAAAATGGGGAATGAATGGGGGAAATAATGGGGAATTAATGGGAGAAATAATGGGAAAAATATGGGGGAAATGGGGGAAATATGGGGAATGAATGGAAAAAGGGAATAAATGGGGAAATAAATGGGGACATATGGAAGAAATAATGGGGAAATAATGGGAGAAATAATGGGGCAAATAATGGGAAAAATGGGGGAAAAATGAGAAAAAAAGATAAATAAATGGGGGGAAAATGGGGAATAAATGGAGAAAAAATGGGGGAAAAATGGGAATTAATGGGTGAAATAATGGGAAAAATATGGGGGGAAATGGGGGAATAAATGAGGGAAATATAGGGAATTAATGGGAAATAAATGGGGGAAAAATGGGGATAAAATGGGGAATAAATGGGGAATAAACATGGGAAAATAATGGGAAAAATATGGGGAATAAATGGGGAAAAAATGGGGGGAAAATGGGGATAAATGGGGGAAAATGAAGGGAAAATGGGGGAAAATGGAGAATAAATGGGGAATAAATGGGGAATAAATGGGAATAAATGGGGAATAAATGGGAGAATGAATGGGAATAAATGGGAAAATATAGGGAATAAATGGGGGGAAAGGAGAAAAATGGGGGAAATAATGGGGGGAAATGGGAAAAATGGGGAGAAATGGGGAAAATAATGGGGGAAATGTGGGGAATAAATGGGGGAAATAATGGGGAATATATGGGGAATAAATGGGGAATAAATGGGGAATAAATGGGGAATAAATGGGGAATAAATGGGGAATAAATGGAGGAAATATAGGGAAAAAATGGGGAGTAAATGGGGGAAAAATGGGGAAAATGGGGGGAAAATGGGGAAAGAATTGGGAAAAAATTGGGAAAAATGGGGAAGAAATTGGGAAAAATGGGGAAGAAATTGGGAAAAATGGGGAAAGAATTGGGAAAAAATTGGGAAAAATGAGGAAAAAATGGGGAAAAAAATGGGGAAAAAATGGGGAAAAAATGGGGGGGAAATGGGGGGGAAAATAATAGGGGAAATACGGGAGGAAAATGGGGGGAAATGTTGGGAATTAAGGAAATGGGAAAATATGTTGGGAATGACGGAAACTGGGGAATCCAAATGGGGAAATTCATGGAGTGAAAAATCAAAAAAAAATTGGGAAAAATGTTTTTACCTAAAAGAAAAAAAAAAAAAAAAGAGAGAAAAATGGAGAAAAAATGTTGGGAATGATGGAAATGGGGAAAAAATGGAAATGGGAAATCCAACTGGAGAAAAAGGCAAAAAAAAAAAAAAATCAGGAAAAATGTTGGGAATTGTGGAATCCAAATGGGGAATTTGTGGAGCGAAAGGCAAAAAAAAAATTGGGAAAAATGGGGAAGAAATTCGGAAAAATGAGGAAAAAATTGGGGAAAATGAGGAAAAAATTGGGAAAAATGAGGAAAAAATTGGGAAAAATGAGGAAAAAATCCTGAGAATGATGGAAATTGGGAATCCAAGTGTGGAATTGATGGAATGAAAGGAATGCAGGGAGGAAATGAAGGGAAAAAAAAGGAGGAGAAAAGCAAAAAATTCAGGAAAAAAATCAGGAAAAGGGATGGAAATGGAGGAGTTTGGATGGGAGAATTCCAGGATTTTATCCCTAAAAATTCCCAATTTCTGGGAATTTTCCTGCTTTCCCCAAGGCTTTGGGATGTTGGGAATTCCCATCCCTGTTCCTGCTGAATCCCAAAATTCCCACAGCAATTCCAGAAAGAATCCCGGGATTTTTCTGGGTTTTTTCCGGGATTTTTTAGGGATTTTTCCAGGATTTTTCTGGGTTTTTTCCAGGATTTTTTGGGGATTTTTTTTGGGTCTTTTCCCAGGATTATTCCTGGGATTTCAGTGGGATTTCCCAGGATTTTCTGGGTTTTTTCCCGGGATTTGCTCGATATTTTCCCTGGGATTTTTGGGGGATTTTTCTGGGATTTTTCCAAGGATTTTCCCCGGGATTTCCCGGGATTTTCAGTGTTTTTTCTGGAAATTTGTCCTGGGATTTTTCTGGTATTTTTCTAAGGATTTTTGCCGGGATTTTTCCATTTTTTTTTCCAGTTTTTTTTCCTGGGATTTCCTGTGATTTTTCCTGGCATTTTTCTGAGTTTTTTTCTGGGATTTTTCCCCCTGATTTTCCTGGGTTTTTTCTTGTGATTTTCCTGGGATTTCCCAGGAATTTTTCCAATTTTTTTCCCAGGATTTTCCAGGATTTTCCTGGAATTTTTTCTGGATTTCTTTCTCGGGATTTTTGCTGGGTTTTTCCAGGATTTTCCTGGAATTTTTCTGGATTTTTTTTCAGGGCTTTTTCCTGGGATTTCCCAGTTTTTTCTGGCATTTTTCTGGGGATTTTCCCTGGAATTTTTCCTGGTATTTTTCTTGCAGATTTTTCCCAGGTTTTTTCCCCGCAATTTTCCCGGGGTTTTTTCCTGGGATTTTCCAGGATTTTCCCAGAATTTTTCTGGATTTTTTTCCCGGGATTTCTCCTGGGATTTCCCAGTTTTTTTCTGGCCTTTTTCCAGGGATTTTCCCCAGAATTTCTCCGTGTTTTTTTCCCCGTTTTTTCCCCGATTTTCTGGTTTTTTCCCCCAGATTTTCCCGGTTTTTCTCCCAGATTTTCCCAGATTTTTTCCCAGTTCTTTTTCCCAGGATTTTCCACGTTTTCTGACCTGGAGGGAGGTTTTCCCCGCGGGAGCAGTTTGGTTCCCACGCACCAGGGGAGGAGGAGTGGAGCTGGAGATTCCCGAGATTCCCGAGATTCCCGAGATTCCCGAGGAACCACAGGAGAGCTGGAAAAGGAAAAACCCGAGAGAGAGACAGGGAGAGTGAGAGGGGAGAGTGGGAATTGGGGGAAAAGTGGGAATTTTGGGGAAAAGTGGGAATTGGGGGAAAAGTGGGAATTTTGGGGAAAAGTGGGAATTGGGGGAAAAGTGGGAATTTTGGGGAAAAGTGGGAATTGGGGGAAAAGTGGGAATTTTGGGGAAAAGTGGGAATTGGGGGAAAAGTGGGAATTGGGGGAAAAGTGGGAATTCTGGGGAAAAAGTGGGAATAGAAAAAAAACAAGGAATAGGGAAAAGTGGGAATTTTGGGGAAAAGTGGGAATTGGGAATACAGGAAAGATGGAATAGGGAAAGAGGGAATGGGGAAAAGTGGGAATTTTGGGGGAAAAAAGAGGGAAGAGGGAAAGTGGGAATAGGGAATGGGAATAGGGAAAAGTAGGAATTTTAGGGAAAAGTGGGAATTTTGGGGAAAAAAGAGGAAAGAGGGAAAAGATGGATAGGGAAAGGGAATACAGGAAAGAGGGAATTGGGGAAAGTGGGAATTGGGAATACAGGAAAGAGGGAATAGGGAGAGAGGGAATTGGGAATGGGAATAGGGGAGAAGTAGGAATTTTGGGGAAAAGTGGGAATTTGGGGAAAAGTGGGAATTGGGAACACAGGAAAGAGGGAAAAGGGAAAGAGGAAATAGGAAAAAGTGGGAATTTCAGGGAAAAGTGGGAATTGAGAATACAGGAAAGAGGGAAAAAGGAAAGGGAATAGGGAGAGAGAGAATAGGGGAAAAGTAGGAATTTTGGGGAAAAGTGGGAATTGGGAATACAGGAAAGAGGGAATAGGGAGAGAGGGAATTGGGGAGAGAGGAATGGGAAAAAGTGGGAATTTGGGGGAAAAAAGAGAGAAAAGGGAAAGTGGGAATAGGGAATGGGAATTGGGGAAAAGTGGGAATTCTGGGAAAAAAGTGGGAATTGGGAATACAGGAAAGATGGAATGGGGAAAGAGGGAATGGAGAAAAGTGGGAATTTTGGGAAAAAATAGGGAAGAGAGGAAGTGGGAATAAGGAATAGGGAAAAGTGGAAATTTGGGGAAAAGTGGGAATTGGGAATACAGCAAAGAGGGAAAAGGGAAAGTGGGAATAGGCAATGGGAATAGGGAAAAGAGGGAATAGGGAAAAGGGAATTTCGGGGCAAAAGTGGGAATTAGGAATACAGGAAAGATGGAATAGGGAGAGAGGGAATTGGGAATGGGAACAGGGGAGAAGTAGGAATTTCAGGGAAAAAGAGACGGAATTGGGAATACAGGAAAGAGGGAAAAGGGAAAGGGAAAGGGGAAAACTGGGAATTTTGGGGAAAAGTGGGAATTTTGGGGAAAAAAAGAGGGAAGAGGGGAAGTGGGAATAGGGAATGGGGAAAGTGGGAATTTCGGGGGAGAGTGGGAATTGGGAATACAGGAAAGAGGGAAAAGGGAAAGAGAATAGGGAGAGAGGGAATAGGGAAAAGTAGGAATTTTGGGGAAAAGTGGGAATTTTGGGGGAAAAAAGAGGGAAAGTGGGAATAGGGAATGGGAATAGGGGAAAAGTGGGAATTCTGGGAAAAAAAGTGGGAATTGGGAATAGAGGAAAGTTGGAATAGGGAAAGAGGGAATGGAGAAAAGTGGGAATTTTGGGAAAAAAATAGGGAAGAGAGGAAGTGGGAATAAGGAATAAGGAAAAGTGGAAATTTGGGGAAAAGTGGGAATTGGGAACACAGGAAAGAGGGAATAGGGAAAAGAGGGAATTTTGGGGGAAAGTGGGAATTAGGAATACAGGAGAGATGGAATAGGGAGAGAGGGAATTGGGAATGGGAATAGGGGAGAAGTAGGAATTTTGGGGGAAAGTGGGAATTTGGGGAAAAGGGAGAATTGGGAATACAGGAAAGAGGGAATAGGGAGAGAGGGAATTGGGGAGAGAGGAATGGGAAAAAGTGGGAATTTTGGGGAAAAAAGAGAGAAAAGGGAAAGTGGGAATAGGGAATGGGAATTGGGGAAAAGTGGGAATTGGGGGAAAAGTGGGAATTGGGAATAGAGGAAAGAGGGAATAGGGAAAAGTAGGAATTTTGGGGAAAAGTGGGAATTTTGGGGAAAAAAGAGGGAAAGTGGGAATAGGGAATGGGAATAGGGCAAAAGTGGGAATTTTGGGGAAAAAAGAGGAAAGAGGGAAAAGGGAAAGTGGGAATTGGGAAAAGCAGGAATAGGAAAAAACCAAGGAACAGGGAAAAGTGGGAATTCTGGGGAAAAGTGGGAATTTTGGGGAAAAGTGGGAATTTTGGGGAAAAGTGGGAATTGGGAATACAGGAAAGAGGGAAAAGGGAAAAGCAGGAATAGGAAAAAACCAAGGAACAGGGAAAAGTGGGAATTCTGGGGAAAAAAAGAGGGAAGAGGAAAAAGATGGAATAGGGAAAGAGGGAATATAGGAAAGAGGGAATAGGGAAAAGTGAGAGGGGAAAGTGGGAATTTGGGGAAAAGTGGGAATTGGGAATACAGGAAAGAGGGAATAGGGAAAGGGAATAGGGAAAAGTGGGAATAGGGAAAAGCAGGAATAGGAAAAAAAACCCAAGGAATAGGGAAAAGTGGGAATTTTGGGAAAAAAAGAGGGAATAGGGAAAAGAGGGAAGAATAGGGAATAGGAATAGGGAAAAGTGGGAATTGGGAAAGAGAGAATTGGAAAAGAGGGAATTGGAAAAGGAATGCAGGAAAGAGGAATTAGGGAATGAAATAGGGAAAAGTGGGAATGGGAAAATTGGGAATATAGGAAAGGGAGAATAGGGAAAGAGGGGATTGGGAAAAATGGGAACAAGGAAAAGAGGGAATATGGGCAAGAAAGAGAGAATGGGGGAAGTGGGAACAGGAAAATTGGGAATTCAGGAAAAGAGGGAACAGGGAAATTGGGAATACAGGAGAAGTAGGAATCCAGGAAAAGTGGGAATGAGGAAAGTGGGAATTCAGGAAAAGTAGGAATCCAGGAAAATTGGGAATCCAGGAAAAGTGGGAATTCAGTAAAGTAGGAATTCAGGAAAAGTGGGAATGAGGAAAGTGGGAATTCAGGAAAAGTAGGAATCCAGGAAAAGTGGGAATCCAGGAAAAGTGGGAATGAGGAAAGTGGGAATCCAGGAAAAGTGGGAATTCAGGAAAATTGGGAATCCAGGAAAGCAGGGAATGCACAGCAGAGCTCCTCAGGAAAATCCTGCGGGATTTTGGCTCCTCCTGCTCTTCTGGGAATGATTGATTTGGGAATGATTTGGGAATTCAGGAGCAGGAAAATCCCAAGGGATGCTCGGCATGGATTGCTGCTCAGCATTCCCAAAATTCCCACAATTCCAGTGGGAAAAAGTTGATGGAAAAATCCTGAAAATCCCTTTGGATGGGAAGAAATTCGGGATGAATTCTGCCGCGGAGCCAAACCTCAGAATTCCCAAAATTCCCAAATAAAAGTGGGAAAAAGTGGAGGGAAAAGGCTGGAAAACCCTTTGGATGTGAAGAAATTTGGGATAAATTTTCCCCTCCAAATTCTGACATTCCAGAAATGCTGGAATTCTGGGATTTTCCCTCTGGAATTCTGAGATTTTTCCCTCTGGAATTCTGGGAAAAGGGAGATTGCAGCTCCAGGAGTGATGTCTCCATCCCAAAAATTTCCCTGGGAAAAATGGGAAAATCCCAATTTTTTGGGATGGGAAAATCCCAACTTTTGGGATAGAAAAAGCAGGAAAATACGGAAAATCCAGCTAGGAAAACTGGGAAAATCCCAACCTTTTGGGACAGGAAAAATGGGAAAAAATAATCTTCTGGGATGGGAAAAATGGGAAAATCCCAACTTTTGGGATGGGAAAATCAGGAAATTCCTAACATTCTGAAGTGGGAAAATCCCAATGTTCTGGGATGGGAAAAGTGGGAAAAATGGGAAAAGTGGGAAAATTCCAATAATCTGGGATGGGAAAAATGGGAAAATCCTGATTTTTGGGATAGGAAAAATGAGAAAATCCTTACTTTTTGGAAGAAGAAAACTGGGAAAAGTGGGAAAATCCCATTTTTTTGGGACAGGAAAATCAGGAAAATCCCAATTTTTGGGATGGGAAAAGTGGGAAAATTCTAATATTCTGGGATGGGAAAAATGGGAAAATTCCAATTTTTGGGACACGAAGATCAGGAAAATGCCAATTTTTGGGACAGGAAAATGAGGAAAATCCCAATTTTTGGAATCGGAAAAATGAGAAAATCCCAATTTTTGGGTATAGAAAAACTGGGAAAAGTGGGCAAATCCCAATTTTTGGGACAGGAAAATCAGGAAAATCCCAATTTTTGGGACAGGAAGATGAGGAAAATCCCTATTTTTGGAATAGGAAAACAGGGAAAAGTGGGAAATTCCTAATTTCTGGGATAGGAAAACTGGGAAAATCCCAATTTTTGGAATAGGAAAACTGGGAAAACTGAGAAAATCCCAATTTTCGGGATGGGAAAATCAGGAAAATCCCAATTTCTGGGACAGGAAAAGTGGGAAAATCCCAATTTTTGGAATAGGAAAACTGGGAAAAGTGGGCAAATCCCAATTTTTGGGACAGGAAAATCAGGAAAATCCCAATTTTTGGGATGGGAAAAATGGGAAAATTCCAACCTTTTGGGAAGGGAAAAAATGGAAAAATTGGGAAAATTCCAATATTCTGGGATAGGAAAACTGGGAAAATCCCAATTTCTGGGATCAGAAAAATGGGAAAAATGGGAAAATCCCAATTTTTGGGATGGGAAAGAGTGGGAAAATCCCAATTTTTAAGATAGGAAAAATGGGAAAACTGGGAAAATCCCAATTTTTGGGATGAGAAAAATGGGAAAATCCCAATTTTTTGGGGATAGGAAAAATGAGAAAATCCCAATTTTTGGGTATAGAAAAACTGGGAAAAGTGGGCAAATCCCAATTTTTGGGACAGGAAGATGAGGAAAATCCCAATTTTTGGAATAGGAAAACTGGGAAAAGTGGGAAATTCCCAATCTCTGAGAAAGGAAAAATGGGAAATTCCCAATTTTTGGAAGAGGAAAACTGGGAAAAGTGGGCAAATCCCAATTTTTGGGACAGGAAAATCAGGAAAATCCCAATTTTTGGGATAATAAAACCCAGGAGATTCCCACCTTCTGGGCAGGAGTTTCCTTCTGGCTCTGACTCTGGCGAAGTTTCTTCAGCAGCACCAGTTTGGCTTCTTCCAGCCTGAGCTCCTCCTTGAGAGCTTTGATCAGCCTCTCCCTCTCCTCGGGGCTGCTCCGCTGGGAATTCCGGGGAAAAACGGGAAAAAAATGGGAAAAAATAGAGAGAGAGAATTATTGTGGGAATTCTGAGGGGTTTTGGGGTGTTTTACATTGGAAAAAGTGGGAATTGTGAGGGAAAAATGGGAATTTTCACATTGTTTCCCTTAAAAAGTGAATGGGAATTAACAACAGAAAGAGAAATCTGAGGGAAATGTGGAGTTTTGGGATGATTTCCATTGAAAAAATGGGAATTCTGAGGGGAAATTTTGAGGTTTTATGGATGTTTTCCATGAAAAATGAGAGGGAATTAAAGGAATGAGAGGGAATTCCTTGATCAGCCTTTCCCTCTCCTCGGGGCTGCTCCGCTGGGAAAACAGGGAAAAATGGGAAAAAAAACAGAAAAAATGGGAAAAAATAGAGAGAGAGAATTATTGTGGGAATTCTGAGGGGTTTTGGGGTGGTTTACACAGGAAAAAGTGGGAATTTTGAGAGGAAAATCTGAATTTTCGCATTGTTTTCCTTAAAAACGGAATGGGAATTAATAGTAGGGAGGGAATTCTGAGGGAAATGTGGAGTTTTATGGGTTTGTTTTATTTAAAAAGTGGGAATTCTGAGGGGAAATGTGGAGTTTTATGGGTTTATTTCATTTAAAAAGTGGGAATTCTGAGGGGAAGTGTGGAGTTTTGGGGCGATTTTCATTTAAAAAGTGGGAATTTTAAGGCGAAAATGGGAATTTTCACATTGTTTCCCTTAAAAACTGAATGGAATTAACAATAGAAAGAGAAATCTGAGGGAAATGTGGAGTTTTGGGATGATTTCCATTAAAAAAGTGGGAATTCTGAGGGGAAAATTTGAGTTTTTATTGTTTTTTCCATGAAAAATGAGTGGGAATGAATGGAGTGAGAGGGAATTCCTGGATTAGCCTCTCCCTCTCCTTGGGGCTGCTCCGCTGGGAAAACGGGGAAAAATCCGGGAAAAAAATGGGAAAAATGGGAAAAAATAGAGAGAGAATTATTGTGGGAATTCTGAGGGGTTTTGGGGTGTTTTACATTGGAAAAAGTGGGAATTTTGAGGGAAAAATCTGAATTTTCGCATTGTTTTTGTTAAAAACGGACTGGGAATTAATAGTAGGGAGGGAATTCTGAGGGGAAATGTGGAGTTTTATGGGTTTGTTTCATTTAAAAAGTGGGAATTCTGAGGGGAAATGTGGAGTTTTGCAGTGATTTTCTTTTAAAAAGTGGGAATTTTGAGGCGAAAATGGGAATTTTCACATTGTTTCCCTTAAAAAGTGAATGGGAATTAACAACAGAAAGAGAAATCTGAGGGAAATGTGGAGTTTTGGGATGATTTCCATTGAAAAAATGGGAATTCTGAGGGGAAAAGTTGAGTTTCTATTGTTTTTTCCATGAAAAATGAGTGGGAATGAATGGAGTGAGAGGGAATTCCTGGATTAGCCTCTCCCTCTCCTCAGGGCTGCTCCACTGGGAATTCCAGGGAAAAATGGGAAAAAAACCAGAAAAAATGGGAAAAAAATAGAGAGAGAGAATTATTGTGGGAATTCCGAGGGGTTTTGGGGTGTTTTACACAGGAAAAAGTGGGAATTTTGAGGGGAAAATCTGAATTTCCGCATTGTTTTTGTTAAAAACGGAATGGGAATTAATAACAGGGAGGGAATTCTGAGGGAAATGTGGATTTTATGGATGTTTTCCATAAAATGTGAGTGGGAATGGATGGAATAGAGAGGGAATTCTGAGGGAAATGTGGAGTTTGGGGATGTTTTCCATTGAAATCCAATCCCAGATTTTTCCCATCCCATCGCCCATTTTTTCCCACCCAATCCCACATTTTCCCACCCCAATCCCAGACTTTTCATCCTGGATTTTTCCCATCCAATCCCTAATTATTCCCATCCAAATCCCAGATTTTTCCCCCTGGGTTTTTCCCATCCCAATCCCACATTTCCCATCCCAATCCCATATGATTTTTCCCTCTGGATTTTTCCCCCCCAATCCCATATTATTCCCACCCAATCCCAGATTTCCCCCCCCAAGTCCATATGATTTTCCCATCCCAATCCCACATTTTCCCCCCCAGTCCCATGTGATTTTCCTCCCAATCCCATATTTTCCCCTGGATTTTCCCATCCCAATCCCACATTTCCCACCCCAATCCCATATTTTTCCCTGGATTTTCCCCAATCCCATATTTTTTCAGGACAGTCCTGGATTTTTAATCCCAGATTTTCCCCCTGGATTTTCCCATCCCAATCCCACATTTTCCCCCAGTCCCATGTGATTTTTCCCCCCAATCCCAGATTTTCCCATCTCACTCCCAGATTTTTCCCATCCCAATCCCAGATTTTCCCCCTGATTTTCCCATCCCAATCCCACATTTCCCACCCCAATCCCATGTGAATTTTTCCCTCCCAATCCCAGATTTTTCATCCCACATTTCCCACCCCAATCCCAGATTTTTCCCCCTGGATTTTCCCACCCCAATCCCACATTTTCCCCCAGTCCCATGTGATTTTTCCCTCCCAATCCCATATTTTTCCCTGGATTTTCCCCCCCAATCCCATATTTTTTCAGGACAGTCCTGGATTTTTAATCCCATATTTTTTCCCCTGGATTTTCCCTTCCCAATCCCACATTTCCCTTCCCAATCCCACATTTCCTATCCCAATCCCACATTTCCCACCCCAATCCCAGATTTTTTCCCCTGGATTTTTCCCCCCCAATCCCAGATTTTCCCATCTCACTCCCACATTTTCCCATCTCAATCCCAGATTTTTCATCCCAGATTTTTCACCCCCAATCCCAGATTTTTCTCCCTGGATTTTTCCCCCAATCCCATATTTTCCCCCCAATCCCATATGATTTTCCCTCCCAATCCCAGATTTCATCCCACATTTCCCACCCCAATCCCAGATTTTTCCCTGGATTTCCCCCCAATCCCATATGATCTTCCCCCCAGTCCCATGTGATTTTCCCTCCCAATCCCAGATTTCTCCCCTGGATTTCCCACCCCAACCCCAGATTTTTCCCCTGGATTTTCCCCCCCAATCCCATATTTTTTCAGGACAGTCCTGGATTTTTAATCCCAGATTTTTCCCCCTGGATTTTCCCATCCCAATCCCACATTTCCCATCCCAATCCCATATTTTTCCCCTGGATTTTCCCATCCCAATCCCACATTTTTCCCCCTGGATTTTCCCACCCCAATCCCACATTTTTCCATCCCAATCCCACATGATTTCCCCCCCAATCCCATGTGATTTTTCCCATCCCAATCCCAGATTTTTCATCCCACATTTCCCCCAATCCCACATTTCCATCCCAATCCCAGAATTTTCCCCCTGGATTTTCCCATCCCATCCCACATTTTCCCCCCCAATCCCACATTTTTCCAGGCTGATCCAAGATTTTGCATCCTGAATTTTTCCCATCCCAATCCCACATTTTCCCCCCCAGTCCCACATTTTTCACCCTGAATTTTTCCCACTCAATCCTGGATTTTTCCACCCCAATCCCATATTTTTCCCCCTGGATTTTCCCCAATCCCATATTTTTTCAGGACAGTCCTGGATTTTAATCCCAGATTTTCCCTGGATTTTCCCATCCCAATCCCACATTTTCCCCCATCCCCCTGGATTTTCCCATCCCAATCCCATATTTTCCCCCCCAATCCCATGTGATTTTTCCCTCCCAATCCCAGATTTTTCATCCCACATTTCCCACCCCAATCCCAGATTTTTCCCCTGGATTTTCCCATCCCAATCCCACATTTCCCATCCCAATCCCATATGATTTTCCCCAATCCCATGTGATTTTTCCCCCCCAATCCCACATTTTTCCCAGATTTCCCACCCCAATCCCACATTTTCCCTCCCCAATCCCATATGACTTTCCTACCCAATCCCAGATTTTTCATTCCGGATTATTCCCATCCCAATCCCACATTTCCCACCCCAATCCCATATTTTTCCCCTGGATTTTCCCACCCCAATCCCATATTTTCCTCTCACCAGCAGCAGCTGGGAGCTGCTGTCCCTGTCCCTGTCCCTGTCCCTGGCAGTCACCCTGCTGATCCCGTTCATCCTGGGGCTGGAAGGTTCATTGTCGGACAGAACGATCACATCCGGGGAGGGAACGCGACCCTCCCGCCGGGAATCCCTGGAAATTCGTGGAAAAAAACGGGAATGATGGGAATTCCATGGGAAAAATTTGAGAAAACTAGTCAGAGTGAGGGAAATCCATGGGAAATACAGCAAAAATCCAGGGAAAAACAGTTGGGAATGAGCAGAACTCCATGGGAAATACAGGGAAAAAAACAGTTGGGAATGAGCGGAATTCCATGGGAAAATCCAGCAAAAAAATCCAGGGAAAACCAGTTGGGAGTGAGGGAAATGCATGGGAAAAGTCATGGAAAAACAGCTGGAATGAGGGAATTTGGGGGAAAATTCATGGAAGAACAGCTGGGAGTGAGGGAAATCCATGGGAAAATCCAGGCAAAACACCAGGAGAGAGGGAAATACAAGGAAAAATCCATGGGAAAATATCAGGAGTGAGAGAAATCCATGGGAAAATTCATGGAAAAGCAACGGGAATGAGCGGAATTCGGGGGAAATCCAGCGAAAAATCCAGAGAAAAACAGCCAAAGTGAGGGAAATCCATGGGAAAAGTCATGGAAAAACAGTGGGAATGAGGGAAATCCATGGGAAATACATGGAAAAATCCAGGGAAAAACAGCTGGGAATGAGCAGAATCCATGGGAAATCCAGGGAAAAACAGCTGGGAATGAGTGGAATTTGGGGAAAATCCGGCGAAAAATCCAGGGAAAAACAGCCAAAGTGAGGGAAATCCATGGGAAATATGGAAGGGAATGAGGGAATCCAGGGAAAAATCCAGGGAAAAATACCAGGAGTGAGAGAAATCCATGGGAAAAACAGTTGGGAATTAAGAGAAATCCTGGAAAAACACCAGAAAAAATATTGGAAGAGAGGGAAATGCATGGGAAAAATCCATAGCAAAACCACACAGGGAATGAGGGAAACCTAGGGGAAAATCCCAGAAAAACACAGGGAATGAGCAGAATTTGGGGGAAAATCCAGGGAAAACCAGCTGGGAATGAGGGAATTCAGGGAAAAGCAGCCAGGAGTGAGGGAAATCTAGGGAAAATCCAGGGGAAAGCACTAGGATTGAGGGAAATCCACAGGGAAATCCAGGGAAAAACAGCTGGGAGTGAAAGAAATCCAGGGAAAAGCAATCAGGAATGAGGAAATCCAGGGGAAAAATCCAGGGGAAAACTTTGGGAGTGAGGGAAATCCAGGGAAAATGGATGGGAATGGGGGAAATCCAGGGAAAAATACACCAGGAGTGAGGAAAATCCAGGGGAAAATCCATGGAAAAACAGCTGGGAATGATGGAAATCCAGGGAAATATAGGGAAAAACAATGGGAGCGGGCGAAATCCATGGAAAAATCCATGGAAAAAGATTGGGAATGAGGGAAATTAATGGAAAAACCCACAGAGAATGAGGGAAATCCATGGAAAAACTCCACCCAATCCAAACTCCCTTCATCCCAAACTCCATCCCGACAAACCCCACAATCCAGAATTCCCAAAATTCCCCAAAATCCCGGAATTCCCAGCATTTCTCACCCCTTGGAAGTGCTCATGTCCACAGGCTCATCCCCAGCCGGGCTCTCCGCCTGCAGGGAGGATTTCCCGTCGGGAATTTTGGGAATTTTGGGGATTCCGGCGGCCGCAGGCTCTCCCTCGGGGCCGGGATCGGCTCCAGGGATGGATTTTTCCATGCGGGATTTCTTGGATTCGGGATCAGCCGCCGAGCAATCTCTGTCCAGAGCTCGCTTCTGGCTGCGCGTGCGACACTGCTCCTCCGTCATGGCCGGCTGGGAAATAATGGGGAAAAATGAGAATTCTGGGGGAAATATGGGGAAAATGGGAAAAATCTGGGGGGAATCCGCGGGAAAATGGGGAAAATCCATGGAAAAATAGGGAAAATCCGTGAGAAAATGGGGAAAAATGTGAAAAAATGAGAATTCTGGGAAAAATCCGTGAGAAAATGGGGAAAATCTGTGGGAAAATGGAGAAAATCTGGGGGAAAATGGAGAAAATCTAAAATGGGGAAAATGGGGAAAATCCGTGAGAAAATGGGGGGAAATGGGGAAAATCTGTGAGAAAATCGGGGAAAATGGGGGAAATCTGTGAGAAAATGGGGAAAATCCATGGAAAAATGGGGAAAATCCGTGAGAAAATGGCGAAAATCTGTGGGAAAATGGAGAAAATCTCTGGGAAAATGGGGAAAAATGGGGAAAATACGCGAGAAAATGGGAAAAATTGGGGAAAATCTGTGAGCAAATGGGAAAAAATGGGGAAAATCCATGGAAAAATGGGGAAAATCCGTGAGAAAATGGGGAAAATACGTGAGAAAATGGGAAAAAATGGGGAAAATCTCTGAGAAAATGGGAAAAAAATGGGGAAAATCCGTGAGAAAATGGGGAAAAATGTGAAAAAATGAGAATTCGGGGAAAAATCTGGGGGAAAAATGAGAATTCTGGGAAAAATCCGTGAGAAAATGGGGAAAATCGGGGGGAAAATGGGGAAAATCTGTGAGAAAATGGGGAAAAATGGGGAAAATCTGTGAGAAAATGGGGAAAATAAGTGAGAAAAATGGGAAAAAAATGGGAACAATCCGTGAGAAAATGGGGAAAATCTGTGGGAAAATGGGGGAAATCCATGAGAAAATGGGAAAAAATGGGGAAAATCTGTGAGAAAATGGGAAAAAATGGGGGAAATCTGTGAGAAAATGGCGAAAATCTGTGGGAAAATGGAGAAAATCTGGGGGAAAATGGGGAAAAATGGGGAAAATACGTGAGAAAATAGGGGGAAATGGGGAAAATTTGTGAGAAAATGGGAAAAATTGGGGAAAATCTGTGAGAAAATGGGGAAAATCCATGAGAAAATGGGGAAAAGGGGGAAAATCCGTGAGAAAATGGAAAAAAAACATGGGAAAATGGGAAAAAATGGGGAAAATCTGTGAGAAAATGAGGAAAAATGGGGAAAATCTGTGAGAAAATGGGAAAAATCTGTGGGAAAATGGGGAAGAGTCCTCGGTCATGGCCAGCTGGGAATGGGAAAAAATGAGAATTCTGGGAAAAATCTGGGGGAAAAATGAGGATTCTGGGAAAAATTCGTGAGAAAATGGGAAAAAAATGGGGAAAATCTGTGAGAAAATGGGGAAAAATGAGAATTATGGGAAAAATCTGTTGGAAATCCATGGAAAAATCCATGGAAAATGGGTAAGAGTCCTCCATCATGGCGAGTTGCGGAAAAATGGGAAAAAATGGGAATTCTGGAAAAAATCCAGGGAAAAATGGGAAAAAAAGTGGGAAAAGTGAGAATTCTGGGAAAAATCCATGGGAAAATGGGAATGATTGGAACGGTCGGAATCCTCAGTCATGGTGGGAGCTGGAAAAACAGGAAAAAACATGGAAAAAATGGGGGAAATCCACGGAAAAATGGGAAAAATTGGGATTTGTAGGAGTCCTCCGTCACGGCCAGCTGGGACAGGAAAAAACACGGAAAATTGGGAAAAAAATGGGGAAAATCCGTGAGAAAACGGGAAGAATCCATGGAAAAATGGGAAAAATCCATGGAAAAATGGGGAAAAATCCGTGAGAAAATGGGGAAAATCTGTGGGAAAAGTGAGAATTGTGGGAAAAATCCATGGGAAAACGCAAAAAATCCATGGGATAAAAAGAGAATTCTGGGAAAAATCCATGGGAAAACAGGAAAAATCCATGGGAAAATGGGAAAAAATGGGAATTGTGGGAATGGTGAGATCCCAGGAAAGGGGAAAACCTGGAAAAGGGTGAGAAACTTGGGAAAAAAAGGGGAAAAATCCTGGGAAAAGGAAGATCTCAGGGAGTTAAAAATCCTGGGAATTCAACTTCAATTCCATCTTTCCCAAACTTTTCCAGCCTGAATTCCACAATTCCCAAACTTTTAATTGGAAATTCAGCCCCAAGTCCATTATTCCCACACTTTTTCCTGGGAATTCAGTGCTAATTCCACAATTTCCAAACTTTTCCAACCCCCAAATTCCATTATTCCCGAACTTTTTCCCGAAAATTCAGCAGCAATTCCACAATTCCAAACTTTTTCATCCCAAATTCCATGATTCCCACACTTTTTTCCCTGGGAATTTATCCCCAATTCCACAATTCCCAAACTTTTTCAGTCCCCAAATTCCACAATTCCCAAATTTTTTCAGCCCAAACTCCACTATTCTCTCACTTTTTCCCTTGAAATTTCCCCCAAATTCCACAATTCCTGATTTTTTTAATGGGAATTCAGCTCCAATCCCACAATTCCCCAATTTTTTCAACCCAAATTCCACAATTCCCACACTTTTTTCCTGGGAATTCACCCCAAATTCTACAATTCCCAAACTTTTTCATCCCCAAATTCCACCCTTCCCACACTTTTAATTGGAAATTCAACCCCAATTAGATTATTCCCAAACTTTCTCAGTCCAAATTCCATTATTCCCACACTTTTTTCCCCTGGGAATTCATCCCCAAATCCACAATTCCCAAAACTTTTCATCCCAAATCTCACTTTTCTCACACTTTCAACTGGAAATTTATCCCAAATTCCACAATTCCCAAACTTTTTCAGCCCCAAACCCTCCAATTCCCAAACTTTCCCATCCCCAAATTCCATTATTATCACAATTTCAATTAGAAATTTATCCCCAAATCCACAATTCCCAAACTTTTTCTGCCCAAATTCCTCAATTCCCAAAGTTTTTCATCCCAAATCCCACAATTCCCACACTTTTTAAATTGAAAATTCAACCCCAAATTCCACAATTCCCAATTTTTTCCTGGGAATTCAGCTCAAATCCCATCTTTCCCAAACTTTTTCAGCCCAAATTGCAGAATTCCCACACTTTTTGATCCCAAATCCCACAATTCCCAAACTTTTTCACCCCAAATTCCTCAATTCCCAAACTTTCCCATCCCCAATTCCATTACTATCACAATTTTAATTGGAAATTTATCCCTAAATCCACAATTCCCAAAACTTTTCAGCCCAAATCCCACACTTCCCACACCTTTTTCCTGGGAATTCAACCCAAATCCACAATTCCCAAACTTTTTCTGCAGAAATCCCACAATTCCCACACTTTTAATTGGAAATTCAGCCCCAATTCCAAACTTTTTTCTTGGGAATTCATCCCCAAATCCACAATTCCCAAACTTTTTCAGCCCAAATCCTACCATTCCCAAACTTTTTTCCCTGAAATTCACCCCAAACTCCTCAATTCCCGAACTTTCCCATCCCCAATTCCATTATTATCACAATTTCAATTGCAAATTCAGCCCCAATTCTAAAATTCCCAAACTTTTTCAGCCCCAAATCCCACAATTCCCAAACTTTTCACCCCAAACTCCCCAATTCCCAAACTTTCCCACCCCAATCCCCACTCTCCCCCTCCCTCCCATCCCAAAAATCCCCCAAATCCCCAAAATCCCGGGAATTTCCCCTATTTTTTCCCGGGAAAAGGGGGGCGTGCCGGTGGGCGTGGCCGGGCGGGATTTTTTTTGGGAATTCCCGAATTCCCATCGCTGCCCGAGCCCCGCGGGGCTCCCGGCGCGCCAAGGGTTAATCGCTGCCATTTCCCACATTCCCGAAAAAACTGCGGGAACAAAATGGCAGCGCTTAACCCCTGCCGTGCCGCGCCGGAGCCGCTCTGCCCGCCTGGGAACTCCCGGGAAATCTCTTGGAATTCCCGGGAAATCTCTTGGAATTCCCGGGAAATCTCTCGGAATTCCCGGGAAATCTCTTGGAATTCCCGGGAAATTCCCTCTCTGCTCCCACCGGGAGTTATCCCGATTTTCTGGGCTGGGAATTCCCTGGGATTCCCAGGAAATTTCCTCTACTTCCCGCGAAATTCCCTCTCTGCTCCCACCGGGAGTTATCCCGATTTTCCTGAACTTCTGGGAGTCACTTCTGGGCTGGGAATTCCCTGGAATTTCCGGGATTCCCTTCTGGATCCCACCGGGATTTATCCCGATTTTCTGGGCTGGGAATTCCCTAAGATTGTCGGGAAATTCCTGGGAATTCCCGGGAATTTCTGGGATTTCTTCCCCGTTCCCATCGGGATTTATCCTGATTTCCCGGGATCGCTGGGAATTCCCTGAAATTTCCGGTATTCCCTCCTCGTTCCCATGAGGATTTATCCCGATTTTCCTGAACTTCTGGGAGTCACTGCCAGGCTGGGAATTCCCTGAATTTTTGGGAATTTCCGGGGATTCCCTCCCTGATCCCACCGGGATTTATCCCGATTTTCTGGGCCGGGAATTCCCTGGGATTTCCCGGGAAATTCCCAGGAATTTCTGGGATTTGGGATTCCCTGGGATCTCTCTGTTTCCTGGGATTTCCTCTCTGTTCCCATGAGGATCTATCCCGATTTTCCTGAACCTTCAGGAGTAATTTCTGGGCTGGGAATTCCCTGGAATTTCAGGGATTTATCCTGATTTTCTGGGTTGGGAATTCCTTGGGATTGTCGGGAAATTCCCTGAAATTCCCTGGAAATTCTCTGGGATTTCTCTCCTTCCCGGAATTCCCGGCTGGAGTTTTCCCATGGGATTTATCCCAATTTTCCGGGTTAGGAATTCCCTGAAGTTCCTGGGAAACTCCCTGGAATTCCCGGGATTCCCTCCCTGATCCCATTGGGATTTATCCTGATTTTCTGGGCTGGGAATTCCCTGAGATTCCCTGGAATTTCCCACAATTCCCAGGATTTCCAGTTCTCCGCATCCCAAATCCAGCGGGAATTCTCCCAGTGATGCTCCAGCTCTGGGAAAAGTGGGAAAAATTGGGAAAAACCAGGAAAAAATGGGAAAAAAGGAGAAAAATCGGGAAAAAACCAGGAAAAACCAGGAAAAAATGGGAAAAGACCCAGGAAAAAATGGGGAAAAACCAGGAGAAAAAACAGGAAAAAAAACAGAGAAAACCAGGAAAGGAAAATCCCAAAATTCTGTGGGAGTTGAAGGGAAAATGGGGAAAAAAATCCATGGAGGAATTCCTGGGATTTCTGTCAAATTCCAGGCGAATTTTTTACAGGAAATTTGGAATTTTGGGAAGAACTTCCTGAGTTTTGTGGGAATTTCCAAGGAATTTTCAGGTTTAATGGGAAAATGGTATTAAAGCCACAAAAATTCCTTTAAAAATCCAAATTTTCCACTTTTTCCAATAGGAATTATTCCCGAATTAATCCCAAATTATTCCAAAATTATTCCAAAATTATTCCCAAATTATTCCCAATTGGAATATTCAGGAAGAAATTTCAGGGAATTTTGGGAATGAACTCCAGGAGCAAAATTCCCAACTTTCCCTGGAATTTCCAGGCTCATCCTCATTCATTAATTAATCAATCATCAATTAATGATAAATTAATTATTAAGAATTATTTTTCCATAGGTTTCTTTTTCCCCTAAATTCCTCCTTTAAGGAGGAGAATTCCAAGTTTTTTGGGTTGGGAATGATTTTAAATATTCCCAAATGAGTTTAAAATTCACGAATAAATTTGAATATTAATGAGATAAATTGAATATTCATCAATTAATTTGAATATTAATGAGGCAGATCAGAATCTGCTCTTTCCCAATGAAATTCCTCCTGGAATTCGAAGCCAAAATTCCATCCTGGAATATTCCCAAATTCCCAGCTGGAAAATTCCAAGGAATTCCCAGGAATTCTCCCAGAGAAAAGCGGGAAAAACACCACGAGGAGGAAATCCCACGAATTTTGTTATTTATCCATTGAAATTCCCGATTTTATTTTTTTTAAGAGGAATTTGAGGATTAAATTCCATTTTTTATGGATTTTTAAATGGATTTTTTATGGATTTTTATGGATTTGTAAATGGATTTTTTATGGATTTTTAATGGATTTTTAAATGGATTTTTATGGATTTTTAATGGATTTTTATGGAATTCCCAGAGCTGGGAAAGCTCCCCAGAAATCCCAGAATTCCCAAATTTTTCCCAACATTCCCAGAGCTCCAAACCCTCCGGATTAGGGAATTTCTCACAATCCCATTCCTTTTTCCTGAGAATTCCTCTGGAATTCCAATTCCCGGAATTCCAATTCCTGAGAATTCTGGAACTGGAGAATCCCAGGAAAATCCATTCCCTTTTCCAGGAAAATCCATTCCCTTTTCCCAGGAATTCTGGAGCTGGAAGATTCCAGAAAAATCCTTTTTCTCTCCCAGGACAATTCCATTCCCTCTCCATTTCCCGGGAATTTGGGAGCAGAAGGATTCCAGGATAATCCCATCCATTTCTTGGGAATTCTGGAGCTGCAAAAATCCCAGAAGAATCCTTTTTCTCTCCCAGGACAATCCTGATCCTTTTCCAGGACAATCCCACCCATTTCTCGGGAATTCCGGAGCTGGAAGATCCCAGGAGAATCCCTTTTTCCTCCCTTTTCCAGGAATTCTGCAGCTGGAGAATTCCAGGACAATCCCAGCCTTTTCCCAGGAATTCTGGAGCTGGGAGATCCCAAGGAAAATCCATTTCCTTTTCCAGCTGGGAATGCTAAGCTGGAGAATTCCAGGACAATCCATTCTGTTTTCCAGGACAATCCCAGGGATTCCGGAGCTGGAGGATTCCAGGAGAATCCCTTTTTGTCTCCCTTTTCTGGGAATTCTGGAGCTGGAAGATTCCAGGACAATCCTGTCCCCTCTCCCTTTTCCAGGAATTCCAGGAAAACTGGAGGATTCCAGGACAATCCCAGCCTTTTCCCAGGACAATCCCACCAATTTCTCGGGAATTCCGGAGCTGGAAGATTCCAGAGGAATCCCTTTTGTCTCTCAGGACAATTCCATTCCCTCTCCATTTTCCGGGAATTCTGGAGCTGAAGGATTCCAGGACAATCCCAGCCTTTTTCCAGGACAATCCCATCCATTTCTTGGGAATTCTGGAGCTGGAAAATCCCAGGAGAATCCTTTTTGTCTCCCTTTTCTGGGATTTCTGGAGCTGAAAAATCCCAGGACAATCCTGATCCTTTTCCAGGACAATCGTGTCCCTCTCCCTTTTCCAGGAATTCCAGGAAAGCTGGAGGATTCCAGGACATTCCCATCAATTTCTCGGGAATTCCAGAGCTGGAAGGATCCCAGGACAATCCCATCCCATTCCCATCCCTTTCCCAGGAATTCCGGAGCTGGAAAATCTCCAGACAATCCCTTTCCTCTCCCTTTTCCAGGACAATCCCATCAATTTCTCGGGAATTCCGGAGCTGGGAGATCCCAGTCCCATCCCTTTCCTGGGAATGTCAGAGCCACAGGATTCCAGGACAATCCCAGCCTTTTTCCAGGAATTCCAGAGCTGGGAGATCCCAGGACAATCCCATCCCAATCCCATTCCTGTCCAGTTTCTGGGAATTCTAGACAATCCCAGGACAATCCATTCCCTTTTCCAGGACAATCCCATCAATTCCTCGGGAATTCTGGAGCTGGAGGATCCCATTCCCATCCCTTTCCCAGGAATTCTGGCCAATCCCAGTCTTTTTCCAGGAATTCTGCAGCTGGGAGATCCCATCCCATTCCCATCCCATTCCCAATCCCAATCCCATTCCCATTCCCATTCCAATCCCATTCCTCTCCAGTTCCTGGGAATTCGGGACAATCCCATCCATTTCTCGGGAATTCCGGAGCTGGGAGATCCCAGGATAATCCATTCCCATCCCAATCCCATTCCCATTCCCAATCCCGGGAATTCCGGCCAATCCCGGATCTCAGCCTCAGCCAGGTGGGATTGAGGGAAATCCTGGAATTCCTGCTGGGAATGCTGGGGGGAGGGAGAGACACAGGTGAGAGCTGCATAGGTGAGACTTGGACGGGTGAGACCTGAACAGGTGAGATCTGTACAGGTGACATCTGTACAGGTGAGAGCTGAGAGAGGTGAGACCTAAACAGGTAAGAACTGAAACAGATGAGATCTGCACAGGTGAGACTGAGACAGGTGAGAACTGACACAGGTGAGATCTGACACAGGTGAGATCTGCACAGGTGAGAACTGCACAGGTGAGAACTGCACAGGTGAGACCTGACACAGGTGAGATCTGCACAGGTGAGACCTGACACAGGTGAGATTTAAACAGGTGAGATCTGCACAGGTGAGGGGAAAGAGAACTGCACAGGTGAGGAGAAAAGCTGGACAGGTGAGACCTGCCCAGGTGAGAACTGACCCAGGTAAGGACTGACCCAGGTGAGAACCTATACAGGTGAGACCTGCACAGGTGAGAAACTGCACAGGACAGGTGAGACTCACCCAGCTGAGGTGAGCAGTGACACAGGTGAGAGAGGCCCAGGTGAGGGGAGAAGCTGCCCAGGTGAGAACTGACCCAGGTGAGAACTGACCCAGGTGACAGTGACATGGGGGAGAAGCTGCACAGGTGAGGGGAGAGCCGACAGAGAGAAGAGCCTGGGCAGGTGAGAGCTGCACAGGTGAGGACTGCACAGGTGAGAGTGACCCAGGTGAGAACCGATACAGGTGAGACTGGCACAGGTGAGACCCACACAGGTGAGAGTGGCACAGGTGAGGGAAGCACCTGCCCAGGGGAGCACAGGACAGGTGAGACCTGCACAGGTGAGGGAGAACTGACAAGGGCCAGAGCTGCACAGGTGACAGCGGCACAGGTGAGACTCACACAGGTGACAGTGGCACAGGTGAGACCAGCACAGGTGAGACTCATAGAGCTGACAGTGGCACAGGTGAGAACTGCACAGGTGAGGGAAGCACCTGCCCAGGGGAGCACAGGACAGGTGAGACCTGCAAGGGACAGGTGAGACCTGACCCAGGTGAGAACCTACAGAGGTGAGACCGCACAGGTGAGACCTGCATGACACACCTGAGACTGACCCAGGTGAGATCTGCACAGGTGAGACTGACCCAGGTGAGACTGACCCAGGTGAGAACCTGCATGACACACTTGAGACTGACCCAGGTGAGACCAACACAGGTGAGACCTGCCTGGGGCACAGGGGGCTCTGCACAGGTGAGCAGCTGCACAGGTGAGGGAGAACTGACAAGGGCCAGAGCTGCACAGGTGAGAGAACTGCACAGGTGAGAAGTGCAGAGCACAGGTGAGAACTGCACAGGTGAGACCTGCACAGGTGAGAGAACTGCACAGGTGAGACCTGCACAGGTGAGAGAACTGCACAGGTGAGAGACCTGCACAGGTGAGAGAACTGCACAGGTGAGAGAACTCCACAGGACAGGTGACACCTGAACAGGTGAGACTTGGACAGGTGAGAGCAACACAGGTGAGAAGTGCCCCAGGTGAGCACCTGCAATGCTGAGAACCTGTAGAGGTGAGAGAAGACTGACCCAGGGGAGAGTTGGGCAGGTGAGGAGAGAACCTGGACAGGGCAGGTGAGAGAACTGCACAGGTGATACCTGCACAGGTGAGACTTGGATAGGTGAGACTGAAACAGGTGAGAGCTGCACAGGTGAGAGAACTGCACAGGTGAGACCTAAACAGGTAAGACCTGCATAGGTGAGATCTGCACAGGTGAGAACTGCCCAGGTGAGACTTGGACAGGTGAGAAGTGCCCAGGTGAGCTCAGCGCTCCAAACCCCAAATAACTCCAAATCCCAAATCAACCCCAAATCCCAAAATCCCAAATCCCAAAAACTCCAGATCCCGAATTCCAAATCTCAAATAACTCCAAAATCCCAAATCCCAAATCAATTCCAAATCCTGAATCCCAAACCTCAAATGCAAAAATCCCAAATCCGAGACTCCAAATCCTGAATTCCAAATCTCAAACTCCAAATCCCAAAATCCAAAATCCCAAATAATCCCAAACCCAAAATCTCAAATAATCCCAAACCCAAAATCTCAAATCCCAAACCCCAAATGCAAAAATCCCAAATCCAAACCCCAAATCCCAAACTCAAAATCCAAAATCTCAAACTCCAAATCCCAAAATCCAAAATCCCAAATAATCCCTAACCCCAAACCCCAAATCCTGAATTCCAAATTCCAAATCCCAAATCCCAAATAATCCCAAATCCCAAATCCCAAATCTCCTCCTCGGCAATCAGGTTTTGGGATTTTTTGGGATCCCAAAGGAACTTTGGGGTTTTTTTGGGAAAGGAGTTTCTCCCCAGCTTCTTCCGGGATGGAATTCCATCCTCCTCCACTCCCAAATCCCATGAAATCCCATGGAATTTTGGGGGAAATCCCGGGAATTTGGAGCTCCTACCTGTCAGGGAAGGTCATGGGGTCCCTCGGGGGTCCAACCGGAGCTGAGGATCCTGCGGGGAGAGAGAGGATCAGAATTCCTGAAATTATCCCAAATTAAATCCTGGAATTATCCCAAACAAAATCCTGAAATTATTCCAAATTATCCCACATGAAATCCTGGAATTATCCCAAATGAATTCCTGGATTTATCCCAAATGAATTCCCGGAATTATCCCAAGTTATTCCACATGAAATCCTGGAATTATCCCAAATTATCCCAAATGAATTCCTGGAATTATCCCAAATTTTTCCAAATGAAATCCTGGAATTATCCCAAATGAAATCCTGGAATTATCCCGAATTATCCCAAATGAAATCCTGGAATTAAACCCAAGTGAAATCTCAGAATTATCCCGAATTATTCCACATGAAATCCTGGAATTATCCCAAATGAATTCCTGGAATTATCCCAAAATATCCCAAATTAAATTCTAGAATTATCCCAAATTATTCCCAATGAGATCCTGGAATTATCCTGAATTACCCCAAATGAAATCCTGGAATTATCCTGAATTATATCCTGGATTTATCCCAAATGAAGTTGTGGAATTATCCCAAATTTTCCCAAATGAATTCCTGGAATTACCCTGAATTATCCTAAATGAATTCCCAGAATTATCCCAAATTATCCCACATGAAATCCCAGAATTATCCTGAATTATCCCAAATTAAATGCTGGAGTTATCCCAAATTATTCCCAATGAATTCCTGGAATTATCCTGAATTATCCTAAACGAAATATTGGAATGAAACCCAAGTGAACTCTCAGAATTATCCCAAATTATCCCAAATGAAATCCTGGAATTATCACAAATTATCCTACATGAAATCCTGGAAATATCCCAAATGAATTCCTGGAATTATCCCAAATTATTCCCAATGAAATCCCAGAATTATCCTGAATTATTACAAATGAAATCCTGGAATTAAACCCAAGTGAAATCCCAGAATTATCCCAAATTATCCCACATGAAATCCTGGAATTATCCTGAATTATCCTAAATTAAATTCTGGATTTATCCCAAATGAAATCCTGGAATTATCCCGAATTATCCCAAATGAAATCCTGGAATTAAACCCAAGTGAAATCTCAGAATTATCCCAAATTATTCCACATGAAATCCTGGAATTAACCCAAATGAATTCCTGGAATTATCCCAAATTATCCCCAATGAGATCCTGGAATTATCCCACATGAAATACTGGAATTATCCTGAATTATCCCAAATTAAATGCTGGAGTTATCCCAAATTAAATGCTGGAGTTATCCCAAATTATTCCCAATGAAATCCTGGAATTATTCCAAAATATTCCATATTAAATCCCGGAATTATCCCAAATGAATTCCTGGAATTATCCCAAATTATTCCAAATAAAATCTTGGAATTATCCCCAATTATCCCAAATTAAATGCTAGAGTTATCCCAAATTATTCCCAATGAATTCCTGGAATTATCCCAAAATATCCCACATGAAATCCTGGAATTAATTATTCCAAATTATCCCCAATGAAATCCTGAAATTATCCCGAATTATCCCAAATTAAATCCTGGAATTATCCTGAATTATCCCAGAATATCCCAAATCTCAGATCTTGGGGCAAAGAGGAGGAAATTCCCGCTGGGATTTTGGGAAAGGAGATTTTGGGATTTTATTCCTCATTTTTTAGGGTTTTATGGAAGTTTCAGGGAGGAGTTGAGTCTTTCCTGATTCCATCCAGAGTGACATTGCTGGGATTTCCCAAGGAGGAGAAAACTGGGATTGATCCCAAATTTATCCTGGATTTATCCATGATTTATCCTGAATTTATCCCAAATTTATCCTGAATTTATCCTGAATTTATCCTAAATTTATCCTGAATTTATCCAGAATTTATCCTGAATTTATCCCAAATTTATCCCGAATTTATCCATGATTGATCCCAAATTTATCCTGGATTTATCCTGAATTTATCCCAAATTTATCCATGATTGATCCCAAATTTATCCTGGATTTATCTCAAATTTATCCTGAATTTATCCCAAATTTATTCTGAATTTATCCCAAATTTATCCATTATTGATCCTGAATTTATCCCAAATTCATCCCAAATTAATCCTGAATTTATCCATGATTTATCCCAAATTTATCCCGAATTTATCCATGATTGATCCCAAATTTATCCCGGATTTATCCAGGAATTCATTCCCAAGCCCCAATTCCCGGCGGGAAATTCCCTGGAATCAAATCCTCGGGAAAGAACTGGGAAAAGCAGGAATTCCATGGAAAACTCCACTCTGGAGGGAATGGAAAAGCAGGAATTCCATGGAAAAACATGGGAAAAAAAGGGAAAAAGCTCCAACTCCGGAATGGGAAATTCCTCCCAGGATTCCTCCACGGAATTCCCGGCAAAGCCGCGGGATGGAAGCGAATCCTGGGAATGGGGAATTCCCGAATTCCTGGGATTTTCTGGGAATTCTGAGGCACATTTCCATCCCTGATCCCGGAATTCCGAGCTGGTGGGAATTTCCCGTTCCACAGTCGGAGCTTTTCCAGGTTTTCTTTGGGAAGAGCTCAGAGCCGAAGCTGGGCTGATCCCGAGGGAATCCCACAGGGATTGGGTTTGCTGAGCCATTCCCCAATTCCTGAGACATTCCCAATTTCCCATGCCATTCCCGAATTCCTGAGAATTCCCGAATTTCTGAATCATTCCCGAATTCCTGAGAATTCCCAAATTTCTGAATCATTCCCGAATTCCCGATCCATTCCCAAATTTCTGCTCCATTCCTGAATTCCTGAGCTGTTCCCAAATTCCTGAATAATTCCCAAATTCCTGAGAATTCCCGAATTTCTGAATCATTCCCAAATTTCTGAATAATTCCCAAATTCCCAAGCCATTCTGGAATTCCCATGCCATTCCTGAATTCCCGCTCCATTCCCAAATTTCTGAGCCATTCCGGAATTTCCGCTCCATTCATGAACTTCTGCTCCATTCCCGAATTCCTGAGCCATTCCCAAATTTCTGCTCCATTCCCGAATTCCTGAATCATTCCTGAATTCCTGAGCAGTTCCCAAATTCCCGAGCCATTCCCAAATTTCCATGCCATTCCCGAATTTCTGAGCCATTCCGGAATTTCTGCTCCATTCCTGAATTCCCATGGCAATCCAGAATTTCTGAGCCATTCCAGAATTCCCACCCCACTCCCGAATTTCTGCTCCATTCCCAAATTTCTGCTCCATTCCCGAATTCCTGAATCATTCCTGAATTCCTGAGCAGTTCCCAAATTCCCGAGCCATTCCCAAATTTCCACGCCATTCCGGAATTTCTGCTCCATTCCGGAATTTCTGCTCCATTCCCGAATTTCTGCTCCATTCCCGAATTCCTGAGCCATTCCCGAATTTCTGCTCCATTCCCGAATTTCTGTTCCATTCCCACTGATCCACAGCAATTCCCAAATTCCCAAAAGCCTCTCCATTCCACTTCCTGTCTCTCTCCAGCTGCTGCTGCCAGGCAGGAGGGAAAAATCCCAAATCCCAACAAACAGCTGGAATTGGAGCTGAGAGATCCCAAATCCCAATAAACAGCTGGAATTGGGGCTGGGCAATCCCAATTCCCAATAAACAGCTGGAATTGGGGCTGAGAGATCCCAATTGGGGCTGGGAAATCCCAAATCCCAGCAGCTGGAATTAGGGCTGGGAGATCCCAAATCCCAACAAACAGCTGGAATTGGGGCTGAGAGATCCCAAATCCCAAATCCCAACAAACAGCTGGAATTGGGGCTGAGAAATCCCAAATCCCAACAAACAGCTGGAACTGGAGCCGCTGCGCTGGGATTTGGGATAAGCAGGAATTTTGGGATATCGCTGAGGAATTCCAGCCGGGAATTCTCCCAGAGCTCAGGAAACCACAAACAGAACTCCAGAAATCCTCCTGGCAAACAGGCTGGAGATGCTCGAAGTGAGAATTCCAACCTCAACCGGCTGCCTTCGCTCGGAGCTGTTCCCGGCTGGAATTCTCTGTGGGATTCCCGATAATTCCTGTTAATTCCCGGTGATTCCTGCTTCCTCCCGGTGTTTCCCGGTGATTCCCGTTAATTCCCTTTAATTCCCGGTTGTTTCCCGGTGATTCCTGCTTCCTCCCGGTGGTTCCCGGTTCCTCCCGTTAACTCCCAGTGATTCTCGGTGATTCCCAGTGTTTCCCGGTTCTTCCCGGTATTTCCCGGTTGTTTCCCGGTCCCTCCCGGTGTTTCCCGGTCCCTCCCGGTGTTTCCCGGTCCCTCCCGGTATTTCCCGGTTAATTCCCGGTCCCTCCCGGTGTTTCCCGGTCCCTCCCGGTGTTCCCCGGTCCCTCCCGGTCCCTCCCGGTGGCGGCAGCAGTCCCGGCGCTGGCTCAGCTCTGCCCGGGCAGCAGGAAGGGCGGAGAGACTCTTATTGTGACACGGGCAGAGCCAGAGGCCAGCGACACCGGGGGGACAGCGGGGGGACAGCGGGAGGGACACGGAAACACCGGGGGGACAGCAGGGGGACACGGAAATCCCGGGGGGACACGGAAATCCCGGGGGGACAGCGGGGGACACGGGGCTCGGCCAGCGGGGACTAACCGGACACGGCGCGGGTGACCGGAAGGGGTGACCGGAGGGTCCTCGTGTCGCCCGAGTGGCCAAAGTGACACCGAGCGGGGGGGAGGGAGCGGGAGGGGGAGGAGGAGAGAGGGAGAGAGAGGAGGAGGAGGAGGAGGAAGAGAGAGAGGAGGGAGAGGAGGAAGAGAAAGGAGGAGGAAGAGCAGGAGGAAGAGGAGGAGAGAGGAGGAAGAGCAGGAGGAGGGAGAGGAGGAAGAGTAAGAGAGAAGAGGAGGAGGAGGAGAGATATCAGGAGGAGGAGGGAGAGGAGGAAGAGGAGAAGGAGGAGGAAGAGCAGGAGGAAGAGGAGGAAGAGCAGGAAGAAGAGGAAGAGCACAGGAAGAGCAGAAGGAGGGAGAGGAGGAGGAGAGAAGAGGAAGAGAGAAGAGGAGGAGGAGGAGGAGGAGGAGGAAGAGCAGGAAGGCCGACAAGAGGGAGGAAGAGGAGGAGGAGGAGGATGATGAGGAGGAGGAAGAGGGAGGAAGAGAGAGGAGGAAGAGCAGGAAGAGCAGGACAGAGGAAGAAGAGAGAGGAGGAAGAGTAAGAGAGGAGGAAGAGCAGGAAGGCAGCCAAGAGGGAGGAAGAGGAGGAGGAGGGCCGGAGAGGAAGAGGATGATGATGAGGAGGAGGAAGAGGAAGCGGCCCGGCTCCGAGCTGCACCAACTTTCCCAAACAAACGGCGAACAAAAGCCGGCGGCGCTCGGCGGGCGGCGAACTTCGGGGTTCCCGGGAGCCCCGCTCCATCCCCGGTTTATCTCCCCGGTTTATCCCGGTCCATATCCCGGTTTATCCCGCTCCATCCCGGCTGTCCCTCCGGCCGCAGCTCCTCCCCTGCCCGCCGCGCTGCCGGGACTTTGCTCTCCGCCGGGCCGGACCGGAACTCGCCGGCAGCTCTCCTCACCCCCGGCCGCTCCTCCCGCCCCGCTATCGGGATCTCTCCCGTTCCGTTCCCGTTCCGTTCCGTTCCGTCCCGTTCCCGGCCCGCTCCGCACACAATGCGCCCCGCAGAACTTTTCCTCGCCAACTCACTCCGCCGCCTCCTCCCCGCCGCATCCGAGCGCCGCCACCTCCCCGCTGTGCCCCGGCTGTCCCCCGGCCGTCCCCGGGCTGTCTCCTGGCTGTCCCCTCGGTGTCCCCGGCTGTCGCCGCCGCCCGGGCAGCCCGGCGCTCCGAGCGCTCCGCCGTGCCGAGTCGCGCTGCTCACACATGGAGTCGCGGCGGCGGCGCCGAGCATGCGCGGGGCGGGGCGAGCCGAGCGGGGCTGGCGCTGGGGACACGGCGGGACGGGCCGGGGACGGAGGCGGGGAGAGCTGCGGACGGAAGCGGGAGGATATCGCGATAAAGGCGCGACAGAGCGGCGATAAAGCGGGACTGACCCGGGACAGAGCCGAGCCCCGCCGAGCCGCTTCCGGCCAGGGCAGCGCAGCAGGTTTGTGTCGCGAGCCGCCATTGGCCGCAGCGGTGGCGCGGGCGATGAGAGGAGGATCGCCATTGGCTGGGGCGGCGGGGCGGGGGGCGCGCGGGACGCGGGGTGGGGAGAGGAGCACGTGGGGAGAGAGAGGGGACAGGAGAGAGGGACAGAGGGGACAGCAGGGGACAGTGAGAGGACAGTGAGGGGGAGAGCGAGGGGAGAGAGGGACAGAGGGGACAGGGAGGGACAGAGGGGACAGCAGGGGTGAATAAAGCGAGGGGACAGCGTGGGGATAGAGGGGACAATGAGGGGGACAGTGAGGGACAGGGAGGGACAGCAGGGGAGAGCGGAGAGAGAGGGGACAGCAGGGGACAGCAGGGGACAGAGGGGACAGGGAAGGACAGCAGGGGAGAGCGGAGAGAGAGGGGACAGCAGGGGACAGTGTGGGGATAGAGGGGACAGCAGGGGACAGTGAGGGGATAGAGGGGACAGGAGGGGAGAGCGGAGAGCGACGGGACAGCAGGGGACAGGGAGGGACAGTGAGGGGACAGTGAGGGGGAGAGCGAGGGGAGAGAGGGAACAGTGTGGGGGACAAGGAAGGACAGCAGGGGTGAATACCGCGAGGGGACAGTGTGGGGATAGAGGGGACAGTGAGGGGGACAGTGAGGGACAGTGTGGGGGAGAGCGAGGGGAGAGAGGGGACAGCAGGGGACAGTGTGGGACAGTGAGGGGATAGAGGGGACAGCAGGGGACAGTGAGGGGATAGAGGAGACAGCAGGGGTGAATACAGCGAGGGGACAGTGAGGGACAGCAGGGGATAGAGGGGACAGTGAGGGACAGCAGGGGACAGTGAGGGGATAGAGGGGACAGGGAGGGACAGTGAGGGGACAGCGTGGGGACAGTGAGGGGACAGTGTGCGACAGTGAGGGACAGCGAGGGGTGAATACAGCGAGGGACAGTGTGGGACAGTGGGGGAGGACAGTGGGGATAGAACGGGGACAGAGCGGGGACAGAACCGGGACACAGGGGATAGAGTGAGGGAACAGAGCAGGACTAGAACCGGGACAGAGGGGACAATCCCGGGACAAAGGGGACACTCCCGGGACAGAGGGGACAATCCCGGGACAGAGGGGACAACCCCAGGACACTCCCGGGACAGAGGGGACAACCCCAGGACACTCCCGGGACAGAGGGGACACTCCCGGGACAGAGGGGACAATCCCGGGACACTGGCAGTGCCGCAGCCCCGCGGGGTTACCGGAGCAGGCAGAGAACGGGGAGAGCAGCGGAGAGAGGCCGGGGCGGGGCTGATCCCAAACCATCCCTGATCCCAAAAAATCCCCGATCCCAAACCATCCCTGATCCCAAATAATCTCCGATCCCAAATAATCCTCATTCCCAAAACAATCCCCGATCCCAAACCATCTCCGATCCCACACAATCCCTGTTCTCAAATAATCCTCCGATCCCAAAACATCCTCATTCCCAAAACATCCCTGATCCCAAATAATTCTTCTTCCCAAAAAATCCCCGATCCCAAACCATCCCTTTTTTCAAACCATTCCTGATCCTAAATAATCTCCGATTCCAAACAATCCCCAATCCCATAAAATCCCTGATCCCAAAACATTCCCGATCCCAAAAAATCCTCATTCCCAAAACATCCCTGATCCCAAATAATCCTCATTCCCAAACAATCCCCGATCCCAAAACACTCCTGTTCCCAAAACATCCCTGATCCCAAATAATTCTTCTTCCCAAAACATCCCTGTTCCCAAAAAATCCCCAATCCCAAACCATCCCTGTTCCCAAAACACCCCTGTTCTCAAATAATCCTTTTTCCTGAATAATCTCTGATCCCAAACAATTCCCAATCCCAAACCATCCCTGATCCCAAACAATCCCTGATCCTAAATAATCTCCAATCCCAAATAATGTCAATCCCAAACCATCCCCGATCCCAAACCATCCCCGCAGCCATGGCACCCCGAGAATTCCAAATCCTCCTGGCGAATTCCCCCAAATCCCAGAGAATTCCCAATCCCAAAACCCTGTGGGATTCTCCCCAAATCTCACTAAATTCTCCCCAAATTCTGACAAATTTCCCCCAAATCCCAGAGAATTCCCGATCCCAAAACCCTGTGGGATTCTCCCCAAATCTCACGGAATTCCCGATCCCAAAATCCTGGCAAATTTCCCCCAAATCCCGGAGAATTCCCCCTAAATCTGGAGAATTTCCCCCAAATCTCATGGAATTCTCCCCAAATCCTGGCAAATTTTCCCCCAAATCCCAGAGGATTCCCGATCCCAAAATCCTGTGGAACTTTCCCCAAATCTCATGGAATTCTCCCCAAATCCCAGAGAATTTCCCCCAAAATCCCAGAGAATTTTCCCCCAAATCTGGTGGAATTTTCCCCAAATCTCATGGAATTCTCCCCCAAATTCTGACAAATTTCCCCCAAAACCTGGAGAATTCTCCCTAAATCCCAAAGGATTCTCCCTAAATCCTGGCAAATTTCCCCCCAAATCCCAGAGAATTCCCGATCCCAAAACCTTATGGGATTTTCCCCAAATCTCATGGAATTCTCCCCAAATCCCAGAGAATTTTCCCTAAAATCCCACAGAATTCTCCCCAAATTCTGACAAATTCTCCCCAAATCCTGGAGAATTTTCCCCAAAATCTCACGGAATTCTCCCCAAATCCCACAAATTTCCCCCAAATCCGAATTCCCAGATCCAGGGAAAAGAGTTTTCCATGGAATTTTAGGAGGAATTGCAGGAATTTCACTGAAAATTCGGGAATTCACTTATTTCCGAGGAAATTGAGAGCAGCAGGAATTCGGGGCTGCATTATTAATTATTATTAATTATTAATTATTATTAGTTATTATTATTATTAATTATTAATTATTATTCCCAACCCAATCCCAATTTTTTTTCCCTCATTTTCCTTTCAAGATAAAAATCCAACCTTAAAAAAAAAACCCAAATTCCAGGATTTTTTACATCGGAAAAGCTTTAAATCCACTTTTTTTGGGAATTTTGGGATGGAATTCTGGGAATTTTAGGATTTCAGGATGGAATTCCAGTGGGTTTTGGGATGTTGGGATGGAATTTTGGGGGTTTTTGGGGATTTCAGGATGGAATTCCAAGTTTTTTGGGGACTTTTGGGATGGAATTTTGGGTTTTTTGGGGAATTTTGGGATGGAATTTTGGGGGATTTTGGGGAATTTTGGGTTTTTTGGGGATATCAGGATGGAATTTGTGGGTTTTTTGGGGATTTCGGGATGGAATTTTGGGGTTTTTTGGGGATTTCAGAAGTTTGGGATGAACTTGACCTTAAAGAAAAATGGGAAAAAATCCCTCTGGATGTGATTGGGAGATGATTTCTTTGGGAATGACCAGAATTCCAGAGATTTCCCCAAATTCCTGGGAATTCTATTCCTCGGGAATGAATCCAGCAATGGTGGAAAATTGGGATTTTTGGGGAAAAATTGGGATTTTTGAGGAAAAATTGGGATTTTTGGGGAAAATCCTTTGGAATCAACAATTCCGTGGGAATTGTGGGAATTCCAGAATCCCAAAAAAAGCCACAAAAATGAGATAAAAATGGAATTTTTGGGCTGAAAGTTAAAAAAGGGATTTAGGGAAGGAGCAGCCTGGAATCTTTTGGGATGAAATTCCCAATTTTCTCCTGGAGAAAATCCAAGATTTCTCCGAATTCCACCCAAAAAAAATTGATTTTTCCCAGAAAAACCCAAGAGGGCAAAGCTCAGCCTGGTTGGAATTTCACCCAAAACATTCCCCAATAAAAATCAAATTCGGGATTCATTTCCAGCTGGAATTCCAGGAAAAAAGTGGGAAAACTCCGGAAAATTCCCATGGGATTGGAATTTGAGGGAATTTCAGCTCCAAATCCCATTTTTCCATCAAAATATTCCCAAAATTCCAAACTCTCCAGCATTGTTTTCCCCTTTTTTCCCTATTTTTTCCTATTTTTCTCTATTTTTCCCTCTTTTCTATTTTTCCCCTTTTTCCCTATTTTTGCCTATTTTCCCCCTTTTTTTCCTATTTTTCTCCCTTTTCCCCATTTCCCCCTTTTTTCCCCTTTTTTTCCCTATTTTTTCCTATTATTTTTCCCCTTTTTTCCTATTTTTTCCCATTATTTTTCCCCTTTTTTTCCTATTTTTTCCCATTATTTTCCCCTTTTTTTCCTATTTTTTCCCATTATTTTTCCCCTTTTTTCCTATTTTCTTCCTATTTTTTCCCTTTTTTTCCTATTTTTTCCCCTTTTTTTGAGATCAAAACCCCAAAAAATCAGTAATTTTCCCCCTTTTTTTCTGGGATTTTCTGGGAAAATTCCAGAATAACTCAGGAAATTCCTTTTTTTTTTTTTTCCCAGCCTGGAATTCTACCAGAATTTCATCAAAATGTGAATTTTTTTAATGATAAATTTTATTTTTTCTGCTTTTTCTCTCCTGGATTTTTTTTTTTTTTTTGTGGATTGAAAAAATCTTGGAATTGTGAATTTCCACATCCACAGCCTGGAATTCCTGGAAAAATGTGAAATAGGAACTCAAGGATTGGGAATTTTGGGAATTTTTGGGGAATTTTTTTTGAATTTTGGGGAATTTTTCGCACTCAGGGAAGAGAAAACCCCAAAAACTCCCTAAAAATCTGATTTTTTTCTCGATTTTCCAGCACTTTGGGATGGAAAATCCCAATTTCTCAGCATGAAAAAAACTTTTAAAAATCCCAATTTTCCTCCAAATTTTCCTCAGGGATTTTCCTGTTTGGGAATTTCAGGAATTTATCCCAAAAATTTGGATTTCAAAGCCGAATTTCCTTTCAAACTGAAAGAATTCTGAATTTTTTTTTCCACAGGATTTGCTTTTTATCTCCCAGAAAATCTCAGGAATTCCTAATTAATTAATCCTAATTAATCCTAATTAATTGTTAATATTCAGCTCCAAACTGAACCTGGAAAATCCCAAATCCAGGAGAATTCATCCCAAAAATCCCAAATAATTCCTTTTTTCATCATTAAAATCCAATTTTTAATCAAAATTCCAATAAAATCCAACCAGGATTATCCTAAAAAATCACCTGGAATTTTTTATTAATTCCTTATTTTTATAATTTTCTGGTTTTCCCAAAGATTGTGAATTTTCTCCATTTATTCCAAGTTTTATTCCCATTTTTCCTGCTGGGAATAAATTAATTTTCCTCATTAAAATCCAATTTTAATCAAAATTCCGGGAAAACCCAACCAGGATTATCCTAAAAAAATTCCCTTTTTTTCCCTGGAATATCCAGGAATTCCTTCCAAAGTGGATTTTGGGAATTTTTTTTGGGATTCCCACCAGGAAATGGGAATTTCCAGGGATTTCTGAGATTCCCAAACTTTTGAAAAATTCCTTTTTTTTTTTGCTCCAAACCTCTCCTGGGAAATATTTTGGAAATATTTTGGGAATATTTTGGGAATTTCCCTTGGGACTGCTGAAAAAAAAGTGGGAAAAGTGGGAATTTTGGGATGGAATTCCCAGAAAAAGATGGATTTTGGGATGGAATTCCCAAAAAAAGTGGAATTTTGGGATGGAATTCCCAGAAAAACTGGAATTTTGGGATGGAATTCCTAAAAAAGTGGAATTTTGGGATGGAATTCCCACAAAAAGATGGATTTTGGGATGGAATTCCCAGAAAAAGTGGAATTTTGGGGTGGAATTCCCAAAGAAGTGAGAATTTTGGGATGGAATTCCCAGAAAAAGTGGGATTTTGGGATGGAATTCCCAAAAAAAGATGGAAAGAAAAAAACCAGGGAATGGATTGGAAGTGGAAAAAAAATGGGAATTTGGGAGGAATTTTGGGATGGAATTTGGATAAACCCAAATTTGGGATGTTTTTCCCTCCAAAATTCCAGCATTTTCCCCTCTAAATTCCTGATTGGAAGTGGAAAAAATGGGAATTTGGGAGGAATTTTGGGAAGGAATTCCTGGCTGGGAAAAACTTTAGGGAAAAATCTTCAGGAATTCTGTGAGGAATTCCCACCCAGGCAACATCCCCATGGAAATTCCAGGGAAAAAAATGGGAATTTCCTATGGAAAACCCCAAATTTCCTGGTTTTTTGGGATATTCCACCTAAAAAAATGGGAATTCTCCATGAAAATCCCTCTTTTCCTGCTGAATTCCCTGGTTTTTTGGGATATTCCAGCAAAAAAAAAGGGAATTCTCCATGAAAACTCCATAATTCCCTTTTTTAAAAAATATTCCAGGGAAAAAAATGGGAATTCCCTGTGAAAAACTCTATTTTCCTGCTGGATTTCCTGGTTTTTTTGGACATTCCAGCTAAAAAAATGGGAATATCCTACGGAAAACCCCAAATTCCCCTTTTTTTTGGGATATTCCAGCCAAAAATTGGGAATTCCCAATAAAAATTCCTCTTTTCCTGCTGAATTCCTCCAGGATTTTGGGAATCAATCCCTAAATTTTCCCAGGATTTTGGGATTTCCAGGAGCACAAAATGGGATTTTTTCAGGATTTATTCCCAGATTTTGGATTTATCCTCAAACTCTTCCCAAAAATTCCTTTTTTTCCTCACCTTTTTTGAGGAAAAAAACCCAAAATCCTAATTTTTAAACCCAATTTCCTGCTAAATCTCTGATTTTCCTCTCCTAAAATCCCTAAAAAATTGAAATATTCCAAGATTTTCTTGGAATTTCTCACTGCTCTGGGCTCAGCAAGCTGCAATTCCCAAGTTTTTCAGGAGTTTTAGTTCCAAAAAAGTCTTTTTCTTCCTGAAGTTTAAGGAAAAATGAAGTTTTTTTTCCAAATTGGAGAATTTCCATCCTTGCAATCCCTAAATTTTGCCAACCAGCCTCCCTGAAATTGGGAATTTTGGAGGAAAAATTGGGAATTTTCACCAAAGTTTGGAGGAAAAAAGGGAGAAGAGGAATGAAAGAGAAGGAAAAGGGAGAGAAATAGAGGGAAATGGGGAATTAATTGGATTTTTGGGGAAAAAAACTGGATTTTGGGGAAAAAAACTTGGATTTTGGGGGAAAAAACTTGGATTTTGGGGGAGAAAAACTGGATTTTTGGGGGAAAAAACCTGGATTTTGGAGGGAAAAAAATGGATTTTAGGGGGAAAAACTGGATTTGGGGGGAAAAAACTGGATTTTTGGGGGTAAAAAAGAGGATTTTGGGGGAAAAAACTTGGATTTTGGGAGAAAAAACCTGGATTTTGGGAACAGTCCAGAGGGTTTCACTCCAAACCCTCGAATTTTCCAATAAAATCTCAAGTTTTTTCCAACAGAATCTCAGATTTTTGGGACAAAATCTCACATTTTACCCCAAAATCTCGGATTTTCCAATAGATTTTCCCGGAGTTTTCCAGCTTTTCCCCCCAAAATCCTCAGGTTTTCCCCCAAAATTTGGATTTTTCCAGCAAGCTCTCAGTTTATCCTGTGGCCTCTGGGGAATTCCAGTGGGTTTGCATTTTCCCTGGAAGTCCTAAGCTTTTCCCAAATCTTCAGTTTTTCCCCCAAACTTCTCAGCTTTTCTCTAAAACCTCAGTTTTCCCAAACTCTCAGCTTTCCGAAATGTTCAGTTTTTCCCCCAAACCCTCAGATTTTCCCTGGAAATCTCAATTTTTTCCCCAAACCCTCAGTTTTTCTCTAAATCCTCAGTTTTCCCCAAACTCCTCAGCTTTTCCCAAATCCTCAGCTTTCCGAAATGTTCAGTTTTTCCCCCAAACCCTCAGATTTTCCCTGGAAATCTCAATTTTTTTCCCAAACTCTCAGCTTTTCTCTGAAACCTCAGTTTTACCCCCAAATCCTCAGCTTTTTCCCAAATCCTCAGCTTTTCCCAAACTCTCAGCTTTTCCCAAACTCTCAGCTTTTCCCAAACTCTCAGCTTTTCTCTAAAACCTCAGTTTTACCCCCAAATCCTCAGCTTTTTCCCAAATCCTCAGATTTTCCCCCAAATCCTCAGCTTTTCCCAAATCTTCAGTTTTTCCCCCAAAACTCTCAGCTTTTCCCCAAATCCTCAGCTTTCCGAAATGTTCAGTTTTTCCCCCAAACCTTCAGATTTTCCCTGGAAATCTCAGCTTTTTCCCAAACTCTCAGCTTTTCCCCAAACTCCCAGCTTTTCCCAAATCTTCAGTTTTTCCCCCAAACTCTCAGCTTTACCAAACTCTCGGCTTTTCTTTAAATCCTCAGCTTTTCCCCACAATCCTCAGCTTTTCCAAATCCTCATCTTTTTCCCAAACCCTCATCTTTTTTCTCAATGTCTCCAAATCCTGTTTATCCCCAAGTCCTCAGTTTTTCCCCCAAACTCCTCAGCTTCCCCAACTCATCATCTTTTCCTCAAATCCTGTTTTTCCCCCAAACTCCTCACCTTCTCCAAACCCTCAGTTCATCCCCAAACCCTCAGCTTTTCCCCTAATCCTCATCTCTCCCAACTCCTCATCTTTTCCCCAAATCCTCAATTTTTATCCCTCAAACCCTCAAACTCCTCAGCTTTTCCCCCAAATCCTGCTTATCCCCAAACCCCTCAGTTCATCCCCCAAACTCTCATCTTTCCCAACTCCTCAGTTTTTCCCCAACCCCTCAGCTTCCCCAAATCCTCAGTTCATCCCCTAATCCCCGGTTTATCCCCCAAACTCCTCAGCTTTTCCTCAAACCCCTCAGCTTTTCCTCAAACCCTTCAGCTTTTCCCCTAAACTCTCATCTTTCCCAAACCCTCAGTTTATCCCCAAACCCCTCAGTTTATCCCAAAATCCTCATCTTTCCCAAACCCCTCAGTTTCATCCCCAAACCCTCATCTTTCCCAACTCCTCAACTTCTCCAAATTCTATTTATCCCCAAATCCTCAGTTTTTCCCCAAAACCCTCATCTCTCCCAACTCCTCATCTTTTCTTTTCCCTCAGTTAAACTGAGGGAGTAAACTGAGGGAGTAAACTCCTCAGTTTAACCCCAAACTCCTCAGTTTAACCCCAAACCCTCATCTTTCACAAAACCTCAGTTTCTCCTCTCAAATCCTCACCTTTCCCATCATCTTTCTCAACTCCTCATCTTCCCCAAACCCTCAGTTTTTCCCCCAAACCCTTATCTTTCCCTGAGCTTCCCCAAATCCTCAGTTTATCCTCAAACCCCTCACCTTTTCCCCTAAACTCTCATATTTCCCAAATCCTCAGTTTATCCCCCAAACTCTCGTCTTTCCCAACCCCTCAGCTTTTCCTCAAATCTTCAGTTTTTCCCCCAAACCCTTATCCTTCCCCTCATCGTTCCCAAATAATCTTTTCCCCAAACCCTCAACTTTTCCCCTAAACTCCCATCTTTCCCAACCCCTCATCTCTCCCCCGAACCCCTCAGTTCTTCCCCCAAAACCCTCATTTTTCCGAACTCCTCATCTTTCCCCCAAACCCCTCATTTTATCCTCAAAACCTTCATCTTTCCCAACTCCTCATCTTTTCTCCAACCCCTCAGCATTTGCCCCAAATCCTCAGTTTATCCCCAAACTCCTCAGTTCATCCTCAAACCCCTCATCTTTCCCAAACACTCAGTTTATCCCCAAACTCCTCAGCTCTTCCCCAAACACTCAGTTTATCCTCAAAACCCTCACCTCTCCCCCAAACCCCTCAGCTTTTCCCCAAAACCCTCATCTCTCCCAACCTCATCTTTTCCCCAAACCCCTCAGTTTATCCCCGAACTCCTCAGTTCATCCTCAAAACCCTCATCTTTTCTCCAACCCCTCAGCATTTCCCCCAAATCCTCAGTTTATCCCCAAACCTCTCAGGTCATCCTCAAACCCCTCGGTTCTTCCCCCCAAACCCCTCATCTCTCCCCCAAACCCCTCAGTTTTTCCCCAAACCCCTCAGCTTTTCCCCAAACCCCTCAGCTTTTCCCCAAACCCCTCAGCTTTTCCCCAAACCCCTCAGCCCTCAAACCCCAGCTTTCCCAAATCCTCATCTCTCCCCAAACTCCCTCAGTTTTCTCAAACCTCTCAGTTCATCCCCAAACTCCTCATCTTTTTCCCCAACTCCTCATCTTTTCCCCCAACCCCTCACCTCATCCTCAAACCCCTCACCTTCTCCAACCCGCTTTTCCCCCAGTTTTTCCCCAACTCCTCACCTTTCCCCTCACTCTCTCCCCGCTCTCTCTCTCTCCCCTCACAGCCTTTCCCCGCCCCGAGCCCAAACTTTATCCCGCTTGCCGGAGCGCCGCTCTGCTCTGCCTCTCTCAGTCTCTCCCTCAGTCTCTCTCCCCTCACGATCCCCTCAGGCCCTGCCGCCGGCCCGCCGGCCCTGTGGTGGCCCTGGTGGCCCCGTGGTGGCCCTGGTGGCCCCGGAGGTGGCCCGTCCCCTCCCCCACTCCCCTCCCCCGCCTTCCCAAGGCTGTGGCACCAATAATCCGCCTTTGCTGACATGCTCTGGTGGCTGTGCCTATCGGGCAACTCCCAGGATGCACTCCCGCTCCTCCCTGGCACCCCCTCAGCCGTGCCCACCCTCCCCTCGGACTTCCCAACCTTCGCTTCTTTTTTTCTCTTTTTTTTTTTTTCGCTTTTTTTTTTTTTTTTATTACGGTTCTCCTCCCCCCCTCGCTGGCGGCCCGCCGCACTTTCCGCCCCCCCGGAGCAGCCCGCTCTCGGCTCCCCTCACGGCTGCGGGCTCTGCGCCGCTCACCCCAGTTCCCCTCAGCGCTCCCCGCTCGCCATGGCCGCCTTTCCCGCCCCCGCTTTCCCCTCACGGCCGGGCCCCCCCCACCCCCCTGGCCCCTCGCACTCCTCCCGCTCCTCCCTCCCCTCCGCCGCCCCGAGCGCCCCTCGGGGCAAGGGGGGACGAGTGAGGGGGTGTCCCCGATCCCCGTGCCCGCGCCGCGGGGATGGCCGGGCCGCGGGTGTCACTCACTGTCCGGAGCCCCCTCAGAGCCGCCTCCTCCTCCTCCTCAGCGGGGCCCGGCCCGGACTGGGGCCGTGGGGGGAGGGGAGGCGGCTCCCTCAGGTGGCCACTGACAGGAGGGGGGGGCGGGGGGGGCTGCGCGCGCAGGGAGACCCGCCCCCCCCTCGCCCTCCGCCCCGCCCGGCCTCTCCCCTCCCCTCTCCCTGCCCTCCCTCTCCCCTCCCTCCCCTTCGCCCCTTCCCCTCCGCTGTCCTCCCCGCCGCCATCGCGCCCCCCGGGGACCCCCCCCGTTGCCAGGCAGATTTGGGACACCCTCGCGCCCGGCCACGCCCCCTGCCCAGGCCTGGGGCGCCGCGTTGGGTGGGTTTTTTTTTAAGCTTCAAACTAATGATTGACGGCCGCGCCGCCCAATGGGAAGCTGGGTTGACCGGCTCGTAGCCAATCAACGAGGAGAGCCGGTTTTAGCCCCACCTCCCGTAGTAAGCGGTGAGGGAAAGAGGCGCGGCCTGGTTTTGATTGACGGGCGCATTAACCAATCAGCGCCGCGCCCCCGTGGTGCGCGCTTCGCCCCTGCTGTGAAGGGACAAAAAGGCGTGGTTTACATTTGATTGACGGATGTTCCATCCAATAGAACGCCGCGAGCGGGCAGAGTCAGCCAATAGGAACGCTGCCCGCGGGTCGTGGGCGGGGCAGGGCGGCGCGGCGCGGCCGGCATGGCTCCTCCCGGCGGGTCCCCCCGCGGCCGAGCGGCGCTCGCTCCTGCCGGGGCCGGCTGAGGTGATGCGCTGCCCGCGGGGAGGAGCCGCCGCTCCAGCCGCCCTTATCCGCCCGCGCAGGCCGCGCTGGGGCCGCAGATAGGGGGGGCCGGCGGCAGGAAGCGGGGGGAGGCACCGGAGCCCGGCCGAGCCGGTTCTGAGGGCGGGGCTGCGGCCGGGGCAGAGCTGCGGGTGCTGAGGGGAAACTGCCCCGGGGAGCCGCGGGAGCGAGCGGGAGCGAGCGGGAGCCATCGGGAGCGGGGCTGGGCCTGGGGCGGCTCGGCCGGGAGCGGCGGCAGGGCTGGGAGCCAGGGCAGGGCCGGGAGTGAGGGGCTGGGCCCGGTGCCGGTACCGGGAACAGGGCAGGGAGCCGCGGAGAGGGGCTGGGCCCGGTACCGGGAACAGGGGCAGAGCCGGGATGAGGGGCTGGGCCCGGTGCCGGTACCGGGAGCAGATCCCGAAGCACAGGGCGGGCCGGGACAGGAGCAGAGCCCGGGCTGGGGAGAAGGAGAGTTGATCCCGATCCCATCCCGGGCCGGTTCCGCAGCAGCTCCGGCCGGTACCGGCAGCAGGGGCCAGGCAGGCAACAGGGGATGAGGTCCCGGTCCGGTTCGGTCCCGGAGCAGTCCGGCCGGTACCGGCAGCAGGGGATGAGGTCCCGCTCCGCTCCTGGAACAGCTCCGGTCGCTGGCGGTACCGGGAGCAGATCCCGAGGGTTGGTCCCGGTGCTGATCCGGTCCCGCAGCAGCTCCGGCCGGTACCGGGGGCACGGATAAGGTCTCGGAGCAGCTCCGGTCGGTACCGGTACCAGGGGCAGGCCCCGGACCCGCGGGATCAGCCGGGCGCTGGGGCTGAAATCCCGGCCCGGGTCGGTCCCGCAGCAGCTCCAGTCAGTGCCGATACCGGTACCGGGAATAGGGCCGGGAGCAGGGGATGAGGTCCCGGTCCGGTGCCGGTACCGCGAGCAGATGCTGGGGTGGGGATAAGGAGCGTTGGTCCCGGTGTTGATCCGGTCCCGGAGCAGCTCCGGTCGGTACCGGGGGCAGGAAGTGAATCCCGTTGCGGTACCGGGACAGATCCCGATCCTGGTGCCGGTCCCGGTCCCGGAGGATGAGGAGATGCCGGTGCCGATGGATCAGCTCCCGGTGCCGGTTCGGCTCCTCCCCGGCCGGTGCGATGTGCTCAGCGCTGCCCGCTCCGGCCCGGCCGAGCCCCGTGCGGTCAGTGCCGCTGGAATGTCACCGTCGGGAGCATTCCCGAAAGGAATTAACCCTTCGGAGCATTCCCGAAAGGAATTAACCCTCGGCATCATTCCAATTGGGATTTAACCCTTGGGATCATTCCCGAAAAGATTTAACCTGTGGGATGATTACAACTGGGATTTAACCCTCGGGATCATTCCCGAAAGGAATTAACCCTTCGGAGCATTCCCATTGGGATTTCACCCTTCGGATCATTCCCGAAAGGATTTAACCCTCGGGAGCATTCCTGAAAGGATTTAACATTTGGGATCATTCCCATTGGGATTTAACCCTTAGAATCCCAGGATGGGATCAGCCGAACCCACTAGGATCATTCCCAAGGGGATTTAACATTTGGGATCATTCCCGAA
>NC_139508.1:2060723-2288600 GCF_008360975.1 Lichenostomus cassidix | reverse complement strand
GGAATGGGCTGGGGACAAGCGGGAACAGGCTGGGGACAATGGGAAGGGGCTGGGGACATCGGGAGCGGGCTGGGGACAGGCTGGGGACAACCGGGAACCAGCTGGGGACACCAGGAACGGGCTGGGGACAGGTTGGGGACCCCGGGCAGGGGCTGGGGACAACCGGGGTTCCCGGGCCGGGCCGTACCCGCTGTCGGGTCTCACCTGCGCTCGCGGTTCCATTTCACCAAGGTGTAATAACCCAGCAGCAAGCTGCCCGCGCCGAGCGCGAACAGGCTGTACCCTGAGGGCGTGAGGGGACAGCATGGCGGGGCGGCACGGACAGCCCGCGACAGCCCGCGACAGCCCGGGACAGCCCGTTCCCGGCCCGTTCCCGCCCCGCTCGCTCCCCGCGCCCACCTGAGAGGCCGCGGCGCGGCAGGTGCCGTTTGTAGTCGATCGGCCCGTAGCCGCCCGGCGGCGCCATGTCCTGCTTCACCTTCGGCGCCGCCATCGCGGCGCTAGCGGATGACGTCACTGCGGCGCGACGATATGCAGGCGGTGGGAATGGCGCGGGGTCACGACAGGGTGGGGTCAGCCTTAAAGGGGCAACGCGCGGTTAAAAGGGCAATGGCTCTGCGGGTCAATGGGGTCTCTATGGGTCAATGGGGTCTCTATAGGGTCAATGGGGTCTCTATAGGGTCAGTGGGATCTCTTTGGGGTCAGTGGGGTCTCTATGGGGTCAATGCCTAAAGGGGCAACGTGCAGTTAAAAGGGCAATGGATCTATGGGTCAGTGGGGTCTGTATGGGTCAATGGGGTCTCTATGGGGTCAGTGGGGTCTGTATGGGGTCAATGGGGTCTCTGTGGGGTCAGTGCTTAAAGGGGCAACGCGCGGTTAGAAGGGGCAACTCTGGGAGTGAGGTGTCCATTGGGGGCAATGGTTAAAGGGGCAACGCGGGTTAAAAGGTCAATGTCTCTATGGGGTCACTGGGGGTCTCTGTGGGGTCAATGCTTAAAGGGGCAACGCGCGGTTAACAGAGCAATGTTAGGGTGGGGTCACTATTGGGGGTCTGTGATTAAAGGGGCAACGCGGATTTAAAAGGGCAGTGTTAGGAATGGGTAATCTATTGGGGTCAATGCTTAAAGGGGCAACGCGCGGTTAATAGAGCAATGTTGGGAATGGGATAACTATTAGGGTCAAGGCTTGAAGGGGCAAGGCGGGTTTAAAAGGGCAATGCTGTGAGTGGGGCTCCATTGGGGTCAATGATTATTGGGGTAATTGATCATTGGGGTCAATGCTTAAAGGGGCAACGCGTGGTTAATAGAGCAATGGTAGGGTGGGGTAACTATTTGGGTCAGTGATTAAAGGGGCAACGCGGGTTTAAAAGGGCAATGCTGAGAGTGGGGCTCCATTGGCGTCATTGATTATTGGGATAATTGATCATTGGGGTAATTGATCATTGGGGTCAATGCTTAAAAGGGCAACGAGCGATTAAAAGGGCAATGCTGAGAGTGGTGTCCCCATAGGGGTAATGCTTAAAGGGGCAACTCAGAGAGTGGGGTCTCCATTGGGAGCAAACCCCCCAAATTTGGGTTTGGGGTCTCCATTGGGGCAATGCTTAAAGGGGCAATGCACGGTTAAAAGGGCAATGCTGAGAGTGAGGTCTCCATTTTGGGGGGGACATTGGGGTCACCTGAGCCCCCCTGAGGTCACCCCGATGTCACCCAGGTTGGTGGCACCCGCTCCATCCCAATCCCTGGCGCTGCCTTTTCCCAATCCCGGGAATCCCAGAAATCCCGGGATTTACCTGTGCACCCCAAAATGTGGGAACCTCCAGCATTCCCAGGATGTTTTCCCATCTCCAGGTGAACATTCCCAATTCCCAGCCTTTCCCTGTCCCCCAGGAAGGATTTCCAGCTCGGGATGGAGGTCGCTGTGTCCCAACTCTCATCTCACCCTAATCCCGCGGCTGAGCCGGGATTTAGGGATTTGGAGGATATTGGGATTCGGATCCAGCCTGGAGCAGAATTCCCAGAATTCCGGCTGGAATGGTTCCCAGGCCAGGTTGGAGCAATTGGGGATAGTGGGGATTGGATGATCCTTGAGGTTTTCCCATCCCAAACCATCCTGGGATTCCTGGGAAAGTCGTAATTCCACATCTGACGAATTCCCTAAATAACCTCCATGATTAGGATTGGAATTCCTGGCGCAAATATTGCTTGTTAATCAATTAATGAGGTTTTTGGGCAGCAATGGATCAATATTTCTGATTGATCCTGCTTGGGATTCCTTGGGATCTTCCTCCAGTCCAACAGGATCCAGAATTTCCCTGGGATCATCTTCACCTCCAAAGGGATCCATAATTTCTTTGGGATCATCTTTCCACCCAACAGGATCCATAATTTCTTTGGGATCACCTTCCCATCCAATGGGATCCATGATTTCTTTGGGATCTTCCTCCCATCCAGTGGGATCCATGATTTCCTTTGGATCATCTTCACACCCAACACAATCCATCATTTCCTTGGGATTCTCTTCCCACCCAATGAGATCCATGACTTCCTTTGGATCATCTTCCCACCCAACAGGATCCATAATTTCCTTGGGATTATCTTCACACCCAATAGAATCCATCCATTCCTTGGGATTTTCCCATCCAACAGGATCCATTATCTCCTTTGGATCATCTTCCCATCCAGTAGGATCCATAATTTCCGTGGGATTGTTTTCCCACTCAACAGGATCCATAATTTCCTTGGGATTTTCCTCCCATCCAATGGGATCCATAATTTCTTTGGGATAATTTTCCCATCCAACAGGATCCATGACTTCCTTGGGATCTTCCTCCCATCCAGTGGGATTCATTCCTTGGGATCATTTTCCCATCCACAGGGATCCAAAATTTCCTTGGGATAACTTTCCCACCCAACACAATCCATCATTTCCTTGGGATTCTCTTCCCATCCGATGGGATCCATACCTTCCTTGGGATCTTCCTATCCAACAGGATCCATAATTTCCTTGGGATCATCTTCCCACCCAATGGGATCAATCAATTCCCTGGGATCATCTTCCCACCCAATGAGATCCATGACTTCCTTTGGAGCATCTTCCCATCCAAGAGGATCCATAATTTCCTTGGGATCATCTTCCCACCCAACAGGATCCATTGCTTTCCTGGGATCATTTTCACGCCCAAGAGGATCCATCAATTCCTTGGGATCATCTTCATATCCAATGGCATCCATAATTTCCTTGGGATCATAATTTCCTTGGGATCATCATTGCTTTCCTGGGATCATCTTCACACCCAGTGAGATCCATCAATTCCTTGGGATTGTTTTCCCGCCCAATGGGATCCATAACTTCCTTGGGATCTTCCTCCCATCCAACAGGATCCATAATTTCCTCTGGATCATCTTCACACCCAATGGGATCCGTGACTTCCTTTGGATCATCTTCCCACCCAACAGGATCCATCAATTCCTTGGGATCATCTTCATATCCAATGGGATCCATAATTTCTTTGGGATAATTTTCCCATCCAACAGGATCCATAATTTCCTTGGGATCTTCACACCCAATGGGATCCATAATTTCCTTGGGATCCTCATTGCTTTCCTGGGATCATTTTCCCACCCAATGGGACTCATCAATTCCTTGGGATCCTTTTCTCATCCAACAGGTTCCATAATTTCCTCTGGATCATCTTCATACCCAATGGGATCCAAAATTTCCTTGGGATAACTTTCCCATCCCATAGAATCCATCAATTCCTTGGGATCTTCCTTCCATCCAATAGAATCCATCAATTCCTTGGGATCTTCCTTCCATCCAATGGGATCCATAATTTCTTTGGGATCATCTTCCCATCCAATGGGATCCATACCTTCCTTGGGATTTCCGAGATTCCCAGGCGATCCCACAGCTTCTGCCCACGGAAAAAAGGCTGGAAAACACCAAATTCCCTCATTTTTCCCTCTCTCCAAGCTGGGATTCACCCAGAGAAGGATTCATTCCCTTCTTCCCTCTCATCCCGAAAAAATTCCGGTTTGGGAATCCCAATAATTCCAATTCCTGGATCGGGAATGAAGGATGACAATTCCATGGGAATCCCGTGGTTCTTCCCCTGCTGAAAAACTTGGATTTTATCCGGAATTGTGGGAAAAAATTATTCCAGAAATAATTGGGTTTGCAACCAAATCCCGTTCTCATCCCAAGAGTTCCATGATTATCCCGGAATATTCAGCTGAAATCCATGAAATTCCATGGAAAATCCGCAGAAATTCCATATTTTGTCGCCTTTTTTTCCCCCTTTTTCCATTTTCCTGAGTTTTTTTTGGGAAGAAACCTCGGCAGATCCATCGGATGAATCCCAAAGCCCCAAAATCCTGGGAATAAGAGGCAAATCCAGGTGTTTCTCCATTTATTGGCGTTCTGATCCCAACCCTCTGCTCCCGACACAATTATTGATTAATTATCGATTATTGATTAATTATCGATTCCGGATCCTCCTGCCGTCGGGATTATCGAGATTTAGCGGGAATTGTTATTTCATTTTGGGATTTATTCCGGAATATTTGGAGTCACAACAAATCCAAGGGAAAAAATTCCCACCCTGTTCTCCTTCCTTCCCAAAGGAGAAGGAAAAATGAGCCAAATTTGGGCATTTTTTCCCCAAAATCTCCCTAAATTTCCTCCTTCCTGCAGCCCAAATTCCTCATTTTTCCATCCAGGATTGGATTTGGGAATTTAAATTTCAATTTTTTCCCCTCAAAAAAAAAAAAACAAAAAAAAAGGGATAATTGGGAGAATTATCCAGAGGAATAATTCCCAAAAGGGAATAAAACCCAATCCCAAACCAGCAGGGATTTTAGGATTTTCCATGTTTTCCTCGGGAATTGCAGGCATTGGAATCCCTGGAATATAAAAAATCCGGGAAATTTCCAAGCTGGGAATTCTGAGCATAGAAAAAATTCAAATTTTTTCTCCCCAAATCCCAACCCTTTGGGAATAAAATCCCAGAAAAACCACGCGGCTCCCAAATTCCAACGCGGGAATTTTCCGGCGGAAAATCCGGGAATTTTTTTGTCTTTTATTTCACAAGTTTGCTAAAATCTAAAGTACAACTGTCGTTTCCTCGTTTTTCCATGGATTCCTAGGAAATCCTGGAGGCTCCAAATGGGAATTTTATGGCTTTTGGGATTCCTTGGATTCTTCTCGGAGAGCCCTGGAATGGCTCAGGCAGCGAAGCTTGGGGAAAGTGGGAATTGAGGGTGGAAAAATGGGATTTAAGGGTGGAAAAATGGGAATTGAGGGGGAAAATGGGATTGGAGGGGAAAATGGGAATTGAGAGGAAAATGGGATTTAAGGTGGAAAAATGGGATTTAAGGAGGGAAAATGGGATTTGAGGTGGAAAATGGGATTTGAAATGGGAAAAATGGGATTTGAGGTGGGAAAATGGGAATTGAGAGAGGAAAATGAGAATTGAGAGGGGATAATGGGAATTGAGGTGGAAAATGGGAACTGAAGGGGGAAAATTGGGAATTGAGGGGGAAAACTGGGATTAGAGGTGGAAAATGGGAATTGAGGGGGAGAAATGGGATGTGAGGGTGAAAATTGGGATTTGAAGGTGGCAAATGGGATTTTAGGTAGCCAAATTCGATCTGAGGGTGGAAAAATGGGAATTGAGGGGGGGAAAATGGGATTTGAAGGTGGAAAATGGGAATTGAGGGAGGAAAAGGGGAATTGAGGTGGGAAAACTGGGATTTTAGGGGGGAAAATGGGGATTTGATGGCAGAAAAATGGGATTTGAGGTGGGAAAAATGGGATTTTAGGGGGGAAAATGGGATTTGAGGGAGTTGAAGGGTTGAATCCACGAATCCCAGAGATCTCAGGGATTTGGGAATCCCAAATGGGATTGAGGAGATCTCAGGGATTCAGGAATTCCAAAAAGGATCCAAAAACCTTCAGAAAATCAAAAATCCCAAAACAGGGGATTCGACAGATCTGAGGAATTCCAGAATCCCAAAGAGGATCCGATTTATTTTGGGAATAAACTCAGGATTTGTTCCCAAAATTATTCCCAAATTCCTCCCCCTCCTCCACCATTCCCAACCATTTCCCCACCACGGGAATATTTCATTTCATTGACATTTTTTCCCCCTTTTTTTTCCCCATTTTTCCCATTTTTTGGGGGTTTTTTTCCTGGAAAAAGCAGACCGGGAGGAGGTTTGGGAAAATCTGTATTGAAAACCTGGAATAACCTCGAGAACCTCAACGAGCCCCAAATCCCAACAAACCCCCCAGAGAACGCGGGAATTCCGGAATCTCTTCATCCCGGATTTTGGCGGAAAACGCAGAAAAAAAAACTACCCAAATTCCCTGCGACATTCCGAGAACCAGCGGGAAAAAATAAAAATAAAACCACAAAATCAGAACTGCTCTGGATCCCAACAGCCTCGTTCATTCCAGGTGGGAATTTTGATTTTCCAGCTTCATTCCAGGTGGGAATTTCAGTTTTCCAGCCTCATTCCATGCTGGAATTTTGATTTTCCAACCTCATTCCATGCTGGATTTGGAATTTCAGCCTCATTTCTGGAAGCATTTTGGATTTTTCCTTCCAAATAAATCAATCTCCTCCCATATCCCAAATAAATTTTTTCCTTTTCTTTTTTTTTTTTTTTTTTGAGGATTTATTCTAAATTTTTCCATCCAAAAAAATAAAAATCAGAATGGAATATTTAATATTTTTAACCACAGAAACATCCAACTCGTTCGGATTTTTGAATTCCAAATCCTTAAAGGTGAAACACAAACATTCCCAATTATTTCAATTATCCCTAGTTTGGCTGAAATTCCGATTTTTGGGGATCCAAAAAAGCTCTGACTTCGTTTTTATAACATCCAATCCTGTGGCATTCCCTTTTTTTTTGGGAATCATCCAAACATCAGGAATAAATTAACTTTGCCGAGGTTTTCCCAAAAAAAAAAAAAAATTTGGATTTTAATCAGAGTTTTTTGGGATTTTTTGAGGGAATAAAGAACTTTTTTCCAGGTGATTGAACGGAGATCAAACGTTGGCATCGGCGAGGGGAAAAAAAATGGGATTTTTTTCCAACCAACCCCCAAAAAATTCCAAAATTCCACAAGGGAATGGAAAATTTTTCCACAAAATCCAACAGAAGGAGCAAATCCATTTTTGTCCAAATCTCCCAACCTGAGCTCAGAATGAAAATAAAACCCCAAATTCCAACCCAATTCCCGAGTTCTTCCCAATCCCTATGGAAAAAATCCAAATCCCGATGGGAATTCCATTTTTTTTTGTTTTAAATCTGATGAATTCCTGTTTGGAAAACAAGGTTGGGGGAGGAAATTCCTAAGCTAAATCCCTAAATATTGAAAAATGTTGAAAAATCCCCTAAATATTGAAAAAAATGGGGAAAATTGAGAGGATTTTGTCACTCGGATTCCTAAGGAATTTTCGGCTTCAAGTTTGGATTTCCCGGCGATTCCTAAGAAAATAAATCCAATTTTTCCTGAATTTTTTTGCCCCCAACCCCTTTTTTTCTTTTTTTTTTAATAATATACAGATCTCTAGATTTTATATATATTTATAATTTCCCGAAGAATTCTTAACGGATAGGAGGAGTGAGGCATGGAATTTTAAACCCTTGGATTGGTTTGGAATTCGGGAAGAAATTCCCAAATTTGGGAATTATTTGGGGGGAAAAGGAGGAGAAACCAAAAAATGGGAATAAAAACTAAAAACCAAACTGGCCTCGGATGGATTTTTTGGGTTGAGAACCTCTGGAATTCCCAAAAAAAGATGGAAAAATCCATCAGGGATAAAGAGGGAAGGATTTGGGAACGGCTGGAATTCCCAGCGGGAATTGGGAATTATCTCCACCTCAGAATTCCTAAAATTTCCCAGGAAAATCCCTCGAAACGGCAAACGAAAAAGGAAAATAAACCAACCAACCCTCCCCAAAAAAACCAAGGAAAAAAATAAAATTCCCAAAACAGCTTCGCTTCGGAGTCTCTGGGAACGTCGGGAAGAGAAAGAAACCAAGGAATATTTTGGTTTTTTTTTTTCTTTTTTTTCTTTTTTTGTCTATCAGTTAACTGAGAGGTTTTTTTTGAAACTACCGGCGATTCCGAAAGTTCGTAATTCCAACCGGAATCCAACGGGAAAAAAAAAAAAAAAAAAAAAAGCAGGAGGAATTCCCAACTCCCCCCAGCAGGTGAGTTTTTGGGGAAAATCCCACAGCCGATCCCGAAGGGAGGGAAAGAAAAATAAAAATAAACCAAAACCCATACTCGACCGGAAAATGGGGAATTTTTGCACTTCTTTCTCGGCGGATTTTTTGGGAATTTCGGGATATTCCCGGCTGGAGGAAAAGCAGGGAAAAGGAGCAGCCACGGATTTGGCTCACTAAACGCAGGATGGGGTTGGAATTCCTCGAAATTTCTCTCTCTTTCTTTTCTCTCCATGACCCCAAAAAAAAAAAAAGAATTCCGGAGCGCGGGGGAAAAAAAAATTCCGGAAATTGTCCCGAAATTCCAGAAATTTTCCCGGAATTCCGGCGCGCGATCCCAGGCGGGAGGAAGGCCAAGAGCGAAGTCGCTGAGAGTCCAAAATTATTTTTACGTTTTTCTTTTTTCTCTCTTTTCTTTTGTGTGCTGGTGCCAAAAAAATTTCCCGAAACTAAATACAGAAAAAAAAAAATTAAGGAATTCTTTTCCCCTCCTCCGTTTTCCTCCTTTTTTTTTTTTTTTCCTGGAAGCTTCCATGAAAAATCTGGGAGCCGAAGGAAGTCGGAGAGAAGCTCAACCACCGAGGAGAGACGGGATGAGGAGTGGTTTCTGTCGCATCCTAGAAAACAAAAAAAGCCTCGAAGGGGAACGAAATCCAGCGTGGGATTTGTTGTTTGTTTTTTTTTTTTAAAGCGGAATCCACGGAATTTGTGGTAGAAAAAAAAAAAAAAACCAAAAAAATAAAAATAAAACCGAGGATGGCAGAGCCAAGGAAAAGTTCTGGTTTTGTTTTGTTTTTGGGGGATTATTTCCACGTGGCTGACTGTGGGATGGAACGGGGAGGAATCATATCCAGCAGGTATTCGCGCTGCCGGTCGACGGCTGAGGAGGATTTGTGAACGGTCAGGCCGGGGCTGACGAAGGGCAGAGATCCACCTGGAGGGGGAAAAAAGAAAAAAAATGGGAATTTTAATCGGGATTTGGCTCAGGAATGAGGGGAAAATGGTGGGAAATAGGTGGGGAATGAATAGGATTGAAGTGGGGGTTGTCAGCAGGGTTTGGTGCCGTCGGGTTGTAAATTCGTCCCGAGAAACATGAAGATTTTGGGTTGAAAATCGGGATCTTTGGGAGGGGATTGGAGGATTTTTTGGGATTGGATTGGATGATTTTTTTGGGGTTGGATGTTTTTTTGGGAGTGGATGATCGCTGGGGGTGGATCGGATGATTTTTTGGGGGTGGATTGGATAATCTTTGAGATTGGATGATTTTTGGATTGGATGATCTTTGGAATTGGATTGGATGATTTTTTGGGATCGGATTGGATGATTTTTTGGGAGTGGACTGGATGATTTTTTGGGAGTGGACTGGATGATTTTTTGGGAGTGGACTGGATGATTTTTTGGGAGTGGACTGGATGACTTTTTTGGGATTGGATGATTTTTTGGGATCGGATTGAAGGATGTTTGAGGGGTGGGAGTGGGTGATTTTTGGGATTGGATTGGATGATTTTCTGGGATTGGATTAAATGATCTTTGAAGGATGGAATTGGATGATTTTTTGGGATTTGATTGGATGATCTTTGGGATTGGATTGGATGAGTTTTTGGGACTGGATGATTTTTTAGGATTGGATTGGATGGTTTTTGGTGGGGGGATTGGATCACAGTTCCATGAGGCCAAACCCCTCCAACACCAACACCAACACCAACCACCACCTCCAACCCCAAATCCCACCTCACCTTTCCCCACACCAATTCCCACCCCAAACCCCAGGAATTTCGGGAAAAGACATTTCCCACAAACCCCCACCTGTGCTGATGGGATTTTTCTTCCAGGCGGCGGCGCTGCCCTTGCTGCTGGATCTCTCCACGTGTTTGCCGGGTCGGTTCCCGAGGCTGGCGGCGCCTGAGGGGCTCTGGAGCTTTGGGGAGGGGCTGAAGGCGTGCAGGACACCGCGGGAAGCGCCGGCGCCGCGGGACAGCTGGCTGGAACTCTGGCGGGAGGCAGGGAAAATTTGGAAAAGGTTGGGATGTGCTGGTGGTGGTTTCGGGGAGAAAAGGTTCCCAGGGGTGTCGTGGAATTCTTGGAATTGGGGTTTCTTTGGGTTCCTCCCTCTCCAGGAAATGGGGAGAGGTAATTAGAATAAAGGGGCAAATACTTCATTTGTTAGGTTTCTTATTGGGGAATTTTAGATAGAAATGCTAATTGGTGAGGTCCATAACTTTTTGAGGGGGAGGTAATTCGAAAAAAGGGGTAAATACTTCATTTGTTAGGTTTCTTATAGGGGAATTTAGATAGATATGCTAATTGGTGAGATGTATAAATTGTATAGGCGTTGCACCGGCGCTCTTTTTTTGTCATGGTCCCACCTTTGACAAGGTACACCTGAGACCCTATTAAACCAAAGCAACACCCTATTCCGCAGTGTCAGCATCTCAATTTCCCCACCATTTTTGGCACCACCTTCCCCTCACCTTGAGCGCGTGGTGCTGCCCCGGCTCGCCCTTGGGCTGCCCGGGAGGAGCCGTTTGCTGCAGGATCCTCTGCTCGATCTCCTGCTCCTGCTGCAGCGCCTTGACGAAGGCGGCCTTGAGCCGGTTCGTGTGCTCGGCCTTCAGCGCCTTCTTCTGGTTGGAGGCCATGCAGGTCTCACACATGATGGTGCCGTTCTTCTCCTCCCGCCAGCGGCACGTGAAGTCCGTGTGGCACTGGGCGCACAGGTAGGGCTCGCGGCAGGACGCAGCCACCGCCACCTTCCCTGGGGGACAAACAGAGCAGGTCAGCCACTGCCACCTTCCCTGGGGGACAAACAGGGCAGGTCAGCCACTGCCACCTGCCCTGGGGGACAAACAGAGCAGGTCAGCCACCGCCACCTTCCCTGAGGAACAAACAGAGCAGGTCAGCCACTGCCACCTTCCCTGGGGGACAAACAGGGCAGGTCAGCCACTGCCACCTTCCCTGGGGGACAAACAGGGCAGGTCAGCCACTGCCACCTTCCCTGGGGGACAAACAGAGCAGGTCAGCCACTGCCACCTTCCCTGGGGGACAAACAGGGCAGGTCAGCCACTGCCACCTTCCCTGGGGGACGGACATGGCAGGTCAGCCACTGCCACCTTCCCTGGGGGACGGACATGGCAGGTCAGCCACCGCCACCTTCCCTGAGGAACAAACAGAGCAGGTCAGCCACACAGCCACCTCCCCTGGGGGACAGACATGGCAGACAAGGCCCAGAGCCTTCCCTGAGGGACAAACATGGTGGGTGAGGCACAGTGTCACCTTTCCTGAGGGACAAACATGGCAGGTCAGCCACCGCCACCTCCCCTGGGGGACAGACATGGCAGGTCAGCCTCAGTGCCACCTTCCCTGGGGGACAAACAGGGTGGGTGAGCCCCAGAGCCTTCCCTGAGGGACAAACAGAGCAGGGGAGGCACAGTGTCACCTTCCCTGAGGGACAAACATGGCAGGTCAGCCACCGCCACCTTTCCTGGGGGACAAACATGACAGACAAGGCCCAGAGCCTTCCCTGAGGGACAAACAGGGCGGGTGAGGCACAGTGTCACCTTCCCTGGGGGACAAACACCTGGGATTGGTCACAGTGCCTTCCCTGAGGGACAAACATGGCGGGTGAGGCTCAGTGTCACCTCTGAGGGACAAACAGAGCAGGACACGGCCACCGCCACCTTCCCTGAGGGACAAACAGAGCAGGTCAGCCTCAGCACCACCTTCCCTGAGGGACAAACATGGCAGACAAGGCCCAGAGCCTTCCCTGAGGGACAAACAGGGTGGGTGAGGCACAGTGCCACCTTCTCTGAGGGACAAACATGGCAGGTGAGCCTCAGCGCCATCTTTGGGATCTTTGGGACTAGAGGATTGTTTGTGCCTGAGGGACAAACATGGCAGACCAGCCCCACAGCCACCTTCCCTGAGGGACAAACATGGCAGGTGAGCCGCAGCACGGCTTCCCTGAGGGACAAACACCTGGGATCAGCCCTAATGCCACCTTCCCTGAGGGACAAACACGGCAGGTCAGACCCAGTGCCTTCCCTGAGGGACAAACATGGCGGGTCAGCCGCAGCATGGCCTTCTCTGAGGGGATAAACATGGCGGGTCAGGCCTAGTGTCTTCCCTGAGGGACAAACAGGGCGGGTGAGCCCCAGAGCCTTCCTTGAGGGACAAACACCTGGGACAGGCCTCAGTGTCACCTTCCCTGGGGGACAAACAGGGCGGGTGAGCCCCAGAGCCTTCTCTGAGGGACAAACAGAGCAGGTCAGCCACCACCACCTTCCCTGAGGGACAAACAGGGCGGGTGAGGCACAGTGTCACCTTCCCTGGGGGACAAACACCTGGGATTGGCCCCAGGGTCACCTTTGGGATCTTTGGGACTAGAGGATTGTTTGTCCCTAAGGGACAAATGTGGTAGGTGAGGCCCAGAGCCTTCCCTGAGGGGACAAACACCTGGGATTAGCCAATCCCACATTTCCCAATTCCCGAATTCCCATATTTCCCAAATTCCCACATTTCCCAATCCCCTCATTCCCACATTTCCCATTTCCCAAATTCCCACATTTCCCAAATTCCCACATTTCCCAAATTCCCACATTTCCCAATTCCCACCTCCCCCGTGCTCACCTTGGGTCTCCAGCAGGTTCTGCACCACCTCCTCCAAGCCCACCAGGTAGATGAACTCGTTGTTGGCGGCGCTGGGCAGGAAGTTCATCTCCGGGGCAGGAGGTTTGGGAGGAGGAATCTCCAGCAGCGTCTTCTCCAGCTGCTTCCGGAGCGCCAGCTTGGCCGCGGCCTGCCGGCTGGCGGGAGAGTCCCCAGAGCCACCCAGCGAGGTGGCACCGGCCTGGGCACTGCCAGCCTGGCCCGAGGGGACAGCTGAGCCCTTCAGGGACGTGGGGGATGCCTGGAGTAATGGGAACAGGCCAGTGATTCCATATGGGATCAGTGGGAATTGTATGGGATCAGTGATTCCATATGGGATCAGTGCCACCCAGCGAGGTGGCACCGGCCTGGGCACTGCCAGCCTGCCCTGAGGGGACAGCTGAGCCCTTCAGGGACGTGGGGGATGCCTGGAGTAATGGGAACAGGTCAGTGATTCCATACGGGATCGGTGGGAATTGTATGGGATCAGTGATTCCATATGGGATCAGTGCCACCCAGCGAGGTGGCACCGGCCTGGGCACTGCCAGCTTAGCCTGAGGGGACAGCTGAGCCCTTCAGGGACGTGGGGGATGCCTGGAATAACAGGAATGGGTTAATGGGAATTGTATGGGATCAGTGATTCCATATAGGATCGGTGGGAATCAGGGAGGTGCCACCAGCCTGGGCACTGCCAGCCTGGCCTGAGGGGACAGCTGAGCCCTTCAGGGACATGAGGGATGCCTGGAATAATGGGAATGGGTCAGTGATTCCATATGAGATTGGTGGGAATGGGACCATTGGGAATCAGGGATGTGGCACTGGTCTGGCGGCTGGCGGGAGAGTCCCCAGAGCCACCCAGCGAGGTGGCACCGGCCTGGGCACTGCCAGCCTGGCTCGAGGGGACAGCTGAGCCCTTCAGGGATGTGGGGGATGCCTGGAATAATAGGGAATGGGTTAATGGGAATTGTATGGGATCAGTGATTCCATATAGGATCGGTGGGAATCAGGGAGGTGGCACCGGCCTGGGCACTGCCAGCCTGGCTCGAGGGGACAGCTGAGCCCTTCAGGGACATTGGGGACGCCTGGAATAACAGGGAACAGGTCAGTGATCCCATTTGGGATCGGTGATTCCATATGGGATTGGTGGGAATACGGGATCAGTGGGAATCAGGGACACGGGATGGTCAGTGGGAGTGAGTTCTGCACAGGAGAATTGGATGATCTTTGGGATTGGAGGATCTCTGGGACAACACTGTGAACACCATGGGATAACCCAACCCCCCATTCCCACTTCTCCCAACCCCATTCCCAAATCCCCAGAATCCGGGGAATCCTGGGAATGCTGACCTGTGGGATGTTGACCAGCAAGCTGGCATTGGGATAACCCAATCCCTCAATCCCACCCCATTCCCAATCCCAGGAAATCCCACGAAATCCCAATAAATCCCAGAAACCCCCACCTGTGGGATGTTGACCAGCAGGCTGGCATTGGGATAACCCAATCCCCATTCCCAGTCCCAGGAAATCCCAGGAAATCCCAATAAATCCCGGGAACACCCACCTGCAGGATGTTGACCAGCAGACTGGCGTTGGGATAACCCAATCCCTCAATCCCATCCCATTCCCAAATCCCACAGAATCCCAATAAATCCCCACCTGCGGGATGTTGACCAGCAGGCTGGCGTTGGGATAACCCAATCCCATCCCATGCCCAAATCCCAGGAAATCCCAATAAATCCCAGGAACACCCACCTGTGGGATGTTGACCAGCAGGCTGGCGTTGGGATAACCCAATCCCTCAATGCCACCCCATTCCCAAATCCCACAGAATCCCAATAAATCCCGGGAACACCCACCTGTGGGATGTTGACCAGCAGGCTGGCATTGGGATAACCCAATCCCCCCATTCCCACCCCATTCCCATCCCAATCCCAGGAAATCCCAATAAATCCCATGAATCCCCACCTGCGGAATGTTGACCAGCAGGCTGAAATTGGGGTAACCCAATCCCTCAATCCCATCCCATTCTCAATCCCAGGAAATCCCAATAAATCCCAATAAATCTCCACCTGCAGGATGTTGACCAGCAGGCTGGCGTTGGGTTAACCCAATCCCCCAATCCCCATTCCCACCCCATTCCCACCCCATTCCCAATCCCAGGAAATCCCAATAAATCCCCACCTGCGGGATGTTGACCAGCAGGCTGGCGTTGGGATAACCCAATCCCCCCATTCCCAAATCCCAGGAAATCCCAATAAATCCCAATAAATCCCCACCTGCGGGATGTTGACCAGCAGGCTGGCGTTGGGATAACCCAATCCCATCCCATTCCCAATCCCAATAAATCCCAATAAATCCCCACCTGCGGGATGTTGACCAGCAGGCTGGCATTGGGCACGTTGGCCACGCGGATCAGCCCCTGCTGGATGATCCTCTGGCCCTGGATCTGCACGCTGGGCACCGAGGCTCGGGGCGCCAGCAGCAGAGGGGGAGGGCCTGTGCTCGAGTGCTGCCGGATGGTGTGGATTTGCTGGGAAAACACATGGAAAAGAGAGTTGGAAAAATGGGAATTGGTGGAAAAATGGGAATTTTACAGGTAGAGAAAGGCTGGAAAAAAATTCAGTTTCTGTTTCCTTCCTTGAAATCAAACCACAGGACAAGAGATGCTCTGAGGACACCAAAATTCCCAAATTCTGAGTGATGCTGGATGGTGTGGATTTGCTGGGAAAACACACGGAAAAGGACGTTGGAAAAATGGGAATTGGTGGAAAAGTGGGAGTTTTACAGGTAGAGAGAGGCTGGAAAAAATTCAGTTTCTGTTTCCTTCCTTGAAATCAAACCTCAGGACAAGAGATGCTCTGAGGACACTAAAATTCCCAAATTCTGAGGGTGGATTGGCTGGGAAAATACATGGAAAAGGGAGTTGGAAAAATGGGAATTGCTGGAAAAATGGGAATTTTACAGGTAGAGAGAGGCTGGGATAAAATCTGATTTCCTTTTCCTTCCTGGAAAGAAAACTATGGGATGAGAGATGCTCTTAGGACAACAAAATTCTCGAATTCTGAATGATGCCAGATGGTGTGGATTTGCTGGGAAAACACATGGAAAAGGATGTTGGAATGGCGGAAATCCATGGAAAAATGGGAATTTTGCAGGTTAAAAGAGGCTGGGATAAAATACGATTTCTGCTTCCTTCCTTGAAATCAAATTATGGGACAAGAGACACCAAATTCCCAAATTCTCAGTGTTGCCATATGGATTTGCTGGGAAAACACACGGAAAAGGACGTTGGAAAAATGGGAATTGCTAGAAAAATGGGAATTTTGCAGGTAGAGAAACCCTAGGAAAAAATCCGGTTTCCCTGTCCCTCCCTCAAAAGCAAACTATGGGATAAGAGATGCTCTTAGGATACCAAATTTCCAAATTCTGAGTGCTGATTGGCTGAGAAAACACACTGAAAAGGGAGTTGGAAAAATGGGAATTGGTGGGAAAATGGGAATTTTGCAGGTAGAGAGAGGTTGGGATAAAATCTGATTTCCTTTTCTGTCCTGAAAATCAAACTATGGGACAAGAGATGCTCTGAGGACACCAAAATTCCCAAATTCTGAGTGCTGCCGGATGGTGTGGATTTGCTGGGAAAACACATGGAAAAGGACGTTGGAATGGTGGGAATTGCTGGAAAAATGGGAATTTTACAGGTAGAGAAAACCTAGAAAAAATCCGGTTTCTGTTTCCTTCCTTGAAATCAAATTATGGGACAAGAGACACCAAATTCCCGAATTCTGAGTGATGCTGGATGGTGTGGATTTGCTGGGAAAACACACGGAAAATGGAGTTGGAAAAATGGGAATCGGTGGAAAAATGGGAGTTTTACAGGTAGAGAGAGGTTGGGAAAAAATCCGATTTCCTTTTCCCTCCCTTGAAATCAAACTATGGGATAAAAGGCACTCTGAGGTCATCAAATTCCAGCCCCAAAATTCCCAAATTCGGAGTGCTGATTTGCTAGGAAAATAGATGGAAAAGGGAGTTGGAATGGTGGGAATTGGTGGAAAAATGGGAATTGGTGGAAAAATGGGAATTTTACAGGTAGAGAAAGGCTGGAAAAAAATTCAGTTTCTGTTTCCTTCCTTAAAATCAAATTATGGGATAAGAGACACCAAATTCCCAAATTCTCAGTGCTGCCATATGGATTTGCTGGGAAAACACACGGAAAAGGACGTTGGAAAAATGGGAATTGCTAGAAAAATGGGAATTTTACAGGTAAAAAAAGCCTGAGAAAAAATCCAATTTCTGTTTCTTTCCTTGAACTCAAATTATGGGATAAGAGATGCTCGTAGGACACCAAAATTCCCAAATTCTGAGGGCTGATTTGCTGGGAAAACACATGGAAAATGGGAATCCATGGAAAAGCAGGAATTGATGGGAAAGAAAGGATAACAAGAGGGAAAAATATGGATTTAATTTAATTTTCTCTTCCTGCTTTTATCCAAAACCAAGAGAGAAAAATGAGGGGAAAAAGGGAATTTTGTCATGGAAAAGCTTTGGAATTGATGGGAGAGAAGGAATAATGAGAAGGAAAAATGAGAAGGAAAATGTGGGAAAACGTGGGAAAAAAATACGAGAAAATGTGGAAAAACGGGGAAAAAATATGGGAAAATGTGGAAAAATGTGGAAAAAATGTGGAATAAATATGGGAAAATGTGGAAATATTTAGGGGAATGTGGGAAAATGTGGAAAAACAGGGAAAAACTGGGGGGAAAATGTGGGAAAAATGTGGAAAAATGGGGGAAAAATGGGGAAAAATGGGGAAAAATATGAGAAAATGTGGAAAAACAGGGAAAAAATATGGGAAAATGTGGAAAAATGTGGGAAAATGTGGAAAAATGTGGGAAAATGTGGAAAAATGTGGGAAAAGTGTGGGAAAAACACAGAAAAAATGGGAAAAAAAGTGGGAAAAAAGTGGGGAAAATAAATGTGGGAAAATAAATGTGGGAAAATAAATGTGGGAAAATAAATGTGGGAAAATTTAGAAAAATGTGGAAAAATGTGGAAAAACACAGAAAAAATATCGGAAAATGTGGAAAAGTGTGGGAAAAACACAGGAAAAAATGTGGAAAATGTGGAAAAAAGTGGGAAAAAAGTGGGGAAAAAAGTGGGAAAAAAGTGGGAAAAAAGTGGGAAAACATGGGAAAAAATATGGGAAAATGTGGAAAAAAGTGGGAAAAAAGTGGGAAAAAAGTGGGAAAATGTGGGAAAAAATATGGGAAAATGTGGGAAAATGTGGAAAAATGTGGGAAAATGTGGAAAAATGTGGGAAAATGTGGGAAAATGTGGGAAAATGTGGGAAAATGTGGGAAAATGTGGGAAAATGGGGGAAAAAATGTGGAAAAATAAATGTGGAAAAATGTGGAAAAATGTGGGGAAACGTGGAAAAAAGTGGGAAAAAAGTGGGAAAAATGTGGGAAAATGTGGAAAAATGTGGGAAAATAAATGTGGGAAAATAAATGTGGGGAAATAAATGTGGGGAAATAAATGTGGGGAAACGTGGAAAAATGTGGGAAAATTTAGAAAAATGTGGAAAAACACAGAAAAAATATCAGAAAATGTGGAAAAATGTGGAAAAGTGTGGGAAAAACACAGAAAAAATGGGAAAATGCAGAAAAATGTGGAAAAAAGTGGAAAAGTGTGGGAAAAACACAGAAAAAAAGGCAAAATGTGGAAAAACATGGAAAAAAAAGTGAGAAAATGTGGGAAAAATGATGGGAAAATGTGGAAAAATGTGGGAAAATGTGGAAAAATGTGGAAAAATGTGGGAAAAATATGGAAAAATGTGGAGAAGTCTCACCTGAGCCCCTCGGACCAAGGGAGGCATCACAATTCCAGGGTTTTGTTGAGTTCCCAGTTTGGAATTTGTCTGTTGTCCTCCTCGGACCAGCGGGGGAGGAATGACCGTGCCGGGAATGCGGCTGGAGGAGCTCTGGAAAAGAGGGAAAAATGGGGAATGAATGGGGGAAATAATGGGAAAAATATGGGGGGAAATGGGGGAATAAATGAGGGAAATATAGGGAATTAATGGGAAATAAATGGGGGAAAAATGGGGATAAAATGGGGAATAAATGGGGAATAAACATGGGAAAATAATGGGAAAAATATGGGGAATAAATGGGGAAAAAATGGGGGGAAAATGGGGATAAATGGGGGGAAAATGAAGGGAAAATGGAAATGGAGAATAAATGGGAATAAATGGGGAAAAATGGGAATAAATGGGGAATAAATGGGAGAATGAATGGGAATAAATGGAAAATATAGGGAATAAATGGGGGAAAGAGAAAAATGGGGGAAATAATGGGGGAAATGGGAAAAATGGGGAGAAATGGGGAAAATAATGGGGGAAATGTGGGGAATAAATGGGGGAAATAATGGGGAATATATGGGGAATAAATGGGGAATAAATGGGGAATAAATGGGGAATAAATGGGGAATAAATGGGGAATAAATGGAGGAAATATAGGGAAAAAATGGGGAGTAAATGGGGGAAAAATGGGGAAAATGGGGGGAAAATGGGGAAAGAATTGGGAAAAAATTGGGAAAAATGGGGAAGAAATTGGGAAAAATGGGGAAGAAATTGGGAAAAATGGGGAAAGAATTGGGAAAAAATTGGGAAAAATGAGGAAAAAATGGGGAAAAAAATGGGGAAAAAATGGGGAAAAAATGGGGGGGAAATGGGGGGGAAAATAATAGGGGAAATACGGGAGGAAAATGGGGGGAAATGTTGGGAATTAAGGAAATGGGAAAATATGTTGGGAATGACGGAAACTGGGGAATCCAAATGGGGAAATTCATGGAGTGAAAAATCAAAAAAAAATTGGGAAAAATGTTTTTACCTAAAAGAAAAAAAAAAAAAAAAGAGAGAAAAATGGAGAAAAAATGTTGGGAATGATGGAAATGGGGAAAAAATGGAAATGGGAAATCCAACTGGAGAAAAAGGCAAAAAAAAAAAAAAATCAGGAAAAATGTTGGGAATTGTGGAATCCAAATGGGGAATTTGTGGAGCGAAAGGCAAAAAAAAAATTGGGAAAAATGGGGAAGAAATTGGGAAAAGTGGGGAAAGAATTGGGAAAAAATTGGGAAAAATGAGGAAAAAATTGGGAAAAATGAGGAAAAAATCCTGAGAATGATGGAAATTGGGAATCCAAGTGTGGAATTCATGGAATGAAAGGAATGCAGGGAGGAAATGAAGGGGAAAAAAAAGGAGGAGAAAAGCAAAAAATTCAGGAAAAAAATCAGGAAAAGGGATGGAAATGGAGGAGTTTGGATGGGAGAATTCCAGGATTTTATCCCTAAAAATTCCCAATTTCTGGGAATTTTCCCGCTTTCCCCAAGGCTTTGGGATGTTGGGAATTCCCATCCCTGTTCCTGCTGAATCCCAAAATTCCTGCAGCAATTCCAGAGAGAATCCCGGGATTTTTCTGGGTTTTTTCCGGGATTTTTTAGGGATTTTTCCAGGATTTTTCTGGGTTTTTTCCGGGATTTTTTAGGGATTTTTCCAGGATTTTTCTGGGTTTTTTCCAGGATTTTTTGGGGATTTTTTTTGGGTCTTTTCCCAGGATTATTCCTGGGATTTCAGTGGGATTTCCCAGGATTTTCTGGGTTTTTTCCCGGGATTTGCTCGATATTTTCCCTGGGATTTTTGGGGGATTTTTCTGGGATTTTTCCAAGGATTTTCCCCGGGATTTCCCGGGATTTTCAGTGTTTTTTCTGGAAATTTGTCCTGGGATTTTTCTGGTATTTTTCTAAGGATTTTTGCCGGGATTTTTCCATTTTTTTTTCCAGTTTTTTTTCCTGGGATTTCCTGTGATTTTTCCTGGCATTTTTCTGAGTTTTTTTCTGGGATTTTTCCCCCTGATTTTCCTGGGTTTTTTCTTGTGATTTTCCTGGGATTTCCCAGGAATTTTTCCAATTTTTTTCCCAGGATTTTCCAGGATTTTCCTGGATTTTTTCTGGATTTTTTCCGGGCTTTTTCCTGGGATTTCCCAGTTTTTTCTGGCATTTTTCTGGGGATTTTCCCTGGAATTTTTCCTGGTATTTTTCCTGCGGATTTTTCCCAGGTTTTTTCCCCGCAATTTTCCCGGGGTTTTTTCCTGGGATTTTCCCTGGGATTTTCCAAGATTTTCCCAGAACTTTTCTGGATTTTTTTCCCGGGATTTCTCCTGGGATTTCCCAGTTTTTTTCTGGCCTTTTTCCAGGGATTTCCCCCAGAATTTCTCCGTGTTTTTTTCCCCGTTTTTTCCCCGATTTTCTGGTTTTTTTCCCCAGATTTTCCTGGGATTTTTTCCAGTTTTTTTCCCCATTTTTTCCCGGATTTTCCCCATTATTTTCCCGGGATTCTCCATGTTTTCTGACCTGGAGGGAGGTTTTCCCCGCGGGAGCAGTTTGGTTCCCACGCACCAGGGGAGGAGGAGTGGAGCTGGAGATTCCCGAGATTCCCGAGATTCCCGAGATTCCCGAGGAACCACAGGAGAGCTGGAAAAGGAAAAACCCGAGAGAGAGACAGGGAGAGTGAGAGGGGAGAGTGGGAATTGGGGAAAAGTGGGAATTTGGGGAAAAAAGTGGGAATTTTGGGGAAAAAAGAGGGAATTCCACGAATTGGGAATACAGGAAAGAGGGAAAAGGGAAAGTGGGAATAGGAAAAAGTGGGAATTTTGGGGAAAAGTGGGAATTGGGAATACAGGAAAGATGGAATAGGGGAGGAGGGAATAGGGGAAAAGTGGGAATTTTGGGGAAAAAGTGGGAATTGGAAATACAGGAAAGAGGGAATAAGGAAAAGTGGGAATTGGGGGAAAAGTGGGAATTGGGGGAAAAAAGTGGGAATAGAAAAAAAACAAGGAATAGGGAAAAGTAGGAATTTTGGGGAAAAGTGGGAATTGGGAATAAGGAAAAGTGGGAATTTTGGGGGAAAAAAGAGGGAAGAGGGAAAGTGGGAATAGGGAATGGGAATAGGGGAAAAGTAGGAATTCTGGGAAAAAGTGGGAATTTTGGGGAAAAAAGAGGAAAGAGGGAAAAGATGGATAGGGAAAGGGAATACAGGAAAGAGGGAATTGGGGAAAGTGGGAATTGGGAATACAGGAAAGAGGGAATAGGGAGAGAGGGAATTGGGAATGGGAATAGGGGAGAAGTAGGAATTTTGGGGAAAAGTGGGAATTTGGGGAAAAGTGGGAATTGGGAACACAGGAAAGAGGGAAAAGGGAAAGAGGAAATAGGAAAAAGTGGGAATTTCAGGGAAAAGTGGGAATTGAGAATACAGGAAAGAGGGAAAAAGGAAAGGGAATAGGGAGAGAGAGAATAGGGGAAAAGTAGGAATTTTGGGGAAAAGTGGGAATTGGGAATACAGGAAAGAGGGAATAGGGAGAGAGGGAATTGGGGAGAGAGGAATGGGAAAAAGTGGGAATTTGGGGGAAAAAAGAGAGAAAAGGGAAAGTGGGAATAGGGAATGGGAATTGGGGAAAAGTGGGAATTCTGGGAAAAAAGTGGGAATTGGGAATACAGGAAAGATGGAATGGGGAAAGAGGGAATGGAGAAAAGTGGGAATTTTGGGAAAAAATAGGGAAGAGAGGAAGTGGGAATAAGGAATAGGGAAAAGTGGAAATTTGGGGAAAAGTGGGAATTGGGAATACAGCAAAGAGGGAAAAGGGAAAGTGGGAATAGGCAATGGGAATAGGGAAAAGAGGGAATAGGGAAAAGGGAATTTCGGGGCAAAAGTGGGAATTAGGAATACAGGAAAGATGGAATAGGGAGAGAGGGAATTGGGAATGGGAACAGGGGAGAAGTAGGAATTTCAGGGAAAAAGAGACGGAATTGGGAATACAGGAAAGAGGGAAAAGGGAAAGGGAAAGGGGAAAACTGGGAATTTTGGGGAAAAGTGGGAATTTTGGGGAAAAAAAGAGGGAAGAGGGGAAGTGGGAATAGGGAATGGGGAAAGTGGGAATTTCGGGGGAGAGTGGGAATTGGGAATACAGGAAAGAGGGAAAAGGGAAAGAGAATAGGGAGAGAGGGAATAGGGAAAAGTAGGAATTTTGGGGAAAAGTGGGAATTTTGGGGGAAAAAAGAGGGAAAGTGGGAATAGGGAATGGGAATAGGGGAAAAGTGGGAATTCTGGGAAAAAAAGTGGGAATTGGGAATAGAGGAAAGTTGGAATAGGGAAAGAGGGAATGGAGAAAAGTGGGAATTTTGGGAAAAAAATAGGGAAGAGAGGAAGTGGGAATAAGGAATAAGGAAAAGTGGAAATTTGGGGAAAAGTGGGAATTGGGAACACAGGAAAGAGGGAATAGGGAAAAGAGGGAATTTTGGGGGAAAGTGGGAATTAGGAATACAGGAGAGATGGAATAGGGAGAGAGGGAATTGGGAATGGGAATAGGGGAGAAGTAGGAATTTTGGGGGAAAGTGGGAATTTGGGGAAAAGGGAGAATTGGGAATACAGGAAAGAGGGAATAGGGAGAGAGGGAATTGGGGAGAGAGGAATGGGAAAAAGTGGGAATTTTGGGGAAAAAAGAGAGAAAAGGGAAAGTGGGAATAGGGAATGGGAATTGGGGAAAAGTGGGAATTGGGGGAAAAGTGGGAATTGGGAATAGAGGAAAGAGGGAATAGGGAAAAGTAGGAATTTTGGGGAAAAGTGGGAATTTTGGGGAAAAAAGAGGGAAAGTGGGAATAGGGAATGGGAATAGGGCAAAAGTGGGAATTTTGGGGAAAAAAGAGGAAAGAGGGAAAAGGGAAAGTGGGAATTGGGAAAAGCAGGAATAGGAAAAAACCAAGGAACAGGGAAAAGTGGGAATTCTGGGGAAAAGTGGGAATTTTGGGGAAAAGTGGGAATTTTGGGGAAAAGTGGGAATTGGGAATACAGGAAAGAGGGAAAAGGGAAAAGCAGGAATAGGAAAAAACCAAGGAACAGGGAAAAGTGGGAATTCTGGGGAAAAAAAGAGGGAAGAGGAAAAAGATGGAATAGGGAAAGAGGGAATATAGGAAAGAGGAAATAGGGAAAAGTGAGAGGGGAAAGTGGGAATTTGGGGAAAAGTGGGAATTGGGAATACAGGAAAGAGGGAATAGGGAAAGGGAATAGGGAAAAGTGGGAATAGGGAAAAGCAGGAATAGGAAAAAAAACCCAAGGAATAGGGAAAAGTGGGAATTTTGGGAAAAAAAGAGGGAATAGGGAAAAGAGGGAAGAATAGGGAATAGGAATAGGGAAAAGTGGGAATTGGGAAAGAGAGAATTGGAAAAGAGGGAATTGGAAAAGGAATGCAGGAAAGAGGAATTAGGGAATGAAATAGGGAAAAGTGGGAATGGGAAAATTGGGAATATAGGAAAGGGAGAATAGGGAAAGAGGGGATTGGGAAAAATGGGAACAAGGAAAAGAGGGAATATGGGCAAGAAAGAGAGAATGGGGGAAGTGGGAACAGGGAAATTGGGAATTCAGGAAAAGAGGAAACAGGGAAATCGGGAATACAGGAGAAGTAAGAATCCAGGAAAAGTGGGAATGAGGAAAGTGGAAATTCAGGAAAAGTGGGAATCCAGGAAAATTGGGAATCCAGGAAAATTGGGAATCCAGGAAAAGTGGGAATTCAGTAAAGTAGGAATTCAGGAAAAGTGGGAATGAGGAAAGTGGGAATTCAGGAAAAGTAGGAATTCAGGAAAAGTAGGAATTCAGGAAAAGTGGGAATGAGGAAAGTGGGAATTCAGGAAAATTGGGAATCCAGGAAAAGTGGGAATTCAGGAAAAGTGGGAATCCAGGAAAGCAGGGAATGCACAGCAGAGCTCCTCAGGAAAATCCTGCGGGATTTTGGCTCCTCCTGCTCTTCTGGGAATGATTATTTGGGAATAATTTGGGAATGATTTGGGAATTCAGGAGCAGGAAAATCCCAAGGGATGCTCAGCATGGATCGCTGCTCAGCATTCCCAGAATTCCCACATTTCCAGTGGGAAAAAGTTGATGGAAAAATCCTGAAAAACCCTTTGGATGGGAAGAAATTCGGGATGAATTCTGCCGCGGAGCCAAACCTCGGAATTCCCAAAATTCCCAAATAAAAGTGGGAAAAAGTGGAGATAAAATGCTGGAAAATCCTTTGGATGTGAAGAAATTTGGGACAAATTTTCTCTTACAAGTTCTGAAATTCCAGAAATGCTGGAATTCTAGGATTTTCCCTCTGGAATTCCGGGATTTTTCCCTCTGGAATTCCAGGATTTTTCCTGCTGGAATGCTGAGATTTTTCCCTCCGGAATTCCAGGATTTTTCCCTCTGGAATTCAGGGATTTTTTTCCTCTGGAATTCTAGGATTTTTCCTCTGGAATTCCAGGATTTTTCCTCTGGAATTCCAGGATTTTTCCCTCTGGAATTCTGAAATTTTTCCCTCTGGAATTCTGAAATTTTTCCCTCTGGAATTCTGGGATGAAGGTCCTGGTTTGAGTTTAGTCCCAGAAAGCTCAGAATTCCGGGAAAATTTCAGGAAAATGGTGGAAAAGGGAGAGAGAGCAGGGAGGGAAAAATCCTGGGAAAAATGTTAAAAAATCCTGGGAAAAGAGTATAAAAATCCTGGGAAAATGGGGTAAAAAAATCTGGAAAAAAGGTTAAAAAATTCTGGGAAAAAATGTCTAAAAATTCCGGGAAAAATGTTAAAAAATTCTGGGAAAAATGTTTAAAAATTCCGGGAAAAGGGAGATTGCAGCTCCAGGAGTGATGTTCCCATTTCAAAAATTCCCCAAAAATTTCCCTGGGAAAAATGGGAAAATCCCAATTTTTTGGGATAGAAAAACGAGGAAATTGCCAATATTCTGGGACGGGAAAAGTAGGAAAATCCCAGTTTCTGGAATAGCAAAAATGGGAAAATCCCAACATTCTGGAACAGGAAAACTGGGAAAATCCCAATTTCTGCGATAGGAAAACTGGGAAAAGTGGGAAAATCCCAATTTTTGGGATGGGAAAAATGGGAAAATCCCAACTTCTAGGACAGGAAAAATGGGAAAATCTCAACTTTTTGGGCTGGGAAAACGAGGAATTTCCCAATTTCCGGGACACGAAAACTGGGAAAATCCCAATTTCTGGGATAGGAAAAATGGGAAAACTGGGAAAAGTGTGCAAATCCCAATTTTTGGGCTAGGAAAATGAGGAAATTCCCAATTTTTGGAAGAAAAAAACTGGGAAAACTGGGAAAATCCCAATTTTCGGGACGGGAAAATCAGGAAAATCCCAATTTTTGGGACAGGAAAATCAGGAAAATCCCAATTTTTGGGACAGGAAAATCAGGAAAATCCCAATTTTTGGGACAGGAAAATCAGGAAAATCCCAATTTTTGGGACAGGAAAATCAGGAAAATCCCAATTTTTGGGACAGGAAAATCAGGAAAATCCCAATTTTTGGGACAGGAAAATCAGGAAAATCCCAATTTTTGGGACAGGAAAATCAGGAAAATCCCAATTTTTGGGATGAGAAAAATGGGAAAATCCCAATTTTTGGAATCAGAAAAATGGGAAAACTGGGAAAATCCCAATTTTTGGGATGAGAAAAATGGGAAAATCCCAATTTTTGGGACAGGAAAATCCCAATTTTTGGGATGGGAAAATCAGGAAATTCCCAATTTTTGGGAAAGGAAAATGAGGAAAATCCCAATTTTTGGAATCGGAAAAATGAGAAAATCCCAATTTTTGGGTATAGAAAAACTGGGAAAAGTGGGCAAATCCCAATTTTTGGGACAGGAAGATGAGGAAAATCCCTATTTTTGGAATAAGAAAACTGGGAAAAGTGGGAAATTCCTAATTTCTGGGATAGGAAAACTGGGAAAATCCCAATTTTTGGAATAGGAAAAATGGGAAAATCCCAATTTTTGGAATCAGAAAAATGGGAAAACTGGGAAAATCCCAGGTTTTTGGGACAGGAAAATCAGGAAAATCCCAATTTTTGGGGATAGGAAAACTGGGAAAAGTGGGAAATTCCCAATCTCTGAGAAAGGAAAAATGGGAAATTCCCAATTTTTGGAAGAGGAAAACTGGGAAAACTGGGAAAATCCCAATTTCTGGGACAGGAAAATCAGGAAAATCCCAATTTTTGGGATAATAAAACCCGGAGATTCCCACCTTCTGGGCAGGAGTTTCCTTCTGGCTCTGACTCTGGCGAAGTTTCTTCAGCAGCACCAGTTTGGCTTCTTCCAGCCTGAGCTCCTCCTTGAGAGCTTTGATCAGCCTCTCCCTCTCCTCGGGGCTGCTCCGCTGGGAAAACAGGGAAAAATGGGGTAAAATAGAGAGAGAGAATTATTGTGGGAATTCTGAGGGGTTTTGGGGTGTTTTACATTGGAAAAAGTGGGAATTCTGAGGGAAAATGTGGATTTTTGGGGTGTTTTCCATAAAAAAAAGTGGGAATTCTGAGGGGAAATGTGAATTTTTAGGATGTTTTCCATAAAAATTGAGTGGGAATGAATGGAGTGAGAGGGAATTCTGAGGGAAATGTGGAGTTTTGGGATGATTTCCATTGAAAAAATGGGAATTCTGAGGGGAAATCTGAATTTTTAGGATGTTTTCCATGAAAAATGAGTGGGAATGAATGGAATAGGGAGGGAATTCTTTGGGAATTCTGAGGAGTTTTGGGATGTTTTACATTGGAAAAAATGGGAATTGTGAGGGAAAAATGTGAATTTTCGCATTGTTTTCCTTAAAAACTCAATGGGAATTAATAGTAGGGAGAGAAATCTGAGGGAAATGTGGATTTTTGGGACGTTTTCCATTGAAAAAATGGGAATTCTGAGGGAAAAAGTTGAGTTTTTATTGTTTTTTCCATGAAAAATGAGAGGGAATGAATGGAGTGAGAGGGAATTCCTTGATCAGTCTCTCCCTCTCCTCAGGGTTGCTCCGCTGGGAATTCCAGGGAAAAATGGGAAAAAACCCAGAAAAAATGGGAAAAAATAGAGAGAGAGAATTATTGTGGGAATTCTGAGGGGTTTTGGGGTGTTTTACATTGGAAAAAGTGGGAATTCTGAGGGGAAAATCTGAATTTTTACATTGTTTTCCTTAAAAACTCAATGGGAATTAACAGTAGGGAGGGAATTCTGAGGGAAATGTGGAGTTTTATGGGTTTGTTTCATTTAAAAAGTGGGAATTCTGAGGGGAAATGTGGAGCTTTGGGGTGATTTCCATTTAAAAAGTGGGAATTCTGAGGGGAAATGTAGAGTTTTATGGGTTTTTTTCATTTAAAAAGTGGGAATTCTGAGGGGAAATGTGGAATTTTGGGGCGATTTTCATTTAAAAAGTGGGAATTTTGAGGCGAAAATGGGAATTTTCACATTGTTTCCCTTAAAAAGTGAATGGGAATTAACAATAGAAAGAGAAATCTGAGGGAAATGTGGAGTTTTGGGATGTTTTCCATTAAAAAATGGGAATTCTGAGGGGAAATTTTGAGTTTTTATGGATGTTTTCCATAAAAAATGAGTGGGAATGAATGGAGTGAGAGGGAATTCCTGGATTAGCCTCTCCCTCTCCTTGGGGCTGCTCCGCTGGGAAAACAGGGAAAAATGGGAAAAAAACCAGAAAAAATGGGAAAAAATAGAGAGAGAGAATTATTGTGGGAATTCTGAGGGGTTTTGGGGTGTTTTACACAGGAAAAAGTGGGAATTTTGAGGGGAAAATCTGAATTTCCGCATTGTTTCCCTTAAAAACTCAATGGGAATTAATAGTAGGGAGGGAATTCTGAGGGAAATGTGGAGTTTTATGGGTTTTTTTCATTTACAAAGTGGGAATTCTGAGGGGAAATGTGGAGTTTTATGGGTTTATTTCATTTAAAAAGTGGGAATTCTGAGGGGAAATGTGGAGTTTTGGGGTGATTTTCATTTAAAAAGTGGGAATTTTGAGGCAAAAATGGGAATTTTCACATTGTTTCCCTTAAAAAGTGAATGGGAATTAACAATAGAAAGAGAAATCTGAGGGAAATGTGGAGTTTTGGGATGTTTTCCATTGAAAAAAATGGGAATTCTGAGGGGAAATTTTGAGGTTTTATGGATGTTTTCCATAAAAAATGAGTGGGAATGAATGGAGTGAGAGGGAATTCCTGGATTAGCCTTTCCCTCTCCTTGGGGATGCTCCGCTGGGAAATGGGAAAAATCTGGGAAAAATGGGAAAAAATAGAGAGAGAGAATTATTGTGGGAATTCTGAGGGGTTTTGGGGTGGTTTACATAGGAAAAAGTGGGAATTCTGAGGGAAAATGTGGATTTTTGGGGTGTTTTCCATAAAAAAAAGTGGGAATTCTGAGGGAAATGTGAATTTTTAGGATGTTTTCCATAAAAATTGAGTGGGAATGAATGGAGTGAGAGGGAATTCTGAGGGAAATGTGGAGTTTGGGGATGTTTTCCATTGAAATCCAATCCCAGATTTTTCCCATCCCATCCCACATTTTCCCACCCCAATCCCAGATTTTCCCCTGGATTTTTCCCCCCCAATCCCATATTATTCCCACCCAATCCCAGATTTTCCCCCCAATCCCATATGATTTTCCTATCCCAATCCCACATTTCCCATCCCACATTTTCTCCCCCAATCCCACATTTCCCATCCCAATCCCAGATTTTTCATCCCACATTTTCCCCTCCAATCCCACATTTCCCTTCCCAATCCCACATTTCTCCCCCAATCCCAGATTCCCCCCAATCCCACATTTCCCATCCCAATCCCATATGATTTTCCCCCCCAATCCCACATTTCCCCCCCCAGTCCCATGTGATTTTTCCTCCCAACTCCAGATTTTTCCCCTGATTTTCCCCCCCAATCCCATATTTTTTCAGGACAGTCCTGGATTTTTAATCCCATATTTTTTCCCCTGGATTTTCCCTTCCCAATCCCACATTTCCCTTCCCAATCCCACATTTCCTATCCCAATCCCACATTTCCCACCCCAATCCCAGATTTTTTCCCCTGGATTTTTCCCCCCCAATCCCAGATTTTCCCATCTCACTCCCACATTTTCCCATCTCAATCCCAGATTTTTCATCCCAGATTTTTCACCCCCAATCCCAGATTTTTCTCCCTGGATTTTGCCCCCCAATCCATCATGATTTTCCCCCAATCCCACATTTCCCCCAGTCCCATGTGATTTTCCTCCCAATCCCAGATTTTCCTGGATTTTCCCCAATCCCATATTTTTCAGGACAGTCCTGATTTAATCCCAGATTTTTCCCCCGGATTTTCCCATCCCAATCCCACATTTTCCCCCCCAGTCCCATGTGATTTTCCCCCCCAATCCCAGATTTTCCCATCTCACTCCAGATTTTCCCATCCCAATCCCAGATTTTCCCCGATTTTCCCATCCCAATCCCACATTTCCCACCCCAATCCCATGTGAATTTTTCCCTCCCAATCCCAGATTTTTCATCCCACATTTCCCACCCCAATCCCAGATTTTTCCCCTGGATTTTCCCCCCCAATCCCATATTTTCCTCTCACCAGCAGCAGCTGGGAGCTGCTGTCCCTGTCCCTGTCCCTGTCCCTGGCAGTCACCCTGCTGATCCCGTTCATCCTGGGGCTGGAAGGTTCATTGTCGGACAGAACGATCACATCCGGGGAGGGAACGCGACCCTCCCGCCGGGAATCCCTGGAAATCGTGGAAAAAAAACGGGAATGATGGGAATTCCATGGGAAAAATTTGAGAAAACTAGCCAGAGTGAGGGAAATCCATGGGAAAATACAGCAAAAATCCAGGGAAAAACAGCTGGGAATGAGGGAAATTCCATGGGAAATCCAGGGAAAAACAGTTGGGAATGAGCGGAATTCCATGGGAAAATCCAGCAAAAAAATCCAGGGAAAACCAGTTGGGAATGAGGGAAATTCCATGGGAAAATCCAGCAAAAAAATCCAGGGAAAACCAGTTGGGAGTGAGGGAAATGCATGGGAAAAGTCATGGAAAAACAGCAGGAATGAGCGGAATTTGGGGGAAAACTGGTGAAAATCCAGGTAAAACAGCAGGAATGAGGGAATTCCATGGGGAAATCCAGGGAAAAACAGTAGGAATGAGTGGAGTTTGGGGAAAATCTGGTGAAAATTCATGGAAAAACAGCTGGGAATGAGCGGAATTTGGGGAAAATCCAGCAAAAAATCCAGGGAAAAACAGCAGGGAATGAGGGAATCCATGGGGAAAAATCCAGGGAAAACAGATGGGAATGGGGGAAATCCAGGAAAAAACACACTGGGAGTGAGGGAATTCAGGGAAAAATCCAGAGAAAAGCAGCAGGAATGAGCGGAATTTGGGGAAAATTCATGGAAAAACAGCAGGAATGAGCAGAATTGGGGGGAAAATACAGGGAAAAACAGCGGGGATGAGGGAATTTGGGGGAAAATTCATGGAAGAACAGCTGGGAGTGAGGGAAATCCATGGGAAAATCCAGGGAAAACACCAGGAGAGAGGGAAATACAAGGAAAAATCCATGGGAAAATATCAGGAGTGAGAGAAATCCATGGGAAAATTCATGGAAAAGCAACGGGAATGAGCGGAATTCGGGGGAAATCCAGCAAAAAATCCAGAGAAAAACAGCCAAAGTGAGGGAAATCCATGGGAAAAGTCACGGAAAAACAGTGGGAATAAGGGAAATCCATGGGAAATCCATGGAAAAATCCAGGGAAAAACAGCTGGGAATGAGCAGAACTCCATGGGAAATCCAGGGAAAAACAGCTGGGAATGAGCGGAATTTGGGGAAAATCCGGCGAAAAATCCAGGGAAAAACAGCCAAAGTGAGGGAAATCCACGGGAAATATGGAAGGGAATGAGGGAATCCAGGGAAAAATCCACGGAAAAATACCAGGAGTGAGAGAAATCCATGGGAAAAACAGTTGGGAATTAAGAGAAATCCTGGAAAAACACCAGAAAAAACATTGGAAGAGAGGGAAATGCATGGGAAAAATCCATAGCAAAACCACACAGGGAATGAGGGAAACCTAGGGGAAAATCCCAGAAAAACACAGGGAATGAGCAGAATTTGGGGGAAAATCCAGGGAAAAACAGCTGGGAATGAGGGAATTCAGGGAAAAGCAGCCAGGAGTGAGGGAAATCTAGGGAAAAATCCAGGGGGAAGCACTGGGATTGATGGAAATCCATAGGGAAATCCAGGGAAAAGCAGCTGGGAATGAAAGAAATCCAGGGAAAAGCAATCAGGAATGAGGAAATCCAGGGAAAAATCCAGGGGAAAACTTTGGGAGTGAGGGAAATCCAGGGAAAATGGATGGGAATGGGGGAAATCCAGGGAAAAATACACCAGGAGTGAGGAAAATCCAGGGGAAAATCCATGGAAAAACAGCTGGGAATGATGGAAATCCAGGGAAATATAGGGAAAAACAATGGGAGCGGGTGAAATCCATGGAAAAATCCATGGAAAAAGATTGGGAATGAGGGAAATTAATGGAAAAACCCACAGAGAATGAGGGAAATCCATGGAAAACTCCACCCAATCCAAACCCCGTTCATCCCAAACTCCATCCCGACAAACCCCACAATCCAGAATTCCCAAAATTCCCCAAAATTCCCCAAATTCCCAGCATTTCTCACCCCTTGGAAGTGCTCATGTCCACAGGCTCATCCCCAGCCGGGCTCTCCGCCTGCAGGGAGGATTTCCCGTCGGGAATTTTGGGAATTTTGGGGATTCCGGCGGCCGCAGGCTCTCCCTCGGGGCCGGGATCGGATCCAGGGATGGATTTTTCCATGCGGGATTTCTTGGATTCGGGATCAGCCGCAGAGCAATCTCTGTCCAGAGCTCGCTTCTGGCTGCGCGTGCGACACTGCTCCTCCGTCATGGCCGGCTGGGAAATAATGGGGGAAAATGAGAATTCTGGGGGAAAATATGGGGGAAATGGGAAAAATCTGGGGGAAATCCGCGGGAAAATGGGGAAAATCCGTGAGGAAATGGGGAAAATCTGGGGGAAAATGGGAAAAAATGGGGAAAATCCGTGAGAAAATGGGAAAAAATGGGGAAAAAACTGGGGGAAAATGGGGAAAATCCATGGGAAATGGGGAAAAGAAGAGTCCTCCGTCATGGCCGGCTGGGGACGGGGAAATGGGGAAAATCCATGGAAAATGGGGAAAATGGGGGAAATCTGTGAGAAAATGGGGAAAATCCACGGAAAAATGGGGAAAATCCGTGAGAAAATGGGAAAAATGGGGAAAAATCTGTGAGAAAATGGGAAAAAAACGGGGAAAATCCGTGAGAAAATGGCGAAAATCTGTGGGAAAATGGAGAAAATCTGGGGGAAAATGGGGAAAAATGGGGAAAATCCGTGAGAAAATGGGGGGAAATGGGGAAAATTTGTGAGAAAATGGGAAAAATTGAGGAAAATCTGTGAGAAAATGGGAAAAATTGAGGAAAATCCGTGAGAAAATGGGGAAAATCGGGGGGAAAATGGGGAAAATCCATGGAAAAATGGGAAAAAGCCGTGAGAAAACGGGAAAAAAATGGGGAACATCCGTGAGAAAATGGGGAAAATACGTGAGAAAATGGGGAAAAATGGGGAAAATTTGTGAGAAAATGGGGAAAATCCGAGAGAAAATGGGAAAAAATGGGGAAAATCTGTGAGAAAATGGGGAAAATCCATGGAAAAATGGGGAAAATCCGTGAGAAAATGGGGAAAAATGTGAAAAAATGAGAATTCTGGGAAAAATCCGTGAGAAAATGGGGAAAATCTGTGCCAAAATGGAGAAAATCTGGGGGAAAATGGGGAAAAATGGGGAAAATTTGTGAGAAAATGGGGAAAATCAATGGAAAATGGGGAAGAGTCCTCCATCATGGTGAGTTGCGGAAAAATGGGAAAAAATGGGAATTCTGGAAAAAATCCAGGGAAAAATGGGGAAAAAAAGTGGGAAAAGTGAGAATTCTGGGAAAAATCCATGGGAAAATGGGAATGATTGGAACGGTCGGAATCCTCAGTCATGGTGGGAGCTGGAGAAACAGGAAAAAACATGGAAAGAATGGGGGAAATCCATGGAAAAATGGGAAAAATTGGGATTTGTAGGAGTCCTCCGTCATGGCCAGCTGGGACAGGAAAAAATATGGAAAATTGGGGAAAAAATGGGGAAAATCCGTGAGAAAACGGGAAGAATCCATGGAAAAATGGGAAAAATCTATGGGAAAATGGGAAAAATCCGTGAGAAAATGGGGAAAATCTGTGGGAAAAGTGAGAATTGTGGGAAAAATCCATGGGAAAATGCAAAAAATCCATGGGGAATAAAGAGAATTCTGGGAAAAATCCACGGGAAAACGGGAAAAAATGGGAATTGTGGGAATGGTGAGATCCCAGGAAAGGGGAAAACCTGGAAAAGGGTGAGAAACTTGGGAAAAAAAGGGGAAAAATCCTGGGAAAAGGAAGATCTCAGGGAGTTAAAAATTCTGGGAATTCAATTCCATTTTTCCCAAACTTTTCCAGCCTGAATTCCACAATTCCCAAACTTTTAATTGGAAATTCAGCCCCAAGTCCATTATTCCCACACTTTTTCCTGGGAATTCAGTGCTAATTCCACAATTTCCAAACTTTTCCAACCCCCAAATTCCATTATTCCCGAACTTTTTCCCGAGAATTCAACATCAATTCCACAATTCCAAACTTTTTCATCCCAAATTCCATTATTCCCACACTTTTTTCCCTGGGAATTTATCCCCAATTCTACAATTCCCAAACTTTTTCATCCCAAATTCCACGATTCCCAAATTTTTTCAGCCCAAACTCCACTATTCTCTCACTTTTTCCCTTGAAATTTCCCCCAAATTCCACAATTCCCGATTTTTTTCCGTGGGAATTCAGCTCCAATCCCACAATTCCCCAATTTTTTCAACCCAAATTCCACAATTCCCAAACTTTTTCACCCCAAACCCCACAATTCCCACACATTTTCAGCCTCAATTCCACAATTCCCACACATATTCCCTGGGAATTCACCCCAAATTCTACAATTCCCAAACTTTTTCATCCCCAAATTCCACCTTTCCCACACTTTTAATTGGAAATTCAGCCCCAAATAGATTATTCCCAAACTTTCTCAGTCCAAATTCCATTATTCCCACACTTTTTTCCCCTGGGAATTTATCCCCAAATCCACAATTCCCAGACTTTTCCAGCCTCAATTCCACAATTCCCAAACTTTTTTCCCTGAAATTCACCCCAAATTCCACAATTCCCAAACTTTTTCACCCCAAACTCCTCAATTCCCAAACTTCCCCATCCCCAAATTCCATTATTATCACAATTTTAATTGGAAATTTATCCCTAAATCCACAATTCCCAAACCTTTTCAGCCCAAATCCCACAATTCCCACACCTTTTTCCTGGGAATTCAACCCAAAATCCACAATTCCCAGACTTTTCCAGCCTCAATTCCACAATTCCCAAACTTTTTCATCACAAATTCCTCAATTCCCAAACTTTTAATTGGAAATTCAGCCCCAATTCCAAACTTTTTTCTTGGGAATTCATCCCCAAATCCACAATTCCCAAACTTTTTCAGCCCAAATCCTACCATTCCCAAACTTTTTTCCCTGAAATTCACCCCAAACTCCTCAATTCCCGAACTTTCCCATCCCCAATTCCATTATTATCACAATTTCAATTGCAAATTCAGCCCCAATTCTAAAATTCCCAAACTTTTTCAGCCCCAAATCCCACAATTCCCAAACTTTTCACCCCAAACTCCCCAATTCCCAAACTTTCCCACCCCAATCCCCACTCTCCCTCCTCCCTCCCATCCCAAAAATCCCCAAATTCCCGGGAATTTCCCCTATTTTTTCCCGGGAAAAGAGGGGCGTGCCGGTGGGCGTGGCCGGGCGGGATTTTTTTTTGGGAATTCCCGAATTCCCATCGCTGCCCGAGCCCCGCGGGGCTCCCGGCGCGCCAAGGGTTAATCGCTGCCATTTCCCACATTCCCGAAAAAACTGCGGGAACAAAATGGCAGCGCTTAACCCCTGCCGTGCCGCGCCGGAGCCGCTCTGCCCGCCTGGGAACTCCCGGGAAATCCCTCGGAATTCCCGGGAAATCTCTCGGAACTCCCGGGAAATCTCTCGGAATTCCCGGGAAATTCCCTCTCTGCTCCCACCGGGAGTTATCCCGATTTTCTGGGTTGGGAATTCCCTGGGATCGGCGGGAATTCTTGGGATTTCTTCCCTGATCCCATCGGGATTTATTCTGATTTTCTGGGCTGGGAATTCCCTGGGATTCCCAGGAAATTTCCTCTACTTCCCGGGAAATTCCCTCTCTGCTCCCACCGGGAGTTATCCCGATTTTCCTGAACTTCTGGGAGTCACTTCTGGGCTGGGAATTCCCTGGAATTTCCGGGATTCCCTTCTGGATCCCACCGGGATTTATCCCGATTTTCTGGGCTGGGAATTCCCTAAGATTGTCGGGAAATTCCTGGGAATTCCCGGGAATTTCTGGGATTTCTTCCCCGTTCCCATCGGGATTTATCCTGATTTCCCGGGCTGGGAATTCCCTGAAATTTCCGGGATTCCCTCCTCGTTCCCATGAGGATTTATCCCGATTTTCCTGAACCTCTGGGATTCACTGCCAGGCTGGGAATTCCCTGGAATTTTCGGGATTCCCTTCTGGATCCCACCGGGATTTATCCCGATTTTCTGGGCTGGGAATTCCCTGGGATCGGCAAGAAATTTCCTGGAATTCCTGGGATTTCTTCCTCGTTCCCATCCGGATTTATTCTGATTTCCCGGGTTGGGAATTCCCTGAAATTCCCGGGAAATCTCTTGGAATTCCCGGGAAATTCCCTCTCTGCTCCCACCGGGAGTTATCCTGATTTTCCTGAACCTCTGGGAGTAACTTCTGGGCTGGGAATTCCCTGAATTTTTGGGAATTTCCGGGGATTCCCTCCCTGATCCCACCGGGATTTATCCCGATTTTCTGGGCTGGGAATTCCCTGGGATCGGCGGGAAATTCCCTGGAATTTCTGGGATTTCTTCCTCGTTCCCATCCGGATTTATTCTGATTTCCCGGGCTGGGAATTCCCTGGGATCAGCGGGAAATTCCTGGGATTCCCTCCCTGATCCCACCGGGATTTATTCAGTTTTCCCAGGCTGGGAATTCCCTGAAATTCCCGGGAAATCTCTTGGAATTCCCGGGAAATTCCCTCTCTGCTCCCACCGGGAGTTATCCTGATTTTCCTGAACCTCTAGGAGTCATTTCTGGGCTGGGAATTCCCTGGGATCGCTGGGAATTCTCGGGAATTTTTGGGATTTATCCCGATTTTCCCTAAACTCTCCACGAGTTATTCCCAGGCTGGGAATTCCCTGAAATTCCCTGCAATTTCTGGGATTTCCTCCCTGATCCCACCGGGATTTATCCTGATTTCCCAGGCTGGGAATTCCCTGGGATTTCCTGGGAAATTCCCAGGAATTTCTGGGATTTGGGATTCCCTGGGATCTCTCTGTTTCCTGGGATTTCCTCTCTGTTTCCATGAGGATTTATTCCGAATTTCCCGAACCTTCAGGAGTCATTTCTGGGCTGGGAATTCCCTGGAATTTCAGGGATTTATCCTGATTTTCTGGGTTGGGAATTCCCTGGGATTGTCAGGAGATTCCCTGGAATTTCTGGGATTCCCTCTGTCATCCCATTGGGATTTATCCTGATTTTCCAGACTGGGAATTCCCTGGGATTGTCGGGAAATTCCCTGAAATTCCCTGGAAATTCTCTGGGATTTCTCTCCTTCCCGGAATTCCCGGCTGGAGTTTTCCCACGGGATTTATCCCAATTTTCCGGGTTAGGAATTCCCTGAAATTCCTGGGAATCTCCCTGGAATTCCCGGAATTCCCTCCCTGATCCCATTGGGATTTATCCTGATTTTCTGGGCTGGGAATTCCCTGAGATTCCCTGGAATTTCCCACAATTCCCAGGATTTCTAGTTCCCCACATCCCAAATCCAGTGGGAATTCTCCCAGCGATGCTCCAGCTCCGGGAAAAGTGGGAAAAATTGGGAAAACCCAGGAAAAAATGGGAAAAAAGGAGAAAAATCGGGAAAAAAACCAGGAAAAAACGGGAAAAAATGGGAAAAAACAGGGGGAAAATGGGGGAAAAATGGGAAAAGACCCAGGAAAAAATGGGGAAAAACCAGGAAAAAACCAGGAAAAAACCAGAGAAAACCAGGAAAGGAAATTCCCAAAATTCTGTGGGAGTTGAAGGGAAAATGGGGAAAACAATCCATGGAGGAATTCCTGGGATTTCTGTCAAATTCCAGGCAAATTTTCCACGGGAAATTTGGAATTTTGGGAAGAACTTCTTGGGTTTTGTGGGAATTTTCAAGGAATTTCCAAGGAATTTTCAGGTTTAATGGGAAAATGGTATTAAAGCCACAAAAATTCCTTAAAAAATCCAAATTTTCCACTTTTCCCGATGGGAATTATTCCCGAATTAATCCCAAATTATTCCAAAATTATTCCCAAATTATTCCCAAATTATTCCCAAATTGGAATATTCAGGGAGAAATTTCAGGGAATTTTGGGAATGAACTCCAGGAGCAAAATTCCCAACTTTCCCTGGAATTTCCAGGCTCATCCTCATTCATTAATTAATCAATCATCAATTAATGATAAATTAATTATTAAGAATTATTTTTCCATAGGTTTTTTTTTCCCCTAAATTCCTCCTTTAAGGAGGAGAATTCCAAGTTTTTTTGGTTGGGAATGATTTTAAATATTCCCAAATGATTTTAAAATTCACGAATAAATTTGAATATTAATGAGATAAATTGAATATTCATCAATTAATTTGAATATTAATGAGGCAGATCAGAATCTGCTCTTTCCCAATGAAATTCCTCCTGGAATTCGAAGCCAAAATTCCATCCTGGAATATTCCCAAATTCCCAGCTGGAAAATTCCAAGGAATTCCCAGGAATTCTCCCAGAGAAAAGCGGGAAAAACACCACGAGGAGGAAATCCCACGAATTTTGTTATTTATCCATTGAAATTCCCGATTTTATTTTTTTTAAGAGGAATTTGAGGATTAAATTCCATTTTTTATGGATTTTTAAATGGATTTTTTATGGATTTTTATGGATTTGTAAATGGATTTTTTATGGATTTTTAATGGATTTTTAAATGGATTTTTATGGATTTTTAATGGATTTTTATGGAATTCCCAGAGCTGGGAAAGCTCCCCAGAAATCCCAGAATTCCCAAATTTTTCCCAACATTCCCAGAGCTCCAAACCCTCCGGATTAGGGAATTTCTCACAATCCCATTCCTTTTTCCTGAGAATTCCTCTGGAATTCCAATTCCCGGAATTCCAATTCCTGAGAATTCTGGAACTGGAGAATCCCAGGAAAATCCATTCCCTTTTCCAGGAAAATCCATTCCCTTTTCCCAGGAATTCTGGAGCTGGAAGATTCCAGAAAAATCCTTTTTCTCTCCCAGGACAATTCCATTCCCTCTCCATTTCCCGGGAATTTGGGAGCAGAAGGATTCCAGGATAATCCCATCCATTTCTTGGGAATTCTGGAGCTGCAAAAATCCCAGAAGAATCCTTTTTCTCTCCCAGGACAATCCTGATCCTTTTCCAGGACAATCCCACCCATTTCTCGGGAATTCCGGAGCTGGAAGATCCCAGGAGAATCCCTTTTTTCTCCCTTTTCCAGGAATTCTGCAGCTGGAGAATTCCAGGACAATCCCAGCCTTTTCCCAGGAATTCTGGAGCTGGGAGATCCCAAGGAAAATCCATTTCCTTTTCCAGCTGGGAACGCTAAGCTGGAGAATTCCAGGAGAATCCATTCTGTTTTCCAGGACAATCCCAGGGATTCCGGAGCTGGAGGATTCCAGGAGAATCCCTTTTTGTCTCCCTTTTCTGGGAATTCTGGAGCTGAAAAATCCCAGGACAATCCTGTCCCCTCTCCCTTTTCCAGGAATTCCAGGAAATCTGGAGGATTCCAGGACAATCCCAGCCTTTTCCCAGGACAATCCCACCAATTTCTTGGGAATTCCAGAGCTGGAAGATTCCAGGAAAATCCCTTCTGTCTCCCAGGACAATCCATTCCCTCCCTCTTTCCCGGGAATTCTGGAGCTGAAGGATTCCAGGATAATCCCATCCATTTCTTGGGAATTCTGGAGCTGGAAAATCCCAGGAGAATCCTTTTTGTCTCCCTTTTCTGGGATTTCTGGAGCTGAAAAATCCCAGGACAATCCTGATCCTTTTCCAGGACAATCCTGTCCCTCTCCCTTTTCCAGGAATTCCAGGAAAGCTGGAGGATTCCAGGACATTCCCATCAATTTCTCGGGAATTCCAGAGCTGGGAGATCCCATCCCAATCCCATCCCATTCCCATCCCTTTCCCAGGAATTCCAGAGCTGGAAAATCTCCAGACAATCCCTTTCCTCTCCCTTTTCCAGGACAATCCCATCAATTTCTCGGGAATTCCGGAGCTGGGAGATCCCAGTCCCATCCCTTTCCTGGGAATCTCAGAGCCACAGGATTCCAGGACAATCCCAGCCTTTTTCCAGGAATTCCACAGCTGGGAGATCCCAATCCCATCCCAATCCCATTCCTGTCCAGTTCCTGGGAATTCTGGACAATCCCAGGACAATCCATTCCCTTTTCCAGGACAATCTCATCAATTTCTCAGGAATTCCCATCCCATTCCCATCCTGTTCCCATCCCATTCCTGGGAATTCCGGCCAATCCCAGTCTTTTTCCAGGAATTCCGCAGCTGGGAGATCCCATCCCATTCCCATCCCAATCCTATTCCCAATCCCATTCCTCTCCAGTTCCTGGGAATTCGGGACAATCCCATCCATTTCTCGGGAATTCCGGAGCTGGGAGATCCCAGGATAATCCATTCCCATCCCAATCCCAATCCCATTCCCATCCCTTTCCCGGGAATTCCGGCCAATCCCGGATCTCAGCCGCAGCCAGGTGGGATTGAGGGAAAATCCCAAACTGGGCTGAAAGCTGGAATTGCTGGGGGGGAGGGAGAGACACAGGTGAGAGCTGCACAGGTGAGAACTGAACAGGTGAGAACTGAACAGGTGAGACCTGAACAGGTGAGAGCTGAGAGAGGTGAGACCCAAACAGGTGAGAACTGAAACAGATGAGATCTGCACAGGTGAGACTTGAACAGGTGAGACTGAGACAGGTGAGATCTGCACAAGTGAGACCCGAACAGGTGAGAACTGAACAGGTGAGAGCTGCACAGGTGAGAGCTGCACAGGTGAGACCTGACACAGGTGAGATTTAAACAGGTGAGATCTGCACAGGTGAGGGGAAAGAGAGCTGCACAGGTGAGGAGAAAAGCTGGACAGGTGAGAACTGACCCAGGTAAGGACTGACCCAGGTGAGAACCTATACAGGTGAGACCTGCACAGGTGAGAAACTGCACAGGACAGGTGAGACTGACCCAGCTGAGGTGAGCAGTGACCCAGGTGAGAGAGGCACAGGTGAGGGGAGAAGCTGCCCAGGTGAGAACTGACCCAGGTGACAGTGACCCAGGTGAGAACTGCCCAGGTGAGGGGAGAAGCTGCCCAGGTGAGAACTGACCCAGGTGAGAACTGACCCAGGTGACAGTGACATGGGGGAGAAGCTGCACAGGTGAGGGGAGAGCCGACAGAGAGAAGAGCCTGGGCAGGTGAGAGCTGCACAGGTGAGGACTGCACAGGTGAGAGTGACCCAGGTGAGAATCTATACAGGTGAGACTGGCACAGGTGAGATCCACACAGGTGAGAGTGGCACGGGTGAGGGAAGCACCTGCCCAGGGGAGCACAGGACAGGTGAGACCTGCAAGGGACAGGTGAGAACTGACCCAGGTGAGAACCTGCAGAGGTGACACCTGCACAGGTGAGACCCTACATTACACACCTGAGACTGACTCAGGTGAGACCTGCACAGGTGAGACTGACCCAGGTGAGACTGACCCAGGTGAGAACTGACCCAGGTGAGACCTGCATGACACACCTGAGACTGACCCAGGTGAGATCTGCACAGGTGAGACTGACCCAGGTGAGAAACCCAAACCACCCAAACCCAACACACAACTGACCCAGGTGAGACCAACACAGGTGAGACCTGCCTGGGGCACAGGGGGCTCTGCACAGGTGAGCAGCTGCACAGGTGAGGGAGAACTGACAAGGGCCAGAGCTGCACAGGTGAGAGAACTGCACAGGTGAGAAGTGCAGAGCACAGGTGAGACCTGCACAGCTGAGACTTGCACAGGTGAGACCTCCACAGGTGAGACCTGCACAGGTGAGAGAACTGCACAGGACAGGTGACACCTGAACAGGTGAGACTTGGACAGGTGAGAGCAACACAGGTGAGAAGTGCCCCAGGTGAGCACCTGCAGTGCTGAGAACCTGTAGAGGTGAGGGGAGACTGAGCCAGGGGAGAGTTGGGCAGGTGAGGAGAGAACCTGGACAGGGCAGGTGAGAGAACTGCACAGGTGAGATCTGCACAGGTGAGACTTGGACAGGTGAGACTGAAACAGGTGAGAACTGAGACAGGTGAGACTGAGACAGGTGAGAGCTGCACAGCACAGGTGAGATCTGCACAGGTGAGAACTGCACAGGTGAGATCTGCACAGGTGAGACTGACACAGGTGAGAACTGCACAGGTGAGACTTGGACAGGTGAGACTGAAACAGGTGAGAACTGCACAGGTGAGAGAACTGCACAGGTGAGACCTAAACAGGTAAGACCTGCATAGGTGAGATCTGCACAGGTGAGAACTGCACAGGTGAGACTGAGACAGGTGAGAACTGCACAGGTGAGACTGAGACAGGTGAGAGCTGCAATGAGTAGAACTGCCCAGGTGAGACTTGGACAGGTGAGAAGTGCCCAGGTGAGCTCAGTGCTCCAAACCCCAAATAACTCCAAATCCCAAATCAACCCCAAATCCCAAAATCCCAAATCCCAAAAACTCCAGATCCTGAATTCCAAATCTCAAACTCCAAAATCCCAAATCCCAAATCAATTCCAAATCCTGAATCCCAAACCTCAAATGCGAAAATCCCAACTCCAAACCCCAAATCCGAGACTCCAAATCCTGAATTCCAAATCTCAAACTCCAAATCCCAAACCCAAAATCCCAAATAATCCCAAATCTGAAATCCCAAATAATCCCAAACCCAAAATCCCAAATAATCCCAAACCCCAAATCTCAAATCCCAAACCCCAAATGCAAAAATCCCAAATCCGAGACTCCAAATCCTGAATTCCAAATCTCAAACTCCAAATCCCAAAATCCAAAATCCCAAATAATCCCAAACCCAAAACCCCAAATAACCCCAAACCCCAAATCTCAAATCCCAAACCCCAAATGCAAAAATCCCAAATCCAAACCCCAAATCCCAAACTCCAAATCCCAAATCTCAAACTCCAAATCCCAAAATCCAAAATCCCAAATAATCCCTAACCCCAAATCCTGAATTCCAAATTCCAAATCCCAAATCCCAAATAATCCCAAATTCCAAAATCCCAAATCCCAAATCTCCTCCTCGGCAATCAGGGTTTGGGATTTTTTGGGATCCCAAAGGAACTTTGGGGTTTTTTTGGGAAAGGAGTTTCTCCCCAGCTTCTCCCGGGATGGAATTCCATCCTCCTCCACTCCCAAATCCCATGAAATCCCATGGAATTTTGGGGGAAATCCCGGGAATTCTGAGCTCCTACCTGTCAGGGAAGGTCATGGGGTCCCTCGGGGGTCCAACCGGAGCTGAGGATCCTGCGGGGAGAGAGAGGATCAGAATTCCTGAAATTATCCCAAATTAAATCCTGGAATTATCCCAAACAAAATCCTGAAATTATTCCAAATTATCCCACATGAAATCCTGGATTTATCCCAAATGAATTCCCGGAATTATCCCAAGTTATTCCACATGAAATCCTGGAATTATCCCAAATTATCCCAAATTAATTCCTGGAATTATCCCGAATTATCCCAAATGAATTCCTGGAATTATCCCAAATTATCCCAAAGGAAATCCTGGAATTGTCCCAAATGGATTCCTGGAATTATCCCAAATTTTTCCAAATGAAATCCTGGATTTATCCCAAATGAATTCCTGGAATTATCCTGAATTATCCTAAATGAAATATTGGAATGAAACCCAAGTGAAATCCCAGAATTATCCCAAATTATCCCACATGAAATCCTGGAATTATTCCCAATGAATTCCTGGAATTATCCTGAATTATCCTAAATTAAATTCTGGAATTATCCCAAATGAAATCCTGGAATTATCACAAATTATTCCCAATGAAATCCTGGAATTATCCCAAATTATTCCACATGAAATCCTGGATTTATCCCAAATGAAATCTTGAAATTATCCCAAATTATTCCACATGAAATCTTGGAATTATCCCAAATGAATTCCTCAAATTATCCTGAATTATCCTGAATGAAATGCTGGAATGAAACCCAAGTGAAATCTCAGAATTATCCCGAATTATTCCACATGAAATCCTGGAATTATCACAAATTATCCTAAATAAAATCCTGGAATTATCCCAAATTAATTTCCAGAATTATCCCAAATTATCCCACATGAAATCCCAGAATTATCCTGAATTATCCCAAATTAAATGCTGGTGTCATCCCAAATGATCCCAAATGAAATCCTGGAATTATCCCAAATGAATTCCCGGAATTATCACAAATTATTTCCAATGAGATCCTGGAATTATCCCAAATTATTCCAAATAAAATCTTGGAATTATCCCGAATTGTCCCCATTGAATTCCTGGAATTATCCCAAACGAAATCGTGGAATTAACCCAAATGAAATCCTGGAATTATCCTAAATTATCCCAAATCAAATGCTGGAGTTATCCCAAATTATTCCCAATGAAATCCTGGAATTATTCCAAAATATTCCATATTAAATCCCGGAATTATCCCAAATGAATTCCTGGAATTATCCCAAATTATTCCAAATAAAATCTTGGAATTATCCCCAATTATCCCAAATTAAATGCTAGAGTTATCCCAAATTATTCCCAATGAATTCCTGGAATTATCCCAAAATATCCCACATGAAATCCTGGAATTAATTATTCCAAATTATCCCCAATGAAATCCTGAAATTATCCCGAATTATCCCAAATTAAATCCTGGAATTATCCTGAATTATCCCAGGATATCCCAAATCTCATATCTTGGGGCAAAGAGGAGGAAATTCCCGCTGGGATTTCGGGAAAGGAGATTTTGGGATTTTACTCCTCATTTTTTAGGGTTTTATGGAAGTTTCAGGGAGGAGTTGAGTCTTTCCTGATTCCATCCAGAGTGACATTCCTGGGATTTCCCAAGGAGGAGAAAACTGGGATTGATCCCAAATTTATCCTGGATTTATCCCAAATGTATCCTGAATTTATCCCAAATTTATCCTGGATTTATCCTGAATTTATCCCGAATTTATCCATGACTGATCCAGAATTTTTCCTGGATTGATCTCGAATTGATCCTGAATTTATCCTGGATTTATCCCAAATTTATCCTGAATTTATCCTGAATTTATCCCAAATTTATCCTGAATTTATCCCAAATTTATCCCGAATTTATCCTGAATTTATCCCGAATTTATCCATGACTGATCCAGAATTTTTCCTGGATTGATCTCGAATTGATCCTGAAATTATCCCAAATTTATCCTGAATTTATCCTGAATTCATCCCAAATTGATCCCAGATTTATCCTGAATTTATCCAGAATTTATCCAGAATTTATCTTGGATTTATCCATGATTGATCTCGAGTTGACCCTGAATTGATCCCAAATTTATCCTGGACTTATCCCGAATTTATCCTGGATTGATCCTGAATTTATCCCGAATTTATCCCAAATTTATCCCAAATTTATCCTTAATTTATCCATGACTGGTTCTGAATTTATCCTGAATTTATCCTGGATTTATTCCGAATTTATCCTAAATTTATCCCAAATTTATCGCGAATTTATCCTGAATTTATCCATCACTGATCCAGAATTTATCCTGGATTGATCTCGAATTGATCCTGAATTCATCCCAAATTTATCCTGAATTCATCCCAAATTGATCCCAAATTTATCCTGAATTTACCCAGAATTTATCCTGGATTTATCCATTATTGATCCCAAATTTATCCCGAATTTATCCATGACTGATTCTGAATTTATCCCGAATTTATCCATGATTGATCCCAAATTTATCCCGGATTTATCCAGGAATTCATTCCCAAGCCCCAATTCCCGGCGGGAAATTCCCTGGAATCAAATCCTCGGGAAAGAACCAGGAAAAGCAGGAATTCCATGGAAAAGCAGGAATTCCATGGAAAAACATGGGAAAAAATGGGGAAAAGCTCCATTTCTGGAATGGGAAATTCCTCCCAGGATTCCTCCGCGGAATTCCCGGAAAAGCCGAGGGATGGAAGCGAATCCCGGGAATGGGGAATTCCTGAATTCCCGGGATTTTCTGGGAATTCTGAGGCACATTTCCATCCCTGATCCCGGAATTCCGAGCTGGTGGGAATTTCCCGTTCCACAGTCGGAGCTTTTCCAGGTTTTCTTTGGGAAGAGCTCAGAGCCGAAGCTGGGCTGATCCCGAGGGAATCCCACAGGGATTGGGTTTGCTGAGACATTCCCCAATTCCTGAGACATTCCCAATTTCTCATGCCATTCCCGAATTCCTGAGAATTCCCGAATTTCTGAATCATTCCCGAATTCCTGAGAATTCCCAAATTTCTGAATCATTCCCGAATTCCCGATCCATTCCCAAATTTCTGCTCCATTCCTGAATTCCTGAGCTGTTCCCAAATTCCTGAATAATTCCCAAATTCCTGAGACATTCCCAAATTTCTGAATAATTCCCAAATTTCTGAATAATTCCCAAATTCCCAAGCCATTCTGGAATTCCCATGCCATTCCTGAATTCCTGCTCCATTCCCAAATTTCTGAGCCATTCCGGAATTCCCGCTCCATTCATGAACTTCTGCTCCATTCCCGAATTCCTGAATCATTCCTGAATTCCTGAGCAGTTCCCAAATTTCCACGCCATTCCGGAATTTCTGCTCCATTCCCAAATTCCCATGCCATTCCCAAATTTCTGCTCCATTCCCGAATTCCCAAGCCATTCCCGAATTTCTGTTCCAATGCTACTGATCCACAGCAATTCCCAAATTCCCAAAAGCCTCTCCGTTTCACTTCCTGTCTCTCTCCAGCTGCTGCTGCCAGGCAGGAGGGAAAAATCCCAAATCCCAACAAACAGCTGGAATTGGGGATGGGAAATCCCAAATCCCAACAAACGGCTGGAATTAGGGCTGGGAAATCCCAAATCCCAACAGCTGGAATTGGGGCTGAGAGATCCCAAATCCCAAATCCCAACAAACAGCTGGAATTGGGGCTGGGCAATCCCAATTCCCAAATCCCAACAGCTGGAATTGGGGCTGGGAGATCCCAACTGGGGCTGGGAAACCCCAAATCCCAACAAACAGCTGGAATTGGGGCTGAGAGATCCCAAATCCCAACAGCTGGAATTGGGGCTGAGAGATCCCAAATCCCAAATCCCAACAAACAGCTGGGATTGGGGCTGGGCAATCCCAAATCCCAACAAACAGCTGGAATTGGGGATGGGAAATCCCAAATCCCAATAAACGGCTGGAATTAGGGCTGGGAAATCCCAAATCCCAACAGCTGGAATTGGGGCTGAGAGATCCCAACTGGGGCTGGGAAATCCCAAATCCCAGCAGCTGGAATTGGGGCTGAGAGATCCTAATTGGGGCTGGGAAATCCCAAATCCCAACAAACAGCTGGAATTGGGGCTGAGAGATCCCAAATCCCAAATCCCAACAAACAGCTGGAACTGGAGCCGCTGCGCTGGGATTTGGGATAAGCAGGAATTTTGGGATATCCCTGAGGAATTCCAGCCGGGAATTCTCCCGGAGCTCAGCAAACCACAAACAGAACTCCAGAAATCCTCCTGGCAAACAGGCTGGAGATGCTCGAAGTGAGAATTCCAACCTCAACCGGCTGCCTTCGCTCGGAGCTGTTCCCGGCTGGAATTCTCTGCGGGATTCCCGGTAATTCCTGTTAATTCCCGGTGATTCCCGGTTGTTTCCCAGTGATTCCCGGTGATTCCTGCTTCCTCCCGGTGTTTCCCGGTGATTCCCGTTAATTCCCTTTAATTCCCGGTTGTTTCCCGGTAATTCCTGCTTCCTCCCGGTGGTTCCCGGTTCCTCCCGTTAACTCCCAGTGATTCTCGGTGATTCCCAGTGTTTCCCGGTCCCTCCCGGTGTTTCCCGGTTAATTCCCGGTCCCTCCCGGTGTTTCCCGGTATTCCCCGGTTAATTCCCGGTCCCTCCCGGTGTTTCCCGGTCCCTCCCGGTGGCGGCAGCAGTCCCGGCGCTGGCTCAGCTCTGCCCGGGCAGCAGGAAGGGCGGAGAGACTCTTATTGTGACACGGGCAGAGCCAGAGGCCAGCGACACCGGGGGGACAGCGGGGGGACAGCGGGAGGGACACGGAAACACCGGGGGGACAGCAGGGGGACACAGAAATCCCGGGGGGACACGGAAACACCGGGGGGACACGGAAATCCCGGGGGGGACACCAGGGGGGACACGGGGCTCGGCCAGCGGGGACTAACCGGACACGGCGCGGGTGACCGGAAGGGGTGACCGGAGGGTCCTCGTGTCGCCCGAGTGGCCAAAGTGACACCGAGCGGGGGGAGGGAGCGGGAGGGGGAGGAGGAGAGAGGGAGAGAGAGGAGGAGGAGGAGGAGGAAGAGAGAGAAGAGGGAGAGGAGGAAGAGAAAGGAGGAGGAAGAGCAGGAGGAAGAGGAGGAGAGAGGAGGAAGAGCAGGAGGAGGGAGAGGAGGAAGAGTAAGAGAGAGGAGGAGGAGGAGGAGGAGAGATATCAGGAGGAGGAGGGAGAGGAGGAAGACGAGAAGGAGGAGGAAGAGCAGGAGGAAGAGGAGGAAAAGCAGGAAGAAGAGGAAGAGGAGGAAGAGGAGGAAGAGGAAGAGAGAGGAAGAGCAGGAAGAGCAGGAGAGAGGAAGAAGAGAGAGGAGGAAGAGTAAGAGAGGAGGAGGAGGAAGAGTAAGAAGCAGACAAGAGGGAGGAAGAGGAGGAGGATGATGAGGAGGAGGAAGAGGAGGGAAGAAGAGAGAGGAGGAGGAGAGAGGAAGAAGAGAGAGGAGGAAGAGTAAGAGAGGAGGAAGAGCAGGAAGGCCGACAAGAGGGAGGAAGAGGAGGAGGAGGGCCGGAGAGGAAGAGGATGATGAGGAGGAGGAGGAAGAGGAAGCGGCCCGGCTCCGAGCTGCACCAACTTTCCCAAACAAACGGCGAACAAAAGCCGGCGGCGCTCGGCGGGCGGCGAACTTCGGGGTTCCCGGGAGCCCCGCTCCATCCCCGGTTTATCTCCCCGGTTTATCCCGGTTTATCCCGGTCCATATCCCGGTTTATCCCGCTCCATCCCGGCTGTCCCTCCGGCCGCAGCTCCTCCCCTGCCCGCCGCGCTGCCGGGACTTTGCTCTCCGCCGGGCCGGACCGGAACTCGCCGGCAGCTCTCCTCACCCCCGGCCGCTCCTCCCGCCCCGCTATCGGGATCTCTCCCGTTCCGTCCCGTTCCGTTCCGTTCCGTCCCGTTCCCGGCCCGCTCCGCACACAATGCGCCCCGCAGAACTTTTCCTCGCCAACTCACTCCGCCGCCTCCTCCCCGCCGCATCCGAGCGCCGCCACCTCCCCGCTGTGCCCCGGCTGTCCCCCGGCCGTCCCCGGGCTGTCTCCTGGCTGTCCCCTCGGTGTCCCCGGCTGTCGCCGCCGCCCGGGCAGCCCGGCGCTCCGAGCGCTCCGCCGTGCCGAGTCGCGCTGCTCACACATGGAGTCGCGGCGGCGGCGCCGAGCATGCGCGGGGCGGGGCGAGCCGAGCGGGGCTGGCGCTGGGGACACGGCGGGACGGGCCGGGGACAGAGGCGGGGAGAGCGGCGGGACGGAAGCGGGAGGATATCGCGATAAAGCGGCGACAGAGCGGCGATAAAGCGGGACTGACCCGGGACAGAGCCGAGCCCCGCCGAGCCGCTTCCGGCCAGGGCAGCGCAGCAGGTTTGTGTCGCGAGCCGCCATTGGCCGCAGCGGTGGCGCGGGCGATGAGAGGAGGATGGCGATTGGCTGGGGCGGCGGGGCGGGGGGCGCGCGGGACGCGGGGTGGGGAGAGGAGCACGTGGGGAGAGAGAGGGGACAGGAGAGAGAGAGAGGGGACAGCAGGGGACAGGGAGGGGATAGAGGGGACAGGAGGGGAGAGCGGAGAGAGAGGGGACAGGAGGGGAGAGCGGAGAGCGACGGGACAGCAGGGGACAGCAGGGGACAGCAGGGGACAGGGAGGGACAGGGAGGGATAGGGGACAGGAGGGAAGAGCGGAGAGCGAGGGGACGGCAGGGAACAGCAGGGGACAGTGTGGGGATAGAGGGGACAGTGTGGGACAGTGAGGGACAGCAGGGGAGGCGGAGAGAGGGGACAGGGAGGGGACAGCAGGGGACAGTGTGGGGATAGAGGGGACAGTGTGGGGGACGGGAGGACAGCAGGGGACAGCAGGGGTGAATACAGCGAGGGGACAGTGTGGGGATAGAGGGGACAGTAGGGGGACAGTGAGGGACAGCAGGGGAGAGTACAGCGAGGGGACAGCAGGGGACAGTGAGGGGACAGCGAGGGACACCAGGGGACAGCGAGGGGCAGGGAGGGGACAGTGTGGGGATAGCAAGGGAGAGGGAGGGACAGTGAGGGACAGTGTGGGGGAGAGCGAGGGGAGAGAGTGGACAGCAGGGGACAGTGAGGGGATAGAGGGGACAGCAAGGGTGAATACAGCGAGGGGACAGTGAGGGACTGTGGGACGGCAGGGGAGAGCGGAGAGCGAGGGGACAGCAGGGGACAGTGAGGAGACAGTAGGGGTGAATTCAGCGAGGGGACAGTGTGGGACAGCGAGGGACAGTGAGTGGGACAGAGGGGACAGTGTGGGACAGCAGGGGTGAATACAGCGAGGGGACAGCGCGGGGAGAGCAGGCGACAGAGCGGGGACAGCGAGGGGACAGAGTGGTGAGCGAGTGGGACAGAAGGGAGAGCACAGCGAGGGGACAGAGGGGAATAGAGCAGGGACAGCAGGGGGACATGAGGGGACATGGTGGGGACAGAGCGGGGACAGCAGGGGAGAGTACAGCGAGGGGACAGAGGGGAATAGAGCAGGGACAGCAGGGGGACATGAGGGGACATGGTGGGGACAGAGCGGGGACAGCAGGGGAGAGTACAGCGAGGGGACAGAGGGGGAATAGAGCGGGGACAGAGCGGGGACAGTGAGGGGACAGTGAGGGGACAGTGAGGGGACAGTGAGGGAGAATCCAGCGGTGACACAGTGGGGACAGCCGGGGGGACAGAGCGGGGAAATACAGAGGGGACAGAGCTGGGACAGAGGGGACAACCCCAGGACACTCCCGGGACAGAGGGGACAATGCCAGGACAATCCCGGGACAGAGGGGACACTCCCGGGACAGAGGGGACACTCCCGGGACAGTGGCAGTGCCGCAGCCCCGCGGGGTTACCGGAGCAGGCAGAGAACGGGGAGAGCAGCGGAGTGAGGCCAGGGCGGGGCTGATCCCAAAATATCCCTGATCCCAAAAAATCTCCGATCCCAAATAATCCTCATTTCCAAACCATCCCCGATCCCAAACCATCTCCGATCCCACACAATCCCTGTTCTCAAATAATCCTCCGATCCCAAAACATCCTCATTCCCAAAACATCCCTGATCCCAAATAATTGTTCTTCCCAAAAAATCCCCGATCCCAAACCATCCCTGATCCCAAAACATCCCTTTTCCCAAACCATCCCTGATCCTAAATAATCTCCGATCCCAAACAATCCCCAATCCCAAAACAACCCTGATCCCAAAACATTCCCGATCCCAAAAAATCCTCATTCCCAAAACATCCCTGATCCCAAAAAATCTCCGATCCCAAACAATCCCCAATCCCAAAACATCCCTGATCCCAAAACATTCCCAATCCCAAAAAATCCTCATTCCCAAAACATCCCTGATCTCAAAACACTCCTGTTCCCAAAACATCCCTGATCCCAAATAATTCTTCTTCCCAAACCATCCCTGATCCTAAATAATCCCCAATCCCAAACCATCCCCGCAGCCATGGCACCCTGAGAATTCCAAATCCTCCTGGCGAATTCCCCCAAATCCCAGAGAATTCCCAATCCCAAAACCCTGTGGGATTCTCCCCAAATCTCATGCTATTCTCCCCAAATTCTGACAAATTTCCCCCAAATCCCAGAGAATTCCCGATCCCAAAACCCTGTGGGATTCTCCCCAAATCTCACGGAATTCCCGATCCCAAAATCCTGGCAAATTTCCCCCAAATCCCAGAGAATTCCCCCTAAATCTGGAGAATTTCCCCCAAATCTCATGGAATTCTCCCCAAATCCTGGCAAATTTCCCCCCAAATCCCAGAGGATTCCCGATCCCAAAATCCTGTGGAACTTTCCCCAAATCTCATGGAATTCTCCCCAAATCCCAGAGAATTTCCCCCAAAATCCCGGAGAATTTTCCCCAAAATCTGGTGGGATTTTCCCCAAATCCCATGGAATTCTCCCCCAATTCTCACAAATTTCCCCCAAATTCTGACAAATTTCCCCCAAAACCTGGAGAATTCTCCCCAAATCCCAAAGAATTCTCCCTAAATCCTGGCAAATTTCCCCCCAAATCCCAGAGAATTCCCGATCCCAAAACCTTGTGGGATTTTCCCCAAAATCTCATGGACTTCTCCCCAAATCCCAGAGAATTTTCCCTAAAATCCCACAGAATTCTCCCCAAATTCTGACAAATTCTCCCCAAATCCCGGAGAATTTCCCCCAAAATCCTGTGGAATTTCCCCCAAAATCTCACGGAATTCTCCCCAAATCCCACAAATTTCCCCCAAATCCGAATTCCCAGATGCAGGGAAAAGAGATTTCTATGGAATTTCAGGAGGAATTGCAGGAATTTCACTGAAAATTCGGGAATTCACTTATTTTCGAGGGAATTGAGAGCAGCAGGAATTCGGAGCTGCATTATTAATTATTATTAATTATTAATTATTAATTATTAATTATTATTAGTTATTATTATTAATTATTAATTATTATTCCCAACCCAATCCCAATTTTTTTTCCCTCATTTTCCTTTCAAGATAAAAATCCAACCTTAAAAAAAAACCCCAAATTCCAGGATTTTTTACATCGGAAAAGCTTTAAATCCACTTTTTTTGGGAATTTTGGGATGGAATTCTGGGAATTTTAGGATTTCAGGATGGAATTCCAGTGGGTTTTGGGATGTTGGGATGGAATTTTGGGGATTTTTGGGGATTTCAGGATGGAATTCCAAGTTTTTTGGGGACTTTTGGGATGCAATTTTGGGGGATTTTGGGGAATTTTGGGATGGAATTTTGGGTTTTTTGGGGAATTTTGGGATGGAATTTTGGGGGATTTTGGGGAATTTTGGGTTTTTTGGGGTTTTTGGGGATTTCAGGATGGAATTTTGGGGTTTTTTGGGATTTCAGAAGTTTGGGATGAACTTGACCTTAAAGAAAAATGGGAAAAAATCTCTCAGGATGTGATTTGGAGATGATTTCTTTGGGAATGACCAGAATTCCAGAGATTTCCCCAAATTCCTGGGAATTCTATTCCTCGGGAATGAATCCAGCAATGGTGGAAAATTGGGATTTTTGGGGAAAATTGGGATTTTTGAGGGAAAATTGGGATTTTTGGGGAAAATCCTTTGGAATCAACAATTTTGTGGGAATTGTGGGAATTCCAGAATCCCAAAAAAAGCCACAAAAATGAGATAAAAATGGAATTTTTGGGCTGAAAGTTAAAAAAGGGATTTAGGGAAGGAGCAGCCTGGAATCTTTTGGGATGAAATTCCCAATTTTCTCCTGGAGAAAATCCAGGATTTTCTCCGAATTCCACCCAAAAAAAATTGATTTTTCCCAGAAAAACCCAAGAGGGCAAAGCTCAGCCTGGTTGGAATTTCACCCAAAACATTCCCAAAAAAAAAATCAAATTCAGGATTCATTTCCAGCTGGAATTCCAGGAAAAAAAGGGGAAAACTTTGGAAAATTCCCATGGGATTGGAATTTGAGGGAATTTCTGCTCCAAATCCCATTTTTCCATCGGAATATTCCCAAAATTCCAAACTCTCCAGCCTAGTTTTTCCCATTTTTTCCTATTTTTTCCTATTTTTCCCTATTTTCTATTTTTCCCCTTTTTCCCTATTTTTTCCTATTTTCCCCCTTTTTTCCTATTTTTCTCCCTTTTCCCCATTTTCCCCTTTTCCCCCTATTTTCCCCTTTTTTCCCATTTTTCCCCTTTTTTCCTATTTTTTCCTCTTTTCTATTTTTTCTCCTTTTTCCCTATTTTTCCCCCTTTTTTCCTTATTTTCCCTATTTTTCCCCTTTTTCCTCTTTTTTCTATTTTTTCCTTTTTTTCCTATTTTTTCCCCATTTTTCCCTTTTCCCCCTTTTTTCCTATTATTTTTCCCCCTTTTTTCCTATTTTTTCCCATTATTTTTCCCCTTTTTTCCCCTTTTTTTGAGATCAAAACCCCAAAAAATCAGGAATTTTCCCCATTTTTTCTGGGATTTTCTGGGAAAATTCCAGAATAACTCCAGAAATTCCTTTTTTTTTTTTTCCCAGCCTGGAATTCTACCAGAATTTCATCCAAATGTGAATTTTTTTTAAGGATAAATTTTATCTTTTCTGCTTTTTCTCTCCTGGATTTTTTTTTTTTGGATTGAAAAAATCTTGGAATTGTGAATTTCCACATCCACAGCCTGGAATTCCTGGAAAAATGGAAAATAGGAGCTCAAGGATTGGGAATTTTGGGAATTTTTGGGGAATTTTTTTTGAATTTTGGGGAATTTTTCGCACTCAGGGAAGAGAAAACCCCAAAAACTCCCTAAAAATCTGATTTTTTTCTCGATTTTCCAGCACTTTGGGATGGAAAATCCCAATTTCTCAGCATGAAAAAAACTTTTAAAAATCCCAATTTTCCTCCAAATTTTCCTCAGGGATTTTCCTGTTTGGGAATTTCAGGAATTTATCCCAAAAATTTGGATTTCAAAGCCGAATTTCCTTTCAAACTGAAAGAATTCTGAATTTTTTTTTCCACAGGATTTGCTTTTTATCTCCCAGAAAATCTCAGGAATTCCTAATTAATTAATCCTAATTAATCCTAATTAATTGTTAATATTCAGCTCCAAACTGAACCTGGAAAATCCCAAATCCAGGAGAATTCATCCCAAAAATCCCAAATAATTCCTTTTTTCATCATTAAAATCCAATTTTTAATCAAAATTCCAATAAAATCCAACCAGGATTATCCTAAAAAATCACCTGGAATTTTTTATTAATTCCTTATTTTTATAATTTTCTGTTTTTCTCCAAGATTGTGAATTTTCTCCATTTATTCCAAGTTTTATTCCCATTTTTCCTGCTGGGAATAAATTAATTTTCCTCATTAAAATCCAATTTTAATCAAAATTCCGGGAAAACCCAACCAGGATTATCCTAAAAAAATTCCTTTTTTTTCCCTGGAATATCCAGGAATTCCTTCCAAAGTGGATTTTGGGAATTTTTTTTGGGATTCCCACCAGGAAATGGGAATTCTCAGGGATTACTGAGATTCCCAAACTTTTGAAAAATTCCTTTTTTTTTCGCTCCAAACCTCTCCCGGGAAATATTTTGGAAATATTTTGGGAATATTTTGGGAATCTCCCTCGGGACTGCTGAAAAAAAAGTGGGAAAAGTGGGAATTTTGGGATGGAATTCCCAGAAAAAGTGGAATTTTGGGATGGAATTCCCAGAAAAACTGGAATTTTGGGATGGAATTCCTAAAAAAGTGGAATTTCGGGATGGAATTCCTAAAAAAGTGGAATTTTGGGATGGAATTCCCACAAAAAGATGGATTTTGGGATGGAATTCCCAGAAAAAGTGGAATTTTGGGATGGAATTCCTAAAAAAGTGGGATTTTGGGATGGAATTCCAAAAAAAAGATGGAGAGAAAAAACCCAGGAAATGGATTGGAAGTGGAAAAAAAATGGGAATTTGGGAGGAATTTTGGGATGGAATTCCTGGCTGGGAAAAACTTTAGGGAAAAATCTTCAGGAATTCTGTGAGGAATTCCCACTCAGCCAACATCCCCATGGAAATTCCAGGGAAAAAATGGGAATTTCCTATGGAAAACCCCAAATTCCCTGTTTTCCTTGGGATATTCCACCTAAAAAAATGGGAATTCTCCATGAAAATCCCTTTTTTCCTGCTGAATTCCCTGGTTTTTTGGGATATTCCAGCAAAAAAAAAGGGAATTCTCCATGAAAACTCCATAATTCCCTTTTTTTTAAAATATTCCAGGGGAAAAAAATGGGAATTCCCTGTGAAAAACTCTCTTTTCCTGCTGGATTTCCTGGTTTTTTTGGGACATTCCAGCTTAAAAAAATGGGAATATCCTAAGGAAAACCCCAAATTCCCCCTTTTTTTTGGGATATTCCAGCCAAAAAAAAAAAGGGAATTCCCCATTAAAATCCCTAATTTCCTCGTTTTTTGGGACATAGCAGCCAAAAAAATGGGAATATCCTATGGAAAACCCCAAATTCCCTGTTTTTTTGGGATATTCCAGCCAAAAATTGGGAATTCCCAATAAAAATTCCTCTTTTCCTGCTGAATTCCTGCAGGATTTTGGGAATCAATCCCTAAATTTTCCCAGGATTTTGGGATTTCCAGGAGCACAAAATGGGATTTTTTCAGGATTTATTCCCAGATTTTGGATTTCTCCTTCAACTTTCCCAAAATTCCTTTTTTCCTACCTTTTCTGAGGGAAAAAAACCCAAAATCCTCATTTTCAAACCCAATTTCCTGCTAAATCCCTGATTTTCCTCTCCTAAAATCCCTAAAAATTGAAATATTCCAAGATTTTCTTGGCATTTCTCACTGCTCTGGGCTCAGCAAGCTGCAATTCCCAAGTTTTTCAGGAGTTTTAGTTCCAAAAAAGTCTTTTTCTTCCTGAAGTTTAAGGAAAAATGAAGTTTTTTTTCCAAATTGGAGAATTTCCATCCTTGCAATCCCTAAATTTTGCCAACCAGCCTCCCTGAAATTGGGAATTTTGGAGGAAAAAATGGGAATTTTCACCAAAGTTTGGAGGAAAAAAGGGAGAAAAGGGAGAAGAGGAATGAAAGAGAAGGAAAAGGGAGAGAAATAGAGGGAAATTGGGAATTAATTGGATTTTTGGGGAAAAAAAGTGGATTTTGGGGGAAAAAAAAGTGGATTTTGGGGGAAAAACCCTGGATTTTGGGGGAAAAAACTTGGATTTTGGGGGAGAAAAACTGGATTTTTGGGGGAAAAAACCTGGATTTTGGAGGGAAAAAAATGGATTTTAGGGGGAAAAACTGGATTTGGGGGGAAAAAACTGGATTTTTGGGGGTAAAAAAGAGGATTTTGGGGGAAAAAACTTGGATTTTGGGAGAAAAAACCTGGATTTTGGGACCAGACCAGAGGGTTTCACTCCAAACCCTCAAATTTTCCAATAAAATCTCAAGTTTTTCCAACAGAATCTCAGATTTTTGGGACAAAATCTCACATTTTACCCGAAAATCTCGGATTTTCCAACAGATTTTCCTGGAGTTTTCCAGCTTTTCCCCCCCAAAATCCTGAGTTTTCCCCCAAAATTTGTATTTTTCCAGCAAACTCTCAGTTTATCCTGTGGCCTCTGGGGAATTCCAGTGGGTTTGCATTTTCCCTGGAAGTCTTAAGCTTTTCCCAAATCTTCAGTTTTTCCCCCAAACTCTCAGCTTTTCTCTAAAACCTCAGTTTTCCCAAACTCTCAGCTTTCCGAAATGTTCAGTTTTTCCCCCAAACCCTCAGATTTTCCCTGGAAATCTCAATTTTTTCCCAAACTCTCAGCTTTTCTCTAAATCTTCAGTTTTCCCCAAACTCCTCAGCTTTTCCAAATCTTCAGTTTTTCCCCCAAATGTACAGTTTTTTCCCCAAAACTCTCAGCTTTTTCCCCAAATCCTCAGCTTTCCAAAATCTTCAGTTTTTCCCCCTAACTCTCAGATTTTCCCTGGAAATCTCAGCTTTTTCCCAAACTCAGCTTTTCCCCAAACTCTCAGCTTTTCCTAAATCTTCAGTTTTTCCCCCAAATCCTCAGCTTTCCCAAACTCTCAGCTTTTCCCCAAACTCCCAGATTTTCCCAAATCTTCAGTTTTCCCCCCAAACTCTCATCTTTACCAAACTCTCGGCTTTTCTTTAAATCCTCAGCTTTTCCCCATAATCCTCAGCTTTTCCAAATCCTCAGCTTTTTCCCAAACCCTCATCTTTTTTCTCTACTTCTCCAAATCCTGTTTATCCCCAAGTCCTCAGTTTTTCCCCCAAACTCCTCAGCTTCCCCAACTCATCATCTTTTCCTCAAATCCTGTTTTTCCCCCAAACTCCTCAGCTTCTCCAAACCCTCAGTTCATCCCCAAACCCTCAGCTTTTCCCCAATTCCTCATCTTTCCCAACTCCTCATCTTTTCCTCAAATCCTCAATTTTTATCCCTCAAACCCTCAAACTCCTCAGCTTTTCCCCCAAATCCTGCTTATCCCCAAACCCCTCAGTTCATCCCCCAAACTCTCATCTTTCCCAACTCCTCAGTTTTTCCCCAACCCCTCAGCTTCCCCAAATCCTCAGTTCATCCCCTAATCCCCGGTTTATCCCCCAACTCCTCAGCTTTTCCTCAAACCCCTCAGCTTTTCCCCTAAACTCTCATCTTTCCCAAACCCTCAGTTTATCCCCAAACCCCTCAGTTTATCCCAAAATCCTCATCTTTCCCAAACCCCTCAGTTTCATCCCCAAACCCTCATCTTTCCCAACTCCTCAACTTCTCCAAATTCTATTTATCCCCAAATCCTCAGTTTTTCCCCAAAACCCTCATCTCTCCCAACTCCTCATCTTTTCTTTTCCCTCAGTTAAACTGAGGGAGTAAACTGAGGGAGTAAACTCCTCAGTTTAACCCCAAACTCCTCAGTTTAACCCCAAACCCTCATCTTTCACAAAACCTGTTTTTCCTCTCAAATCCTCACCTTTCCCATCATCTTTCTCAACTCCTCATCTTCCCCAAACCCTCAGTTTTTCCCCCAAACCCTTACCTTTCCCTCAGCTTCCCCAAATCTTCAGTTTATCCTCAAACCCCTCACCTTTTCCCCTAAACTCTCATCTTTCCCAAATCCTCAGTTTATCCCCCAAACCCTCATCTTTCCCAACCCCTCAGCTTTTCCTCAAATCTTCACTTTTTCCCCCAAACCCTTATCCTTCCCCTCATCGTTCCCAAATCATCTTTTCCCCAAACCTTCAACTTTTCCCCTAAACTCTCATCTTTCCCAACCCCTCATCTCTACCCTGAACCCCTCAGTTCTTCCCCCAAAACCCTCATTTTTCCGAACTCCTCATCTTTCCCCCAAACCCCTCATTTTATCCTCAAAACCTTCATCTTTCCCAACTCCTCATCTTTTCTCCAACCCCTCAGCATTTGCCCCAAATCCTCAGTTTATCCCCAAACTCCTCAGTTCATCCTCAAACCCCTCATCTTTCCCAAACACTCAGTTTATCCCCAAACTCCTCAGCTCTTCCCCAAACACTCAGTTTATCCTCAAAACCCTCACCTCTCCCCCAAACCCCTCAGCTTTTCCCCAAAACCCTCATCTCTCCCAACCTCATCTTTTCCCCAAACCCCTCAGTTTATCCCCGAACTCCTCAGTTCATCCTCAAAACCCTCATCTTTTCTCCAACCCCTCAGCATTTCCCCCAAATCCTCAGTTTATCCCCAAACCTCTCAGGTCATCCTCAAACCCCTCGGTTCTTCCCCCCAAACCCCTCATCTCTCCCCCAAACCCCTCAGTTTTTCCCCAAACCCCTCAGCTTTTCCCCAAACCCCTCAGCTTTTCCCCAAACCCCTCAGCTTTTCCCCAAACCCCTCACCCAAACCTCATCTCCCCCAAACTCCTCAGTTTTCCCCAAACCCCAGCTCCCCAAACTCCTCATCTTTTTTCCCCAACTCCCTCATCTTTTCCCCCAACCCCTCACCTCATCCTCAAACCCCTCACCTTCTCCAACCCGCTTTTCCCCCAGTTTTTCCCCAACTCCTCACCTTTCCCCTCACTCTCTCCCCGCTCTCTCTCTCTCCCCTCACAGCCTTTCCCCGCCCCGAGCCCAAACTTTATCCCGCTTGCCGGAGCGCCGCTCTGCTCTGCCTCTCTCAGTCTCTCCCTCAGTCTCTCTCCCCTCACGATCCCCTCAGGCCCTGCCGCCGGCCCGCCGGCCCTGTGGTGGCCCTGGTGGCCCCGTGGTGGCCCTGGTGGCCCCGGAGGTGGCCCGTCCCCTCCCCCACTCCCCTCCCCCGCCTTCCCAAGGCTGTGGCACCAATAATCCGCCTTTGCTGACATGCTCTGGTGGCTGTGCCTATCGGGCAACTCCCAGGATGCACTCCCGCTCCTCCCTGGCACCCCCTCAGCCGTGCCCACCCTCCCCTCGGACTTCCCAACCTTCGCTTCTTTTTTTCTCTTTTTTTTTTTTTCGCTTTTTTTTTTTTTTTTATTACGGTTCTCCTCCCCCCCTCGCTGGCGGCCCGCCGCACTTTCCGCCCCCCCGGAGCAGCCCGCTCTCGGCTCCCCTCACGGCTGCGGGCTCTGCGCCGCTCACCCCAGTTCCCCTCAGCGCTCCCCGCTCGCCATGGCCGCCTTTCCCGCCCCCGCTTTCCCCTCACGGCCGGGCCCCCCCCACCCCCCTGGCCCCTCGCACTCCTCCCGCTCCTCCCTCCCCTCCGCCGCCCCGAGCGCCCCTCGGGGCAAGGGGGGACGAGTGAGGGGGTGTCCCCGATCCCCGTGCCCGCGCCGCGGGGATGGCCGGGCCGCGGGTGTCACTCACTGTCCGGAGCCCCCTCAGAGCCGCCTCCTCCTCCTCCTCAGCGGGGCCCGGCCCGGACTGGGGCCGTGGGGGGAGGGGAGGCGGCTCCCTCAGGTGGCCACTGACAGGAGGGGGGGGCGGGGGGGGCTGCGCGCGCAGGGAGACCCGCCCCCCCTCGCCCTCCGCCCCGCCCGGCCTCTCCCCTCCCCTCTCCCTGCCCTCCCTCTCCCCTCCCTCCCCTTCGCCCCTTCCCCTCCGCTGTCCTCCCCGCCGCCATCGCGCCCCCCGGGGACCCCCCCCCGTTGCCAGGCAGATTTGGGACACCCTCGCGCCCGGCCACGCCCCCTGCCCAGGCCTGGGGCGCCGCGTTGGGTGGGTTTTTTTTTAAGCTTCAAACTAATGATTGACGGCCGCGCCGCCCAATGGGAAGCTGGGTTGACCGGCTCGTAGCCAATCAACGAGGAGAGCCGGTTTTAGCCCCACCTCCCGTAGTAAGCGGTGAGGGAAAGAGGCGCGGCCTGGTTTTGATTGACGGGCGCATTAACCAATCAGCGCCGCGCCCCCGTGGTGCGCGCTTCGCCCCTGCTGTGAAGGGACAAAAAGGCGTGGTTTACATTTGATTGACGGATGTTCCATCCAATAGAACGCCGCGAGCGGGCAGAGTCAGCCAATAGGAACGCTGCCCGCGGGTCGTGGGCGGGGCAGGGCGGCGCGGCGCGGCCGGCATGGCTCCTCCCGGCGGGTCCCCCCGCGGCCGAGCGGCGCTCGCTCCTGCCGGGGCCGGCTGAGGTGATGCGCTGCCCGCGGGGAGGAGCCGCCGCTCCAGCCGCCCTTATCCGCCCGCGCAGGCCGCGCTGGGGCCGCAGATAGGGGGGGCCGGCGGCAGGAAGCGGGGGGAGGCACCGGAGCCCGGCCGAGCCGGTTCTGAGGGCGGGGCTGCGGCCGGGGCAGAGCTGCGGGTGCTGAGGGGAAACTGCCCCGGGGAGCCGCGGGAGCGAGCGGGAGCGAGCGGGAGCCATCGGGAGCGGGGCTGGGCCTGGGGCGGCTCGGCCGGGAGCGGCGGCAGGGCTGGGAGCCAGGGCAGGGCCGGGAGTGAGGGGCTGGGCCCGGTGCCGGTACCGGGAACAGGGCAGGGAGCCGCGGAGAGGGGCTGGGCCCGGTACCGGGAACAGGGGCAGAGCCGGGATGAGGGGCTGGGCCCGGTGCCGGTACCGGGAGCAGATCCCGAAGCACAGGGCGGGCCGGGACAGGAGCAGAGCCCGGGCTGGGGAGAAGGAGAGTTGATCCCGATCCCATCCCGGGCCGGTTCCGCAGCAGCTCCGGCCGGTACCGGCAGCAGGGGCCAGGCAGGCAACAGGGGATGAGGTCCCGGTCCGGTTCGGTCCCGGAGCAGTCCGGCCGGTACCGGCAGCAGGGGATGAGGTCCCGCTCCGCTCCTGGAACAGCTCCGGTCGCTGGCGGTACCGGGAGCAGATCCCGAGGGTTGGTCCCGGTGCTGATCCGGTCCCGCAGCAGCTCCGGCCGGTACCGGGGGCACGGATAAGGTCTCGGAGCAGCTCCGGTCGGTACCGGTACCAGGGGCAGGCCCCGGACCCGCGGGATCAGCCGGGCGCTGGGGCTGAAATCCCGGCCCGGGTCGGTCCCGCAGCAGCTCCAGTCAGTGCCGATACCGGTACCGGGAATAGGGCCGGGAGCAGGGGATGAGGTCCCGGTCCGGTGCCGGTACCGCGAGCAGATGCTGGGGTGGGGATAAGGAGCGTTGGTCCCGGTGTTGATCCGGTCCCGGAGCAGCTCCGGTCGGTACCGGGGGCAGGAAGTGAATCCCGTTGCGGTACCGGGACAGATCCCGATCCTGGTGCCGGTCCCGGTCCCGGAGGATGAGGAGATGCCGGTGCCGATGGATCAGCTCCCGGTGCCGGTTCGGCTCCTCCCCGGCCGGTGCGATGTGCTCAGCGCTGCCCGCTCCGGCCCGGCCGAGCCCCGTGCGGTCAGTGCCGCTGGAATGTCACCGTCGGGAGCATTCCCGAAAGGAATTAACCCTTCGGAGCATTCCCGAAAGGAATTAACCCTCGGCATCATTCCAATTGGGATTTAACCCTTGGGATCATTCCCGAAAAGATTTAACCTGTGGGATGATTACAACTGGGATTTAACCCTCGGGATCATTCCCGAAAGGAATTAACCCTTCGGAGCATTCCCATTGGGATTTCACCCTTCGGATCATTCCCGAAAGGATTTAACCCTCGGGAGCATTCCTGAAAGGATTTAACATTTGGGATCATTCCCATTGGGATTTAACCCTTAGAATCCCAGGATGGGATCAGCCGAACCCACTAGGATCATTCCCAAGGGGATTTAACATTTGGGATCATTCCCGAAAGGATTTAACCCTTAGAGTCCCAGGACGGGATGAGCCGAACCCATCGGGATCATGCCCTAAAGATTTTCACCCTCGGGATCATTCCCAAAGAATTTAATCATTGGGATCATTCCCAAAGGGATTTAACCCTACCAGGACCATTCCTGAAAGGATTTAATCCTTGAGGATCATTCCAGAAGGAATGTCACCCTCGGGATTGTTCCCGAAGGGATTTAACCCTTAGAATCCGAGGATGGGATGAGCTGAACCCACTGGAATCATTCCTGAAAGGATTTAATCCTTAGGATCATTCCCAAAGAATTTAACCATTGGAATGTTGGGACAGGATAACCTGAACTCATCAGGATCATTCCCTAAAGAATTTAATCCTTGGGATTATTCCCGAAAGGATTTAACCCTTAGAATCCCAGGATGGGAAGAACCGAACCCACCAGGCTCATTCCCAAAAGTATTTCACCCTCAGCATCATTCTGAATTTTCCCAAATTCCTTGGCCATTCCAAGCCAGGGAAATCCGGGAATGACGGAAAGAATCCTCCCGAAGAAAAGTTGAAATTCCACTAAAATTCCAAGATTATTTCCTATGAAAATTCCATTTAAAAACCCCCAAAAACAAACCAACAAAAACACGGAAAAAAACTATTAAATAATTTAATATACAAGTGGTAAAAAGCTCTGTACATTGTCCGGGATGGCAGGGATGGAAAATCACCGGGAATTTCAGGAATTTTGGGAATTCCAAAGTGGGAAAAACTCTCTGGAGCTTCGAGAAACTCAAATCCTCCAAGGGGAGGAAATTCCAGGAGGATTTTCCATGGAATTTATGGATGTTGAGGTGGAAATTCACCTCCTTTTGAGGCAGAAAATTGGGAATTTTTTGGGAATTCCTGGGAATTCCTTGGGAAAGGTTCAGCCCCAAGCACAGCTCTGCGGGATTGGGATTTTTCCCAAATTTTTCCCGATTTTTTGGGCTGGAATTCCGAGGATTTGGCTGCTCCTGGAATTGTCCAAATCCAGGGAGAATCCTGGGATAGTGGAAAGTGTCCCTGCCCTGCGATTGGAGCTTTTTCCAGCCCAAAAGTTGGGAATTTCAGACCAAAGTGTGGAATTTTCAGCCCAAAAATTGGGAATTTTGTCCTAAAATCTGACAATTTCATCCAAAACTCTGGAAATTTCAGGCCAAAATTTGGGAATTTCATCCCAAAATTGGGAATTTTAGGCCAAAATCTGAGAATTTCGCCCCAAAATTTGGGAAATTTCAGCCCAAAATTTGGGAAATTTCATCCCAAAATGTACAAATTTCAGACCCAAAATGTAGAAATTTCAAATTTGGGAATTTAGTCCCAAAACCTGGAAATTTTACCAGAAAATTTGGGAAATTTCAGCCCAAAAATTGGGAATTTTGTCCTAAAATCTGAAAAATTTCACCCCAAACTGGGAATTTCATCCAAAAATTTGGAAATTTCAGCCCAAAGTCTGTGAATTTCATCCAAAAATTTGGGAATTTCATCCCAAAAGTTGGATAATTTTGTCCCAAAACCTGCGAAGTTCATCCCAAAATTTGAGAATTTCAGCCCAAAACCTTGGAATTTCCTCCCAAAACCTGGAAAAATTCCAGCTCTTTCCTGCAATTCAGCATTCCCAACTTTCTGGGGAAAACTTGGCTGGAAAAATCCCAAAAAACCTGGGCTAGAACTGGGAATTCAACCTGGAAAAACCTGGGAAAAGGGAAGGAATTTTATCCCAAACTTCTGGATTTTTATGGAATTTTATCCCAAACTTCTGGATTTTTATGGAATTTTATCCCAAACCTCCGGATTTTGATCAATCCGGATTCAAACCCAAATTCCCAACATTTGGGAAATTTTTAAGGCAAATAAAAAATTCAGGATCAGCAGGAATATTCCTGATTTTTTCCCCCCAATCCCAAAGGCATGTGGGAAATTCCCAAAATTCCTCTTTTTCCCCAAAAAAATTGGGGAATTTTTCCCCTCAGGGAATTCTGGTTTTGCCTCCAATCCATGATTTTTTTTTTTGGTTTTAATATCCCCAAGGATTGGAAAAACCAGGATGGAGATTTTGGGAATTCTGAGGGAATTCTCAGAGAATTGAGGGAATTGAAGAGATTCTGAAGGAATTGAAGGAATTCTGAGGGAATTCTGAAGGAATTGAGTGAATTCAGAGCAAATTCTCAGGAAATTCTGATCGAATTCTGAAAGTTCTGAGGGAATTCTCAGAGAATTGAGGGGATTGAAGGAATTCTCAGGGAATTCTGAGTTAATTCTGAGGGAATTGTGAGTTAAATCTGAGAATTCTGAGAGGATTTTGAGGGAATTGATGGAATTCTGAGAGAATTTAAGGAATTCTGAGGGAATTCTCAGAGAATTGAGGGAATTGAAGGAATTCTCAGGGAATTCCAAGTTAATTCTGAAGGAATTCTCAGAAAATTCTGAGAGGATTGAGAAAATTCTGAGGAAGTTCTGAAGGAATTGAGTGAATTCTGATGAAACTGAGGGAATTCTGAAGGAATTCTGAAAATTCTGAGAGAATTTGAGCGAATTCTGAGGGAATTCTGAGGAAATTCCAAGGGAATCCTGAGGGAATTCAAAGAATTCTGAGGGAATTCTGAGGGAATTCTTAAGGAATTGAGGGAATTCTGAGCAAATTCTCAGAGAATTGAGAGAATTCTGAGGGAATTGAAGAAATTCTGAGGGAATTGAGTGAATTGTGGGACTTCTGAGGGAATTCTGAGGAAATTGAGGGAATTTTGAGTTAATTCTGAGCAAATTTTTAGAGAATTCTGAGGGAATTGAAGGAATTCTGAGGAAATTCTCAGTGAATTCTGAGCAAATTCTTAGAGAATTGAGGGAATTGAGGGAATTCTGAGCAAATTCTCAGGAAATTCTGATTGAAGTCTGAAAATTCTGAGGGAATTGGAGCAAATTCTGAGGGAATTCTGAGGAAATTCTCAGAGAATTGAGGGAATTAAGAAAATTCTCAGGGAATTCTGAGGAAATTCTGAGTTAATTCTGAGGGAATTCTCAGAGAATTGAGGGAATTGAAAAAAATCCGAAGGAACTGAAGAAATTCTGAGAGAACTGAAGGAATCCTGAGTTAATTCAGGAAATTCTGAGGAAATTATCAGGGAATTCTGAGGGAATTCTGAAGAAATTGAGGGAATTCTGAGGAAATTCTCAGGGAATTCTGAGAATTCTGAGGGAATTGAGCAAATTCTCAGGGAATTCTGAGGGAATTGTAAGAGAATTGAAGAAATTCTGAGAAAATTAAGGGAATTCTGAGCAAAATTCTGAGGGAATTCAGGGAATTCTGAGGAAATTGAGAGAATTTTGAGTTAATTCTGACAATTCTGAGGGAATTCTGAGGGAATTGAAGGATTTCTGAGGGAATTCAGGGAATTCTCAGGGAATTCTGAGCAAATTCTCAGAGAATTGAAGGAATTCTGAGGGAATTCTAAAGGAATTGAGTGAATTCTGTGCGAATTCTGAGGGAATTGTGGAAATTCCGAGTTAATTCTGAGGGAATTCTGAAGGAATTCTCAGAAAATTCTGAGAGAATTGAGGAAATTCTGAGAAAGTTCTGAAGGAATTGAGGGAATTTGAACAAATTCTGAGGGAATTTTTCAGGGAATTCTGAGGGAATGTAGAGAATTCGGAGAGAATTGAAGGAATTCTGAGGGAATTTGAGCAAATTGTGAGAGAATTTTCCAGGGAATTTTCCAGAATTCCAATCCCTCCTTTCCCAGGAATTCCAGGAATTCCCGGATTCTTCTCAATCCCACCTGGAAAATTCACCTCCAGAGGTTTTTCCGGCCGGAAAATTCCCGATTTTTCTACAAATCCTCACTCACTACCAGCAGGAATTCTCTGCCTTTTCCTTTTCCTGGAAGAAGGGAATTTTTTCCATGGATTTTTTCCTTTTTTTTTCCTTCCCCCCTCGGTTTTTGGCGATTTTTCGTCGTTTTTTCCATGGATTTCCTGGAATTTTGTAGGTTTTTTCATGTTTTTTGTCGGTTTTTTTCCATGGATTTGCTGGAATTTTGTGGGTTTTTTCTGTTTTTCTGGGTTTTTTCCATGGATTTGCTGGAATTTTCTGGGAATTCTCACAGCAGACTGGCCAGGCTGGTGGTTGGGCCGTTCTGGGCCTGGAATTGGACTGGAGGAGGTCCATCTGTCCACTGGAAAAAATTAATTACAATGAATTAATTAATAGAATAATTATTTTATTATTATAATTACTGTATATTTTTATACGTGTTTTTATATAATTAATAATAATTTAAATAAGCGTAATAGTTTAGGAGTAATTTAATAATAAATAACTCATTGAAATAAGAATGAATTTGTTATTTATTTAAAATAAACAAAATGTAAATAAAAATTCTTAATTATTTCTTTGTTTTTTATAGATTACAAATTATTAAACTAAATTATTTAATAACGGCGTTATTATCGTAATAAATAAAAAATAAAGAAAATAAATTTAAAAAATAAAAAAATTTAAAATAAATAATTAAAAATAAAAACAAAATTTTAAAAATAAAAATATAAATAAAAAACAAAAAATAAAAAACAAAAATAAAAAAATTAAAATAAAAAAATTTAAGAACAAATAAAAATTTAAATCAAAAGTATTTTACCGTGATGAGGTTGTGCTCAGGCAGGCTGCACGTCTCGATGTGATCAAAAATCAATAAATAATCAATAAAAAATGAATAAATTTTGGGATTTTTCAGGAATTCTCACCGTGATGAGGTTGTGCTCGGGCAGGCTGCACACCTCGATGTGATCACAAATAAATCAATAAAAATAAAATTTTACAATAAAATAAATAAATTCTCACCGTGATGAGGTTGTGCTCGGGCAGGCTGCACGCCTCGAGGTGATCAAAAATCAATAAATAATCAATAAATTTCACAATAAAATAAATAAATTCTCACCGTGATGAGGTTGTGCTCGGGCAGGCTGCACGCCTCGATGTGATCACAAATCAATAAAATAAAATAAAAAATAAATAAATTTCAGGAATTTTACCGTGATGAGGTTGTGCTCGGGCAGGCTGCACGCCTCGATGTGATCAAAAATCAATAAATAATAAAAAAAAAATCAAATAAATAATTTCAAACAAATCAATCTCACCGTGATGAGGTTGTGCTCGGGCAGGCTGCACGCCTCGAGGTGATCACAAATAATTAAAAAACAAATAAAAATTTAAAATAAATGATTCTCACCGTGATGAGGTTGTGCTCAGGCAGGCTGCACACCTCGATGGGATCACAAATCAATAAATAATCAATAAAAATCAAATATAAATTTAAAATAAATGATTCTCACCGTGATGAGGTTGTGCTCGGGCAGGCTGCACGCCTCGATGTGATCACAAATCAATAAAAAACAAATAAAAATTTAAAATAAATGATTCTCACCGTGATGAGGTTGTGCTCGGGCAGGCTGCACGCCTCGATGTGATCCTGCAGCAGCTGCTGGGAGAAGTTCTGGTGCATCTGAGCAGCTTCGTGAGCATCCATGGCATTGCCACACGCCTTGTTCAGGTCTGGAACAATGGGAAAATCCCGGAAAATACAGGAAAAATCCGGGAAAATCCAGAATTAGTCTTATCCCCACGTTCCCCAATTTTTTTTGTACCCAAAAAACAAACCAGGGAGGAAAAATGAGGTGAAATTGTGGAGGTTGTGAGCATCCATGGCATTGCCACACGCCTTGTTCAGGTCTGAAAAATCCTAAAAATCCCGGGAAATCCAGGAAAATCCAGAATTAGACTCAGCCCAACATTCCCTGATTTTATTGGATCAAAAAAAAAACCCAGGAAGGGAAAATGACCGAAAATTGTTGAGGTCGTGACTATCCATGGCATTGCCACATGCCTTGTTCAGGGCTGGAAAAACTGGGAAAAATCCAGGGAAAATCCGGGAAAATCCGGAAAAATCCAGGAAAATCCGGAATTAGCCTTATCCCGACATTCCTGGATTTTATTGGATCAAAAAAACAACCCAGGGAGGGAAAATGAGCTGAAAGTGTGGAGGTTGTGACCATCAATTGCATTGCCACACGCCTTGTTCAGGTCTGAAAAACAGGGAAAATCTGGGAAAAATCCAGAATTAGACTCAGCCCAACATTCCCAAATATCCTCATCCCAAAAAAACAACCCAGGGAGGGAAAATGAGCTGAAATAGTTGAGGTTTTGGTGAAAAATTGGGGTTTTTGGGGGGTTTTTTTGGGGTTATTTGGGCTTTTTTGGGAGGTTTTTTGGGGTTTTTTTTGGGGTCATTCCCAAATATCCTCATCCCGAAAAAACAACGCAGGGAGGGAAAATGAGCTGAAATTGTGGAGGTTTTGGTGAAAAATTTTGGGGTTTTTTGGGGTTTTTTTGGGGGTTATTTGGGTTTTTTTGGGAGGTTTTTTGGGGTTTTTTGGGGTTTTTTTTGGGGTCATTCCCAAATATCCTCATCCCGAAAAAACAACGCAGGGAGGTAAAATGAGCTGAAATTGTGGAGGTTTTGGTGAAAAATTTTGGGGTTTTTTTTGGGTTTTTTGGGGTTTTTCAAAGGGGGAATTGTGGAATTTGAAGGTTTGTTGGGATTGGGAATTGCTGGGAGGGAAAGGATGGGATGGAGATTTTCCTGAGGATTTTTGGGAATGAAATTCCCAAGATTCCCAAGGATTCCTTGGGAGGGAAAAGAATATAATTCCAAAATTCCCTAGGATTTCAGGCAATAAAATTCCCAAGATTCCCAAGGATTCCAGGGAATAAAACACCTAAGATTCCCAGGAATTTCAAGGAATAAGATCCCAAAATTCCCAAGGATCCCAGCAAATAAAATGCCCAATTTTCCCAAGGAATGCAGGGAAAAAAATTCCCAAATTTCCCAAGGATTCCAGGGAATAAAACACACAAGATTTCCAAGGATTTCTGGGGAAAAAAATGCCCAAAATTCCCATGGATTTCTGGGAATAAAACACCCAAAATCCTCAAGGATTTCTGGAAATAAAATTCCCAAAATTCCCAAGGATTCCAGTGAATAAAATTCCCCAAAATCCCCCAGAACTCCTCAGGATGGAAGAAAAAAAATAAAATAAAAAATACCAAAATTCCCAAGGAATGCAGGGAATAAAATTCTCCAAATCCCCCAGAATTCCTCAGGGTAGAAAAAAAAAATCCCAAAATTCCCAAAATCCCCCAGAATTTCTCGGGATAACAAACCCCAACCAACTCCCCATTTTCCCTCTGACCTTTCCCAGTTTTTCCCACCCCAATTCCCATTTTTCCATGGAAAATTCCCGGATTTTGGGCTCACCTCGGAGCAGAGCTGAGGACCAGAGCTGCACAGACATGTCAGGGATTTTGCTGGCTAACTGCATGGCTGGAACCACCATGTTGTTGCTTTCCTGGGGAAAAATAATGAGAAAAAATGGGATTTTTGGGAAAAAAATGGGATTTTTGGGAAAAAATGGGATTTTTGGGAATTTTTTTGGTTGTTTTTGGGAGGGAAAAAGGGAATTTTGGGTGGGAAGTTGGGGGGTTTGAGGTGATTTGGATGGCTGGGGATGAGATCCTGAAATTGCCAAAGATTTGTTGGTGTGGAAAAGAATAAAATCCCCAAAATTCCCTGAAATTGAAGAAAATAAAAACCCCAAAATTCCCTGAAATTGCAAAGAATAAAATCCCAAAATTCGCTGAAATTGAAGAGAATAAAATCCAAAAATTCTCCAAGATTGTAGAAAATAAAATTTCAAAATTCCCTGAAACTGCAAAGAATAAAATCCCAAAATTCCCTGAAATTGCAGAGAATAAAATCCCCAAAATTCCCTGAAATTGCAGAGAATAAAATCCCCAAAATTCCCTGAAATTGCAGAGAATAAAATCCCCAAAATTCCCTGAAATTGCAGGGAATGAGATCCTGAAATTCCCAAAGATTTGGTGGTGTGGGAGGGAAAAAAATCCCCAAAATTCCCTGAAATTGAAGAGAGTAAAATCCCAAAATTTCCTGGAAATTGAAGAGAATAAAATCCCAAAATTCCCTGAAATTGCAGAGAATAAAATCCCCAAAATTGCCTGAAATTGCAGAAAATAAAATCCCCAAAATTCCCTGAAATTGCAGAAAATAAAATCTCAAAATTTCCTGAAATTGCAGGGAAAAAAATCCAAAAATTCCTAAGAATTCCTTAAGATTGGAAGGAATGAGATCCCAAAATTCTCTGAAATTGCAGGAAATAAAATCTTAAAATTCCCTGAAATTGCAGAGAATAAAATCACCAAAAATCCCTGAAATTGCAGGAAATAAAATCCCAAAATTCCCAAGAATTCCTTAGGATTGTAGGGAATAAGATTCCCAAGGACTTCTTGGGATTGCAGGGAATGAGATCCCAAAATTCCTGAGGATTCCTTGGTTTGGAAGAGAATAAAATAATCCCAAAGATTCCCTGGGATTGTAGAGAATAAAATCCCAAAATTCCTAAAGATTCCCAGGATGAGGAAGGATTTGAGAATCATCCCAGGAAAATCCAAAGGGAACAAAATCCCAATTTCTCATTCCAGGATGCTAAAAACCCTTAAAAAAATCCCATTTTTCCCCCCAAAATTCCCATTTTTCAGCCGATTTTCATGTGGGTTTTTTGGGAATTTTTTCTGGGAATGCCGAGTGTGGAATTCCCAGGATGAGGAAGGATTTGGGAATCATCTTAGGATGATCCAAAGGGAACAAAATCCCAATTTATCATTCCAGAGCACTAAAAACACTCGAAAAATCCCATAAATTCCCCATTTTTTGGCCAATTTTCATGCAGGTTTTTTTGGGAATTTTTTCTAGGAATGCCAAGTGTGGAATTCCCGGGATGAGGAAGGATTTGGGAATCATCCCATGAAAAACACAAATCTCAGGATGATCCAAAGAGAACAAAATCCCAATTTCTCACTCCAGGGCCCTAAAAACCCTAGAAAAATCCCGTAAATTCCCCATTTTTCGGCCAATTTTTTGGGGAATTTTTTCTGGGAATGCTGAGTGTGGAATTCCCAGGATGAGGATGAATTTGGGAATCATCCCAGGACAATCCAAAGGTTACAAAATCCCAATTTTCCATTCAAAAGCCCTAAAAACCCTCAAAAAAATCCCATTTTTCCCCCCAAATCCCCATTTTCCAGCTGATTTTTGCGCGGGTTTTTTGGGAATTTTTTCTGGGAATGCTGAGTGAGGAATTCCTGGAATCAGGAAGGACTTGGAAATCATCCCAGGAAAATCCAAAGAGAAAAAAAATCCCCAATTTCCATTCCAGAGCCGTAAAAACCCTCAAAAAATCCCATTTTTTCCCCATTTTTCGGCCGATTTTCGTGCAGGTTTTTTTGGGAATTTTTTCCAGGAATGCCAAGTGTGGAATTCCCAGCATGAGGAAGGATTTGGAAATCATCCCAGGACTATCCAAAGGGACCAAAACCCCAACTCACTGCTCAAAAGCACTAAAAACACTCGAAAAATCCCATTTTTTCCCCCCAAATTCCCCATTTTTTGACCGATTTCCACGCGGTTTTTTTTGGGAATTTTTTCTGGGAATGCTGAGTGTGGAATTCCCGGGATGAGGACAATCTGGGAATACCCTGTGGTTGCCCAGCACGTAGAAGATGTGGCCCAGCAGCACCAGGGAGCAGGCGGTCAGGCGGTTCAGATCCTCGGCGTTCGACATCTTCAGCGTCTCGCGGAGAAACCGCCTGGAAAAAAACGGGAAAAAATGGGAATTTTGGGATTTTCTGGGAATGCTGGAGTGGCTGAGAGGTGGGATTGTGTTTGAATAAAGAATTTCTGGGGTTTGTGTGGGTTTTGGCTCTTTGGGTGGGGATTTTTGGGGTGAAATTGTGAATTTTGTGAGGATTTCCGGGGAATAAAATGCTCAAAATTCCCCAAAATTTCAGGAAATAAAATCCCAAAATTCCCGAGAATTCTAGGAATAAAATGCTCAAAATTCCCAAGAATTTAAGGGAATAAAATGCTCAAAATTCCCAAGGAGTCCAGCGAATAAAATGCTCAAAATTCCCAAAAATTTAATGGAATAAAATGCTCAAAATTCCTAAGAATTTAATGGAATAAAATGCCCAAAATTCCCAAGAATTTAATGGAATAAAATCCCAAGATTCCCAAGGATTCCTTAGGATTGAAAGGAGTAAAATCTCTTTTTTTTCCCCCTCATTTTTTCCCAATTTCCCCCCATTTTTACCTCACATTTTCCCCACCACTTTTTCCATTTTTCCCACATTTTCTCCCATTTTCCCCATTTTTTCCCCAATTTTTTCCCACATTCTTCCCCCATTTTCCCCTATTTTCCCCTGAATTTTCCCCAATTTTTCCCACATTTTTCCCTGAATTTTCCCCATATTTTCCCCCCATTTTCCCCCATATTTTCCCCACACTTTTCCCCCATTTTCCCCCCAATTTTTCCCCATTTTCCTGCAGGATTTGCACTCACTTGGCCTCATTGTATCTGCCCTGGAAGAAGGAGAAAAGTCCTCGGATGTAAAAAGCTGCAGCTCTGAGACAGTGGGAACTGTGGGGAAAATAACAGAAACATTCAGAAATTCAACTGGAAAAAGAACAGAAACATTCAAAAATTTAACAGGAAAAATAACAGAAAAATTAAAAAATTCAAGAGGAAAAAAAACCAGAAAAATTCAAAAATTCAACAGGAAAAAAGAAGAAAAATTCAAAAATTTAAGAGGAAAAATAACAGAAAAATTCAAGATGAAAAAACCAGAAAAATTCAAAAATTCAAAAGGAAAAATAACAGAAAAATTCAAAAATTCAACAAAAAAATTCAAAAATTCAACAGAAAAAACCCAGAAAAATTAAACAGAAAAAAACCTGAAAAATTCAACAAAAAACAGAAAAAAATCCCCAAAATTCCACCCAAAATCCAACTCCCCAGCCCAATATTCCATTTCAAACACTCTCAGAGTGTTTCCCTTGGAATAAATCAAATTATTTCCATTTTTTCATTAAAAATTTGCTCCAAATCCTTCATTCCCACCCTGGAATTGGGAAATTGGTTGGAATTTCTCACCTGACGGGGAAGTTGTGATCTGGATTTATCCTTTCCAATAAACTGTAGAGCTGGAAATGGGAGAGAAAATGGAATTAACAGAATTTCCCACGTGGAAAATGCAGATTTATAGGGAAAAATCAAATTTCCAGGGAAAAATCAACCCCAAAATGGTGAAATTCCCCCCAAATTTATCCAAATATTGGGAATTTTTCCCACAGAAAACTGAAATTTGGGATCTCTGGGGATCCTTGCCAAGGCCTTGATGGCAAAACCACCCAAAAAACCCCAAATCCCATTAATCTTCCCCTCAGAAAATGGAAATTTAGGATCCTTGGCAATGCCCTGATGACAAAAACACCCAGAAAAAGCCAAATTTCAGGAATTTTCCCCTCAGAAAACAGAAATTTGGGATCACTGGGGATCCCTGGCAAGGCCTTCATGGCAAAACCACCCAGAAACAGCCAAATTTCAGAAATTATTCCCACAGAAATTTGAAATTTGGGATCCCTGGCAATGCCTTGATGGTAAAAGTCCTCGGAAAAACCCAAAGTTTGGGAATCTTTCCCACAGAAAATGGGAATTTGGGATCTCTGGGGATCCCTAGCAAGGCTTTGATAGCAAAACCACCCAGAAAAACCCAAATCCTATTAATTTTTCCCACAGAAAATGGGAATTTGGGCTCCCTGGCAATGCCCTGATGGCAAAACCACCCAGAAAACCCCAAATTTCAGGAATTTTCCCCTCAGGAAACAGAAATTTGGGTGCCGTGGGGCTCCCTGCAAGGCCTTGATGGCAAAAACCCCCAGAAAAACCCAAATTTCAGGAATTTTTCCCACAGAAAATGGAAATTTTAGATGCCTAGGGATCCCTGGTAAGGCCTTCATGTCAAAAACCCCCAGAAAACCCCAAATCCTGTTAATTTTCCCCACAGAAAACTGAAATTTGGGATGCCTGGCCATACCCTGATGTCAAAAAGCCCCAAAAAACCCCAAATTTTAGGAATTTTTTGCCCAGAAAATGGAAATTATTAGATCCCTAGGGATCCCTGGCAAGGCTTTGATAGCAAAACCACCCAGAAAAACCCAAATTTCAGAAATTCTTCCCACAGAAATTTTAAATTTCGGAACCTTGCCAAGGCCTTGATGGCAAAACCACCCAGAAAACCCCAAATCTCATTAATCTTCCCCTCAGAAAATGGAAATTTGGGATCCCTGGCAGTGCTCTGATATCCAAACCCCCCAGCAAACCCCAAATTCGCTGTATTTTCCCCCAAAAATCCTGAATTTTCTCTCCCCTCACCTCCTGGTGGCGGTTCCCCTCACGGATGTACACACTGGCCAGGTTGGTGACGATGAATGCCCAGAGCTCCTGGTGGGTGGTCAGCTGGAAATGCAGAAAATTCAATGTTTTTGTCATTTTTTGCTGGTTTTTACCAAAAATTCTGGGTTAAAAATGGGTTTAGGGGTGGTTTAGGGTGGAGTAAGTTAAATAGGGAAATTTAGGAAGGTTAAGATTTAAGGAATTGATTGAATTTGTTAATAATTAATAATTATTATTATTATATAAATTGTATCCATTACATATAGCATATAAATTATATAGTATTTTATGTATGCGCTATTAATTATACGTGTATTTAATGATAATTATGATTAGTTCCTTGAATTGGGAAATTTAAGAAAATTAAAATTTAAAAAATTACATTGATTTCTTAATAACCAATAGTATAACTATCATTACAATTATTATTATTATTGTATATGTTATATATACTATATTATATATATTATATATATTATACAATATATAATATTATATATTTAATTGGTAATAATATTTAAAATAAACGAACTGAAAGGAAAAACTTAAAATTAATTATTTTATATTACTTTATATTATTCTAATTATTACTTTTAATAATTTTATATAATGCGATGGTTAAAAATTTGTTTTATTAAAGTATAATCTTAAACTTTATAAATTTTAACTTTAAGTATTTTATCCCAATAAATCCAACCCAGATTAACAAAAAATCATTAAAAATAGCAAAATTATTGAAAAATAATGGAATTTTTTGTTCCAAAACTCAGTCCTTCCCACATTCCCACCCCCCAGGCATCATTCCCACTTTTCCAGAGGGAAATTTGGGATGAAATTTGGGTTGAAATTTGGGAATTTGTTGCTCACCCTCAGCGCTGTGGTGAATTGTGCTTCTGCGTTGTCCATGCAGTTCACAGAGATGCAGTAAAGACCCTGAAAAAATCAAAATATTCCTATTTTTAAGGTGAAAATGAAGCTTAAAGTATTCCCAAATCCATGGAAAAATTGGGATAAAACCACGGAAAGTCTTATTCGTGGAGAAAAAATAGATATTTCTACAAAATATCATTTAAAGTGAATTTTTTAGGGGAAAAAAGGTTCATTTAGCTGGAAAATATCCATTAAAATCATGGAAAAAATCAGTATTTCCTATGGAAATTCTTCCCACAAAATTCCTGGATTTGCCTTTTTCCAGGTGATTTCTTCCCAAATTCCCATTTTTTAAATTAACTGCTGTCAGTCAAAGCCTTGATGGCAAAAAATCCTTGGAAAAGCAAAATTCTGGGAATTTTCTCCATGGAAAAGTGGATTTGAGAGAGAAATTGGGAGGAAATTTGGGAATAATTCTGAATATTTGGGATTTTCCAGTTGATTATTCCCAAATTCTCAATTCTCTAATTAATTAACTGCTGTCAGCCAAAGAATTGATGGCAAAAAATCCTCAAAAAAAGCTAAATATTGGGAATTTTCTCCATTAAAAAGTGGGATTTTCTCTCCAGGAAAATGGGATTTCAGAGGGAGAGGGAGGAAATTGGGAATTTGGGGAATTTTGGGAATAAAAAGCAAAACTCAGGAGCAAATCTTGATTTTTGGTGTTCAGTTATTCCTGTGATTCCCTGATGTGGAAAATGATGGGAAATGATGGGAAATGGGTTGAAAATGGGGAAAAATTGATGGAAAATGAGGGAAAAGGATGAAAAATGGATGTGAAATTATGGGAAATGGATGGAAAAGTATGGAAAAAGGAGGGAAAATTATGGAAAATGGATAGAAATTATGGAAAAAGGAGGGAAAATAGAAGGAAAATTACGGAGAATGGATGAAAAATGATGGAAAATAAAAAGGAAAATGGATGGAAAGTGGATGAGAAATGGGAACTGGATGGGAAATTAATGGGAAATTATGGGAAATGTATGGAAAATGAGGGAAAATGGATTGAAAATGAGGGAAAATGGTTGGGAAATGATGGGAAAGAGTTGGGAAATGATGGGAAATAGATGTAAAAATGAATGGAAAAATGGATGGGAAGCAGGGAAAATGATGGAAAAGAAAATGGTAAAGAAGATGGGAAATGGATGGAAAATTACAGAAAAAGGAGGGAAAATAGAGAGGAAAAATGGAAAATATATGGAAAATTATGGAAAAAAAGATGGAAAATGGACAAAAAATGATGGAAAATTGACCAAAAATTATGGAAAATGGATGGAAAAGGATGAGAGATGGATGGAAAATTGACGGGAAAAGGATAGGAAGTTGATAGAAATTATGGGAAATGGACAGAAAATGATGGAAAATGGAAGGAAAATTCACCAAAAATTACAGAAAATGGATGGAAAAGGATGAGAAATGGATGGAAAATTGACGGGAAAAAGATGGGAAGTTGATAGAAATCATGGAAAATTGACAGAAAATGATGGAAAATGGATGGAAAATGATGGAAAAGGGATGGAAAATGGACAAAAAATGACGGAAAATGGACAAAAAATGATGGCAAACAGATCCATCCCCAACGGGAAGAGCCCCAGCATGGATCCTGCTATTCCCAAGGAATCTCCTCTGGAATTCCCAGAAGAATTAGGAATTCCCAGAACTCACCAGGAGCGTGTGGAGCTGAGCTGCGTGGTTGGAGAACAGCCTGGGGGATTGCTGGCACAGCTGGCACACCTGGGAAATCTGGGAAAAAACAACACAATTCCTGGTTTTTCACTCATTTCCCAAAATTCATTTTCATCAATCCATGAAAAACCCACCAGAAGTTCCCATTTTGAGCCCAAAAGCTGCAATTCCAACGCTTTAAAAGCCGAATATTCCCATTTCCCTGTATCCAGGGAATCCCAAATTTCCTGGAATTCCATAAAAAATTCCCAAAATTCCCGTATTTCTCACCTCCTGCAGGGCGGTGGCCTTGTGGCCGGTGACCAGGCGGCATATGATGATGTAATCCCTGAATCCCCAAATCCCCAAATACCCTGAAATCCCTGGAATTCCCCAAATTCATTTTCATCAATCCATGAAAAACCCACCAGGAATTCCCATGTTGAGCCCAAAAGCCGCAATTCCTACGCTTTAAAAGCCGAATATTCCCATTTCCCTGTATCCAGGGAATCCCAAAAGTCCCGAATTTCCCCAAATTCCCATATTTTTCACCTCCTGCAGGGCGGTGGCCTTGTGGCCGGTGACCAGCCTGCACGTGATGATGTAATCCCTGAAATCCCCAGAATTCCCAAAATCCCTGAATTCCTGGAATTACCGGAATCCCAAAATTCCCAAATTTCCATTAAAAATTCCCAAATTCCCAGATTCTCACCTCCTGCAGGGCGGTGGCCTTGTGGCCGGTGACCAGCCTGCACATGACGATGTAATCCCTGAATTCCCAAAATTCCTGGAATCCCCAAAAACCCTGAAATCCCCGGAATTCCCAAAATTCATTTTCATCAATCCATGAAAAAACCCATCAGGAATTCCCACTTTGAGCCCAAAAACTGAATTCCAGCATTTTCAAACCTGAGCATTCCCATTTCCCTGTATCCAGGGAATCCCAAAATTCCCAAAATTCCCAAATTTCCCCAAATTCTGGGATCTCTCACCTCCTGCAGGGCGGTGGCCTTGTGGCCAGTGACCAGGCGGCACATGATGATGTAATCCCTGAACCCCCAAATCCCCAAATTCCCAAAAACCCTGAAATCCCTGGAATTCCCCAAATTCATTTTCATCAATCCATGAAAAACCCACCAGGAATTCCCATTTTGAGCCCAAAAGCTGCAATTCCTACGCTTTAAAAGCCGAATATTCCCATTTCCCTGTATCCAGGGAATCCCAAAATTCCCAAATTTCCCCCAAATTCTGGGATCTCTCACCTACTGCAGGGCGGTGGCCTTGTGGCCGGTGACCAGCCTGCACATGATGATGTAATCCCTGAATCCCCAAATTCCCAAAATTCCCAAATCCCCACATTTCTCACCTCCTGCAGGGCGGTGGCCTTGTGGCCGGTGACCAGCCTGCACATGATGATGTAATCCCCAAATTCCCAAATCCCTGAATTCCCAAATTTCCCAAATTTCCCCAAATTCCCAGGTTTCTCACCTCCTGCAGGGCGGTGGCCTTGTGGCCAGTGACCAGCCTGCACATGATGATGTAATCTCCAAATTCCCAAATTCCCAAATTTCCCCAAATTCTGGGATCTCTCACCTCCTGCAGGGCGGTGGCCTTGTGGCCAGTGACCAGGTGGCACATGATGATGTAATCCCTGAATTCCCAAATCCCCAAATTCCCAAATTTCCCAAATTTCCCCAAATTCCCATATTTCTCACCTCCTGCAGGGCAGTGGCCTTGTGGCCGGTGACCAGCCTGCACATGATGATGTGCTCCAGCAGGATCACCTGGAAGGAGGACAGGATGGGGCTGCAGTCCAGCACTGGGAAAAGGGAAAAACAGGAATTCCGTCAGGATTTGGGAAGGAGGAACAGCAGGGATGGTTGATGAGAGCAACAGCAGCATTTGGGGTGAAAATTGGGATTTTAAACTTGTTTTTAGAGGTTATTGCATCACATATTATATATATATAGTGTATTATGTATTACATGTTAAAAATTAGACACTAAACATCGTACATTAAACATTAAATATTGGATATATTATTGGAAATTTAGAAATATTGGATTAAATATTGGATATTATTAAATATTTAGAAATATTGGATATGTGCTATACATGATAGATTATACATTACATGTTATAACAATAGATACATTACAGCACATAAAAAATACAATTTATACGAATATTATACACTTATTTATTAAATTTATATTATTACTTATATATATTTATACACTTATATAATATGTAAGTATTGAAATATATGTTTATATATTATTTATTTCTATTATTTATGTTTTATGCTCATTTATATATATACTACCTATTTAATGTATATTATGCACATGCCATACATGTTACACTATACATATTTATATATATGCTAAAATATATACATAAACACATGCGTAAAAATACATGCTACATATATAGTATATACAAAAACAAATATACTACACATTATATAGTACAAAATAAATATACTGTAGTACACAATAAATATGTTGTATTAAATTATATGCATATCATTATTTATATTATTTATATTTTATGTATTTATTTGTATATATACTCTACATTTTTACACACATATTATACAAGCACCATATATGCTACATATATATTTATATATATAAAAAAAATATAAAAATGTACTACCTATACAATATATATAAAAATAAATCAACTACACCTTACATAGTACAAAATAAATAAATACACTATAGCTTACAACAAACACTGTATGCTATATTAAATTTTATATATATATTTAAAGGGTATTTCAAAGGGATTTATTTACACTGCTTGAAACGAGGCACAAATAATGGAATTTTTCTGGATTCCAACTGAGTAATTCCAGTCAAATTCCAACTGAATTCCACCCAAATTCCAACTGAATAATTCCAGTCAAATTCCAGTCAAATTCCACCCAAATTCCAACTGAATTCCAGTCACATTCCCACTGATTCCAGCTGAATTCCAGTCAAATTCCAGCTGAATTCCAACTGAATTCCAGTCAAATTCCAACTGGATTCCACCCAAATCCCAGTCAAATTCCAACTCAATTCCCACTGAATTCCCCCCAAATCCCAATTTTTCCCTTACTTTTGAGCTTCTCCAGCTGCATGAGCGCCTTGTCGGTGTATTTCTGTGCCTTCTCCAGGTAGCCTGCCTGCATCGAGTGCATCACCGTCACCTGAGGGGGAAAAGAGAGTCATTCCCAAAATTCCCAAAATTCCTGGGATTCTGGGACACCCTGGGGTGGAGGGAGGAGTGAGGATGGAGGAGTTCTGAGGGTTTTTCCACTGGAAATGGGTGGGAAATGATGGGAAATTGATGGGAAATGATGGAAAATGAACTGAAAATGACAGAGAATGGATTGGAAATGGATTGGAAATGATGGGAAATGGATGGGAAATGAATTGAAATCGATGGAAAATTATGGAAATGGATGGGAAAATGATTGGAAATGGATTGGAAACGATGGGAAATGGATCAAAATCGATGGAAAATTATGGGAAATGGATGGGAAATAGATGGGAAAAGGATGGGAAATGAGGGAAAATGGAAGACAAACGGATGGAAAATGGATTGGAAACAATGGAAAATGGATGGAAATGATGGAAAATGAACTGAAAACAATGGGAAATAGAAATGATGGGAAATGGATGGAAAATGGATTGGAAATTATGGAAGTGGATGGGAAATGGATGAGAAATGATGGAAAATGAACTGAAAACAATGGGAAATAGATGGAAAATGGATTGGAAAAGATGGGAAATGGAAGGAAATGGATTGGAAATTATGGAAAATGAACTGAAAACAATGGGAAATGGATGGGAAATGGATGGGTAATGGATGGGTAATGGATGGGAAATGGATGGGAAATGGACTGACATTGATGAAAAATTATGGAAAATGGATCAGAAATAATGGGAAATGATGGGAAATGGATGGAAATTATGGAAAATTAATGGAAAATGAACTGAAAGCAATGGGAAATGGAAGAGAAATGATGGGAAATGGATGGAAAATGGATTGGAAATGATGGAAGTGGATGGGAAATGGATGACAAATGATGGAAAATGAACTGAAATCAATGGGAAATAGATGGGAAATGGATTGGAAAGGATGGGAAATGGATTGGAAATAATGGGAAATGGAAGGAAATGGATTGGAAATGATGGAAAATGAACTGAAAACAATGGGAAATAGATGGAAAATGGATGGGAAATGGATGGGAAATGAGGGAAAATGGAAGAGAAATGGATGGGAAATGATGGGAAATGGATTGGAAACAATGGAAAATGGATGGAAAGGATGGAAAATGAACTGAAAACAATGGGAAATAGATGGGAAATAGATGGAAAAGGATGGAAAAGGATGGAAAAGGATGGAAAAGGATGGAAAAGGATGGAAAAGGATGGAAAAGGGATTGGAAATTATGTGAAATAGAAGGAAATGGATTGGAAATGATGGGAAATGGATGGGAAATGATGGGAAATGGATGGGAAATGATGGGAAATGAACTGAAAACAATGGGAAATAGATGGGAAATGGTGGGAAATGGATGAGAAATGATGGGAAGCAGGCTGGAAATGGATTGGAAATGATGGAAAATGGATTGGAAATGATGGAAAATTGATTGGAAATGATGGAAAATGTACTGAAAACAATGGGAAATGGATGGGAAATAGATGGGAAATAGATTGGAAATGATGGAAAATGGATGGAAATGATGGAACTCAACACTACCAGAACCCCAGGGAAATCCATCCCTGATCAGCTCCCAAATCTCTCCCACTCACTCATTAATTAGCGATTAGAGTTAATTAGGCTCTCACCAGGTAGACCAGCACACAATTTCCAGGTTGGAATTCCCCACCCCATGCACTCCAGGTCAAAAACCATCCCAGATCAGCTCCCAAATCCACCGAGATCAGCACCCAAATCCCTCCCTGATCAGCTCCCAATCACTAATTAACGATCATTAATTATCAATTAGGCTAATTGGGCTCTCACCAGGTAGACCAGCACACAATTTCCAGGTTGGATTTTCCCATCCCACAAACTTTGGGATGAAACCATCCCAGATCAACTCCCAAATCCACCCTGATCATCACCCAAACCCCTCCAAATCACTAATTAACAATTATTAATTAGCAATTAGGCTAATTGGGCTCTCACCAGCTAGACCAGCACACAATTTCCAGGTTGGAATTTCCCAATTCCCTCATCATCACCCCACAAACTCCAGGATAAAACCCTCAAATACCTCTCAAATCCCTCCCTGATCACCTCCCAATGACTAATTACCGACCATTAATTATCAATTAGCACTAATTGGGCTCTCACCAGGTAGACCAGCACACAATTTCCAGGTTGGAATTTCCCATTTCCCTCATCATCACCCCACAAACTCCAGGGCAAAACCACCCAGATCAGCACCCAAATCCCTCCCTGAGCAGCTCCCAATCACTAATTAACACTCATTAATTAGCAATTAGCACTAATTGGGCTCTCACCAGGTAGACCAGCACACAATTTCCAGGTTGGAATTTCCCAATTCCCTCACCATCACCCCACAAACTGCAGGATAAAACCCTCAAATCCCTCCCTGATCATCACCCAAACCCCTCCAAATCACTAATTAACGATTATTAATTATCAATTAGCGCTAATTGGGCTCTCACCAGGTAGACCAGCACACGAATTTCCTACCCCATGCACTTCAGGGCAAAATCATCCCAGATCAACTCCCAAAACCACCCAGATCAGCACCCAAATCCCTCCCTGATCAGCTCCCAATCACTAATTACCGACCATTAATTATCAATTAGCGCTAATTGGGCTCTCACCAGGTAGACCAGCACACAATTTCCAGCGTGAGGTGACTGGGAAATTCACCATCACCCCACAAACTTCAGGATAAACCCCTCAAATACCTCTCAAATCCCTCCCTGATCAGCTCCAAATCACTAATTAACGATCATTAATTATCAATTAGGCTAATTGGGCTCTCACCAGGTAGACCAGCACACAATTTCCAGGTTGGATTTTCCCACCCCACAAACTTTGGGATGAAACCATCCCAGATCAACTCCCAAATCCACCTTGATCAGCACCCAAACCCCTCCCAATCACTAATTAACACTGATTAATTATCAGTTAGGCTAATTGGGCTCTCACCAGGTAGACCAGCACACCATTTCCAGGTTGGAATTTCCCAATTCCCTCATCATCACCCCACAAACTCCAGGGCAAAACCACCCAGATCAGCACCCAAATCCCTCCCTGAGCAGCTCCCAATCACTAATTAACACTGATTAATTAGCAATTAGCACTAATTGGGCTCTCACCAGGTAGAGCAGCACACAATTTCCAATGTGAGGGGACTGGAATTTCCCAATTCCCTCACCATCACCCCACAAACTGTAAGATAAAACCCTCAAATCCCTCCCTGATCATCACCCAAACCCCTCCAAATCACTAATTAACGATTATTAATTATCAATTAGCACTAATTGGGCTCTCACCAGGTAGACCAGCACACAATTTCCAGGTTGGAATTTCCCAATTCCCTCACCATCACCCACAAACTGCAAGATAAAACTCTCAAATCCCTCCCTGATCATCACCCAAACCCCTCCAAATCACTAATTAACGACCATTAATTATCAATTAGCGCTAATTGGGCTCTCACCAGGTAGACCAGCACATGAATTTCCTACCCCATGCACTTCAGGGCAAAATCATCCCAGATCAACTCCCAAAACCACCCAGATCAGCACCCAAATCCCTCCCTGATCAGCTCCCAATCACTAATTAACGACCATTAATTATCAATTAGCACTAATTGGGCTCTCACCAGGTAGACCAGCACACAATTTCCAGTGTGAGGGGACTGGGAACTTCACCATCACCCCACAAACTCCAGGATAAAACCCTCAAATACCTCCCAAATCCCTCCCTGATCAGCTCCCAATCACTAATTAACAATCATTAATTATCAATTAGCGCTAATTGGGCTCTCACCAGGTAGACCAGCACACAATTTCCAGGTTGGATTTTCCCACCCCACAAACTTTGGGATGAAACCATCCCAGATCAACTCCCAAATCCACCCTGATCATCACCCAAACCCCTCCAAATCACTAATTAACAATTATTAATTAGCAATTAGGCTAATTGGGCTCTCACCAGGTAGATCAGCACACAATTTCCAGGTTGGAATTTCCCAATTCCCTCATCATCACCCCACAAACTCCAGGATAAAACCCTCAAATACCTCCCAAATCCCTCCCTGATCAGCTCCCAATCACTAATTAATGATCATTAATTAGCAATTAGCGCTAATTGGGCTCTCACCAGGTAGACCAGCACACGAATTTCCTACCCCATGCACTTCAGGGCAAAATCATCCCAGATCAACTCCCAAAACCACCCAGATCAGCACCCAAATCCCTCCCTGATCAGCTCCCAATCACTAATTACCGACCATTAATTATCAATTAGCGCTAATTGGGCTCTCACCAGGTAGACCAGCACACACATGTGCTCCTTGGGCAGCCAGTGGAAGAGGTCAGCAGGGTTGCTGGGCAGGATCTCATCGTCGTGCAGGGTGGAGATGGTTTGGATGCACTGCTGCAGCTGCTTCAGGCACGGCTTGACGCTCTTCACCTGGGAAAATGGGAAATTTTGGGGAATTTTGGGGGGTGGAGAGGGAATTTGGGGATTGGGTTTGGGGGATTTGGGGTGGGGGTTGGTGGGGATTTGGGGGATTGAAGGGAATTTGGGGGAATTGCAGGAATTTGGGAGGAAATCCCAGGAATTCAGGATCTCCAAAAATCACCAAAAAATCCTAAAAAAAACCAAAAATCAAAAAAATCCCAAAAATCCTAAAAAAATCTAAAACAAAAACTAAAAAAAACCTAAAAAAAATCCTAAAAAATCTCAAAAAAATCCTAAAAAACCCAAAAAATCCCAAAGTCTCAAAAAATCTCCAAAAAATCCCAAAAAATCTCCAAAAAAATTCCTAAAAAATAAAAAAAATCTCCAAAAAAATCCCAAAAAATCCCCCCAAAAATCCTAAAAAGAAACCCCAAAAATCTCCAAAATACCTCCCAAAACCTCCAAAATCCAAAAAAAATCCTAAAATCCCAAAAATCCCAAAATCCTAAAAAAAACCAAAAAAATCTCCAAAAATCCTAAAAATCCTAAAATCCTAAAAAAATCTCAAAAAACCCTCCAAAAATCCTAAAAAATCCTAAACAAACCCCAAAAAAATCCTAAAAAATCTCCTAAAAATCCTAAAAAAATCCTTTAAAAAATCCTAAAAATCCTCCAAAAATCCTTAAAAAAAAATCTCCAAAAAATCCTAAAAAAATCATTAAAAATACCAAAAAATTCCTAAAAAAACCCCAAAAAATCCTAAAAAATCCTAAAAAATCCCAAAAAATCCTAAAAATCCCCCCAAAAATCCCCAATGCTCACCTGGCCAGCATCCAGGTAGTGTGTGACCTGCAGCACTAGGAAGAAGACTCGCAGGGACTCCTTCTGGATGGGGTTGCCCTGCCAGTTCTCCACGATTTGCCCACACAGGGTGAGCAAAACAACTCCCAAAAAACCCTAAAAAAAATCTCCAAAAAACCTTAAAAAAATCTCCAAAACATCCTAAAAAAAATCTCAAAAAATCCTAAAAAAAAATCCTAAAAAAATCTAAAAAATCCCCCAAAAATCTTTTAAAAATCCTAAAAAATTCCCCAAAAAATCTCTAAAAATCCTAAAAAAAAATCCTGAAAAAATCTTAGAAAATCCAAAAAATCTCAAAAAAAATCCTAAAAAAAAATCCAAAAAAACCCCCAATCAATCCCCCAAAAAATCCTAAAAAATTCAAAAAAATCCTAAAAAAAAATCCAAAAAATTCCAAAAAAATCTCAAAAAAATCCTAAAAAAATCCTAAAAAATCCCAAAAAAATTCCAAAAAAATCCCAAAAATCTGATTTTCCCTGGACCACCCCAACCCTGCTCACCTGGCCAGCATCCAGGTAGTGTGTGACCTGCAGCACCAGGAAGAAGACTCGCAGGGACTCCTTCTGGATGGGGTTGCCCTGCCAGTTCTCCACAATTTGCCCACACAGGGTGAGCAAAACAACTCCCTAAAAACCCTAAAAAAATCTCCAAAAAATCCTAAAAAAAAAAATCTCCAAAACATCCTAAAAAAATCCTAAAAAATCCTAAAAAAATCTCCAAAACATCCTCAAAAAATCCTGAAAAATCCCCAAAAAAATGTTCAAAAAATCCTAAAAAAATCCTAAAAAAATCTCCAAAAAAAAACCTCCAAAAAATCCTAAAAAATCCTAAAAAAAACCCAAAAAAATCCTAAAAAATCTCCAAAAAATCCTAAAAAAATCCTAAAAGAAATCCTAAAAATCCTCCAAAAATCCTTAAAAAATCCTAAAAAATCCTAAAAAAAATCATTAAAAATACCAAAAAATTCCTAAAAAACCCCCCAAAAAATCCTAAAAAATCCCAAAAAATCCTAAAAATCCCCCCAAAAATCCCCAATGCTCACCTGGCCAGCATCCAGGTAGTGTGTGACCTGCAGCACCAGGAAGAAGACTCGCAGGGACTCCTTCTGGATGGGGTTGCCCTGCCAGTTCTCCACGATTTGCCCACACAGGGTGAGCAGAGGGTGAACCTCCTGCAGCTTCCTCTCCATCAGCAGCAGCTGCAATTTTGGGGAAAAAAAAAATTGGGAAAAAAATTAGGAATTTAGGATCTAAATTATCTCCCAATTATCTCCCAAAATCTGTGCAAGAATTGGAATTTTAAACCAAATTTTGATTTTTTTTTTTTGGTGTAAAATGAAGGCAAAGTGGTTTTGTTTTGTTCAAATTTCTCTATTTCCACTCAAATTACAGATCAATCAATCGATCAATTAATCACTAATTAAGAGATAACTAAAGATTAATGAATTATTCCAGATGTCCAGGTTGGAATTTCTTCACTTTCAAATTTACTTTCATTCCAAATTGGAAATGAATCAATTAATTAATTATGAAAATCGATCACTATTTAAAACTTTTAAATGTAGCACTAATTAAAAAATTAATTGCTAATGGATAATTAAAGATAAATGAATTAATCCCAATTTCCAGATTGGAATTTGTTCATTGCAAATGTCTTCATTTGCACTCAAATTGGAAATTAATTAATCGATTAATCGCTAATTGATAACTAAAGATTAATGAATTAATCCAAATTTCCAGGTTGGAGTTTCTTAATTTAAAACTTCTTCATTTGCACTCAAATTGAAAATTAATTAATCAATCAATTATTCATTAATTAATAACCTAATTGAAGATTAATGAATTAATCCCAATTTCCAGGTTGGAATTTCCTTATTTCAAATTTCTTTATTTCCACTCCAAATTGGAAATTAAGTAATCAAGTAATTAATTATGAAAATCAATCACTATTTAAAATGTTTTAATGTAACACTAATTAAAAAAATTAATTGCTAATTGATAATTAAAGATTAATGAATTAATCCCAATTTCCAGGTTGGAATTTCTTCATTTCAAATTTCTTTATTTTCATTATTTCATTTTTCTTTCTTTCATTTTATTTCTTTATTATTTCATTTCAACTTCTTTATTTTCACTCAATGTGGAAACTAATCAATCAACTGATTAATCACTAATTGATAATTAAAGATTAATTAATTAATCCAGATTTCCAGGTTGGAATTTCTTCATTTCAAATTTCTTCATTTGCAATCAAATTGGAAATTAATTACTCAATTGATTAATCAGTAATTGATAATGAAGGATTAATGAATAAATCCAGATTTCCAGGTTGGAATTCCCACCAGGAAAATCTCAATTCCCAATCAATTCTTGATGATTGATTATTCCACAGCCAATTCCAAAGTGTTCCTAAATTAGGGAATTAAGATTGGAATATTAATTAATTAATAAATAATATATTTAATTCCCCAATTCCAGAAACCAGAATTAGAATATTTACCTGATTCCCAAATTCCAGGAATTAGGATTGAAATTTGGGAAATTCCAGGAATTAAAGAATTCTGGTTTATCCCAAAAATATTCTCTGGAATTAACATTAAACAGGAAATAAATGATTTTTTAAAAAAATCCAACTCACCATCCCCTTGCTGAGCAGGAAGAGAGCTCTGCAATGAAAGAAAAGGAGGTTAAATTCCAAAAAAAGTTAATTAATCCATGGAAAAAAAAAAAAACAGGGGAAAAAATCTGTTTTTTTCTTGCTTCGAGAGCAGGGGAAATACAGGATTGAGGGATGTGAGATGGGAATTTCCTGGGAATTTGGGGAGGAAATCCCAAGGAATTCTGTCATGAAATCCCAGAGAATTTGAGGAGATCCCAGGGAATCCCAGGCTCAAGCCCCAAGAATTCCAGGATAAAACCCCAAAGAATTCTGGGATAAAACCCCAATAATTCCAAGCTCAAACCCCAAGAATTCCAGGACAAACCCCAAGGAATTCCAGGATAAAACCCAAGGAATTCCAGGCTAAAACCCCAAGGAGTTCTGGGATAGAACCCCAAGAATTCTGGGATAAAACCCCAAGAATTCCAGGCTCAAACCCCAAGAATTGCAGGACAAAATCCCAAGGAACTCCAGGCTCAAACCCCAGGAATTCTGTCAGGAAATCTCAGGGAATTCAGGGAGGAAACCCCAATAATTCCAGTCTCAAACTCCAAGGAATTCCAGGACAAAACCCCAAGAATTCCAGGACAAAACCCCAAAGAGTTCTGTCAGGAAATCTCAGGGAACTCAGGAAGGAAACCCCAGGGAATTCCAGGCTAAAATCCCAAAGAGTTCGAGGCACAAACCCCAAGGAATTCCGGGATAGAACCCCAAGAATTCTGGGATAAAACCCCAAGAATTCCAGGCTCAAACCCCAAGAATTCCAGGCTCAAACCCCAAGAATTCCAGGCTCAAACCCCAAGAATTGCAGGACAAAACCCCAAGGAACTCCAGGCTCAAACCCAAGGAATTCTGTCAGGAAATCTCAGGGAACTCAGGGAGGAAACCCCAGGGAATTCCAGGATAAAACCCAAGGAATTCCAGGACAAAACCCCAAGGAGTTCCGGGATAGAACCCCAAGAATTCTGGGATGAAACCCCAAGAATTCCAAGCTCAAACCCCAAGAATTGCAGGACAAAATCCCAAGGAATTCCAGGCTTAAACCCCAGGAATTCTGTCAGGAAATCTCAGGGAACTCAGGGAGGAAACCCCAAGAATTCCAGGCTCAAACCCCAAGGAGTTCCAGGATAAAACCCAAGGAATTCCAGGACAAAACCCCAAGGAATTCCGGGATAGAACCCCAAGAACTCCATGATAAAACCCCAAGAATTTCAGGCTCAAACCCCAACGAATTCCAGGACAAAACCCCAGGAATTCCAGCCTCAAACCCCAAGGAACTCCAGGATAGAACCCCAAGAATTCTGGGATAAAACCCCAAGAATTCCAAGCTCAAACCCCAAGAATTGCAGGACAAAACCCCAAGGAACTCCAGGCTCAAACCCCAAGAATTCCAGGATAAAACCCAAGGAATTCCAGGCTCAAACCCCAAAGAATTCCAGTATAAAACCCCAGGAATTCTGTCAGGAAATCTCAGGTAACTCAGGGAGGAAACCCCAGGGAATTCCAGGCTAAAATCCCAAGAAGTTCGAGGCTCAAACCCCAAGAATTCCATGATAAAACCCCAAGAATTTCAGCCTCAAACCCCAAGGAATTCCAGGCTCAAACCCCAAGAATTCCAGGACAAAATCCCAAGGAATTCCAGGCTAAAACCCCAAAGAATTCCAGGACAAAATCCCAAGGAATTCCAGGCTCAAACCCCAAAGAATTCCAGGACAAAATCCCAAGGAATTCCAGGCTCAAACCCCGAAGAATTCCAGTATAAAACCCCAGGAATTCCGTCAGGAAATCTCAGGTAACTCAGGGAGAAAACCCCAAGGAATTCCAGGACAAAACCCCAAGAATTCCATCAGAAACCCCAAGAATTCCACCCAAAATCCCATCCATACCTGGTGTACTCGGATCCCACCACCCTGGCATACTCTGCTCCCACACCCAGCAGGTCACAGGCTGACACCAGATCCTTCTCCAGCGTGTGCAGTTGCTGAAAAAACAAAAATTCCATGAAAAATTGGGATTTGGATCGTGATTCCCAAGGAAATTCCTGGATTTAGGAATTCTTGCTTATTATAATGCTGAAAAGTCAGGATTTGCATGGTGATTCCCAAGGAAATTATTGGATTTATACATTTTTGCTTATTAAAAGCCTGAAAGTTCAGGATTTGCTTCATGGATCCCAAGAAAACTCCTGGATTTACAAATTTCCAGATTTACAAATTGCTGCTTCTTAAAATGCTGAAAAATGAGGATTTGCTTTGTGATTTCCAAGGAAATTCTTGGATTTACCAATTGCTGCTTCTTAAAGTGCTAAAAAATGAGGATTTGCTTCGTGAATTCCAAGAAAATTCCTGGATTTATCAATTGCTGCTTCTTAAAATGCTGAAAAATGAGGGTTTGCTTCGTGAATCCCAAGAAAATTCCTGGATTTAGGAATTCTTGCTTATTAAAATGCTGAAAAGTCAGGATTTGCATGGTGATTTCCAAGAAAATTCCTGGATTTATCAATTGCTGCTTCTCAAAATGCTGAAAAATGAGGATTTGCTTTGTGATTTCCTAGAAAATTCCTGGATTTAGAAATTCCTGCAAACTCAGGACTTGCATGGTGAATCCCAAGAAAATTCCTGAATTTATCAATTGCTGCTTCTTAAAATGCTGAAAAATGAGGATTTGCATGACGAATTCCAAGAAAACTCCTGGATTTACAAATTGCTGGATTTACAAATTCCTAGATTTACAAATTGCTGCTTCTTAAAATGCTGAAAAATGAGAATTTGCATGATGAATTCCAAGAAAACTCCTGGATTTACAAATTGCTGGATTTACAAATTCCTGCTTGTTAAAGGAACAATTTGGTTTTAAATCTCTTTTTCCTTTAACAGTGATTTTTGGGGAATATGAAAGATGAAAAACATCCAAGCTGGTTTTAACTGGAATTCAGGATTTTTCCAGGATTTTTTTTTTTTCCAAGGAAATCCTGAAGGATTCACAGCCACTTAAAAAACACCAATTTTCAGCCCAGATTTGCCTTTTTTCTCTCTTTTAACAGCAATTTTTGGGGGACAATGAAGGTGAAAAGAATCCAAGCTATTTTTTTATGGGAATTCAGGATTTTTCCAGGATTTTTTCCCATGAAAATTCTGCCCAAAGGACTCACAGCCACTTAAAAAACACCAATTCCCAACCCAAATTTGCTTTTTTTCTCTCTTTTAACAGCGATTTTTGTACGATAAAGGAGAAATTAAAGACATCCAAGCTGGTTTTTATGGGAATTCAGGATTTTTCCAGGATTTTTCCCAAGGAACCTCTGACCCAAGGACTCACAGCCACTTAAAAAACACCAATTTTCAACCCAAATTTGCCTTTTTTCTCTCTTTTGACACCAATTTTTGAGGGATAAGAAGGATGAAAAGCACCCAAACTATTTTTTTCCGGGAATTCAGGATTTTTTCCCAAGAAAATCCTGAAGGACTCACAGCAACTTGAAAAAACATCAATTTTCAGCCCAAATTTGCCTTTTTCCTCTCTTTTAACACCCATTTTTGGGGGACAACAAACATTAAAGGAATCCAAGCTATTTTTAATGGGAATTCAGGATTTTGCCAGGATTTTTTTCCCAAGAAAATCCCGCAGGACTCACAGCCACTTAAAAAACATCAATTTTCAGCCCAAATTTGCCTTTTTTCTCTCTTTTAACACCAATTTTTGTAGGATAAAGGGGAAATTAAAGACACCCAAACTATTTTTTATGGAAATTCTGGATTTTTCCAGGATTTTTCCCGAGGAAACTCTGACCCAAGGACTCACAGCCACTTGAAAAACATCAATTTTCAGCCCAAATTTGCCTTTTTTCTCTCTTTTAACACCAATTTTTGAGGGATAAGAAGGATGAAAAGCACCCAAACTATTTTTTTCCAGGAATTCAGGATTTTTTCCCAAGAAAATCCTGCAGGACTCACAGCCACTTGAAAAAACATCAATTTTCAGCCCAAATTTGCCTTTTTTTTCTCTTTTAACAGCGATTTTTGTAGGATATAGGGGAAATTAAAGACATCCAAACTATTTTTTATGGGAATAAATGATTTTTCCAAGATTTTTTTCCAAAAAAATCCTGCCTAGGGACTCACAGCCAGCTGGAAGAGCAGCCTGCAGTGCCAGTAGGGAGTTTGCTGGGAGATCTGGATTGCTTTCCTCAATAAAGGTTTGGCTGTATCCACAGAATTCTGAAATAAAAATAACCAAAAAGCACAAATTTAGCCCCAAAGGATTCCCAAAGTTTGAAATTCCTGGGATAATCACACTGGGGAGTGTCGGGGTTGAGGGAGAAAAGGTGGGAAGGGAGAGAAATGAGAAAAAAATGAGGAAAGTAAGGAAAAAAAATGAGAAAAAATAAGGAAAGAAATGAGAAAAACAATGAAAGAAATGAGAAAAAATAAGATTAAAAAAAATAAGGGAAAAAAAGAGAAAAATAAGAAAAAATGACAAAAGAAAAAAAGAGAAAAATAAGGAAAATATAAGAAAAATAACAAAAAAGTGAGAAAAATAAGAAAAAATTTTAGAGAAATAAAAAATGAGAAAAATAAGAAAAAAAAATAAAAAAATGAGAAAAACAAGAAAAAAAAGAAAAAAGGGAAAATTAGGAAAAAATAAGAAAAATGAAAAGAAAACAAAAATAATAATAAAAAAAAAAGAAAAATAAGGGAAAAAAAAGAAAAATAAGAAAAAAAAGAAAAATAAGAAAAAAAGGGTTTTTTCCATCCCTGGAATGGCTGAGGTGGAGTTGGATGGGATTTGGAGAGATTTGGGATTGTGGGAATTCTCCTTGCAGGGTGGGATTGAAGTTCTTTCCATCCCAAATCATTCCAAAATTTTGTGGTTCTAAGCAAAATTCTGATTGAAAAACGACTTTGGAACAAATCAGCAGAAATTCCTAAAGATGGGAATTGAGAGGAAACTCAGGATGATCCAATTTGGGATTTCCAATTTGGGATTTGATGGGATTTTAGTTCTTTCCATCCCAAATCATTCCAGGATTTTGTGGTTCTAAGCAAAATCCTAATTAGAAAATTACTTTGGAACAAATAAGCAGAATTTCCTAATCACAAGAATTAAGAGATTTGGGATTTCCAAGGGAAGAGACTGGGATGGATTTTAGTTCTTTCCATCCCAAACTATCCCAGGATTTTGTGGTTCTAAGCAAAATCCTGATTGGAAAATTATTTTGGAGCAAATCAGCACAAATTCCTGAGGATGAAAATGAGGAGAAAACTCAAGATGATCCCATTTGGGATTTCCAAGGAAAAAACATAAATCATAGAAAAAGAAATTTTGGATCAAGGATGGAGAATTCTCTGGGAATTCCATCCCAAAAATCCCATCTGAGTGGGAAATGGGAATTATTTCCCCACAAACCATTCCAGGATTCCAAAAACCAGAGGAAAACCATGAATTTCCCTCCCCCAAACCCCCATTTTTTAACAAGGACTAAAAAAAATCCTTTAACTAAGCAAAATCCCATCAAAATTCCAGCAAAAACTTCCACAACCAGACAGGAAAAAAAGCCTCTCATGCCAAAAATGCTATTCCCAACAGGAATATCCCATTCCAAACCTAAATTAAATGTACACAGAGGATTTTCTTTTCCCTTTACTCACCTCCTGGCAGTAAAGCTCTGAGAGCAAACTGGCTGCTTCGAATTTCACATCCTCAAACTGTGGGATCTGGCAGAGGAGTTAAGGAAATGACAAAAATCCCAAAAAATAAAAAAAAAATCCCCAAAAAATCCCAAAAAAATCCCAAAAAAATGGGGGTGGGAACCTCCAATCAGCCTTTGGGAAAATTGGGATGAAATGAGATTTAAGGTTTCTTCTCCAACCTAAATAATTCTGTGGTTTTAGGAAATCAGGAAGAAATAAAACCCAAATTCCATGCCCACCCCGAGCCCTTGGAGGTGTTTTGGGAATTTCCAGGGAGTTGTTCTCCTTGCTGGATTCCCAAAAAAGGATACCTGCTGGGATATCAGCCACTGCAAGAGAAAATAAAGAATTAGTGGGATCAAAACCCCAAAATCTTCCCCTTGTCCCCTTTCTGCTCCTCCTTTTTCCAGCTGCCAGCACCTCCTCGGTCCAAATCCCAACTCCCAAACCCCACTGGGATCCCCTAAACCTTCCCCTGTTCCCTTTTCACTCCTCCTTTTCCAGCTGCCAGGACCCCCTTGACCCAAATCCCAACTCCTACCACCCCCAAAACCTGCTTCCTGTTCCTTTCCTGCTCCTCCTTTTTCCAGCTGCCACGACCTCCTCCAGACCCTAAATCCCAAATCCCACTGGGAGCCCCCAAACCTTCCCTTGTCCCCTTTTCGCTCCTCCTTTTTCTAGCTGCCAGAACCCCCCTGATCCAAATCCCAACTCCCAAATCCCCAAACCCCACCAGGATCCCTAAACCTTCCCCTGTTCCCTTTTTACTCCTCCTTTTCCAGCTGCCAGCACCTCCTTCATCCAAATCCCAAATCCCCAAACCCCACTGGTACACCCTAAACCTCCCCCTGTCCCCTTTCTGCTCCTCCTTTTCCAGCTGCCAGCACCTTCTTGGTTCAAATCCCCAAATTCCAAATCCCAGCTCCCAAATCCCAACTCCCACCACCCCAAACCCCACCAGGATCCCCTAAACCTTCCCCTGTTCCCTTTTTACTTCTCCTTTTTCCAGCTACCAGCACCTCCTTGATCTAAATCCCAAGTTACAAACCCCAACTCCCATCATCCCCAAAACCCACTGGGATTCCCTAAACCTTCCCCTGTTCCCTTTTGACTCCTTTTTTTCCAGCTGCCAGCACCTCCTCGCTTCAAATCCCAACTCCCAAACCCCACTGGTACACCCTAAACCTTCCCCATTCTCTTTTTACTCCTCCTTTTCCAGCTGCCAGCACCTTCTCGATCCAAATAAATCCCAAAACCCACTGAGATCCCCTAAACCTTCCCCTGTTCCCTTTTTACTCCTCCTTTTTCCAGCTGCCAGGACCTCCTTGGTCCAAATCCCAACTTCCAAACCCCAAATACTCCCAACTCCCAAATCCCAATTCTCAAATCCCGCCACCCCAAATCCCAACTCCCACCACCCCAAAACCCACTGGGACACCCTAAACCTTCCCCTTTTCCTTTTTTACTCCTCCTTTTTCCAGCTGCCAGCACCTCCTCGGTACAAACCCCAACTCCCAAATCCCAATTCTCAAACCCCAGCTCCCAACTCCCACCACCCCAAACCCCACCGAGCCTCTCCTCCAGCCCCTGGTCACCCTCTCTCCCCCTCCCCGACCCCCCAGCCCTCCCCGAGGCGCAGAACCCGCCGGGTTTGTTATTTTCTCCATCCCTCACCGCCTTCTCCAGGTGCCCGCGGGCCTGGTCGCCGTTGCGGGTGTGGTGGTAGAGCACGGAGCCGAGCTGGAGGTGCGTCCTGGCCTCCATGCGGGCCGGGGGCTTGCGGGGCAGCACGGCCTGCAGGCAGTGCACGCACAGCCGCACCTTGGGCGGGCTGGACGTGCGGAAATGCTCCGCCAGGCCCAGCAGCGCTAAATACCACGATTCCCCCGCCGCCGCGCCGCCGCCCGACCCCGAGCCCGGAGCGGGCCCGCCTGCTCCGCCGGCGCCTCCGGCACCTCCGCCGCCTCCTCCCGCCCCGCCGGCGGCTCCCGCCGAGTCTCCCGAGCCGCTCCCGCCGCCTCCCGCCGGCTGCGGCGGCTGCTGAGGCGGCGGCGGCTGCTGAGGGGCCGCCGCGCCCGCCGCCACCGCCGCCATCTTGGGGCCGCCGACAACACGGGCGGAGGGCGCGGGGGGCGATGGGAGTTGGAGTCCGAGCGCCTCGGGAGGTGAGAGATGTTGTCCGGGGTTTGACAGCGATAGGAAGCGAGGCGAACCGCGGAACAGAGAGGCCTGCACGGGGAAAGTCAACCCCACCGCCAGCCAGGCTCGGTGCGGCGGGAGCAGCGGGAAGCGCGGCGGGAGGAGCGGGCAGCGAGGCGGGCTGGCGCCGAACCAGAACTACACCTCCCAGAATGCCTCGCGGCGGCGCTGCCCCGGCGCGGCGCGGGGCACGCTGGGAAGGGGCTCCAAAATGGACAACCACAGGGATGCGCCAGGTACTGCCCGGCCCGGGGGGCTCCCGCCGCTCCCGCCGCTCCCCCACCTTCCCGGGCCTTCATCCCTCTCCTCCCGCCTCGCTGCCGCCCCTCGGCTCGCCCCCGCCGCTCCGGCTGGGCTGTGTGCCCGCGGTGGGCTGTATCCGCCCGGCCGGGGGCTCGGCGAGGCTCTCCGGTAAATCCAGCCGGGTTTGCCCTCAGCGCAACCCAACCGGAGCTTCGCGATGGCTTTTCCCACTTATTCCCTGCTCGTTTTCCCGCAGGATAGCCGGGCTGGTGGTTCGCGATGGCCCTTCTGGTTGTTTCCCCACAGAAAAGCCGAATTTGTGGTTTGAGGTGCTCTTCCCGCTAATTTTCCCCTTTTTTTCCCACAGGGAATTCGAGTTTCTAGTTCGGGATGCTCTCCCCGCTAATTTCCCCCTTTTTTCCCCTCAGAAAAGCAGATTTTGTGGTTCTGGTTGCTCTTCCCGCTTATTTTCTCTTTTTTTTCCCCACAGGGAATTCGAGTTTCTAGTTCTGGTTGCTCTCCCCGCTGATTTTTTCCCACAGGGAATTCGAGTTTGTAGTTCAGGGTGTTCTACCCGCTATTTTTTCCACTTTTTCCCCACAGAGAATTCGATTTTCTAGCTCTGGTTGCTCTTCCCGCTAATTTTCCCCTTTTTTCCCCACAGGGAATTCGAGTTTGTAGTTCTGGTTGCTCTCCCCACTAATTTTTCCCCTCTTTTCCCACAGAGACTTCGAGTTTTTAGTTCTTTTTTCCCCTCTTTTCCCACAGAGAATTCGAGTTTCTAGTTTGGAATGCTCTCCCTGCTAATTTTCCCCTTTTTTCCCCACAGAGAATTCGGAGTTTCTAGTTCTGGTTGCTCTCCCCACTAATTTTTCCCCACAGGAAACTCAGCTGTTCATTCTCTGTCCTTTTCCCCTTGGTTTTTTTTTGGGTTTGTTTTTTTTTTTTTTTCTGAGCTGGTGCTTCGTGGAGACCTCACTGTGGATTTTTATTCTTTTTTCCACAGGAAAAATGAGCCTTGATTTGGGATTTCCTAGTGAAACCCTTTTCCCACAGGGAAAATGAGCCTTGATTTGGGGTGGTTTTCCCATTCATTCCTCATTTTTCCACAGGGAATGTGAGCCTTGATTTGGGATGATCCCAGTGTTAATTCCCACATTTTTCCTCCAGAAAAAAAAATCTGCATTTTTCTACTCCAAAAGGAGGGAAAAAAGAAGATTAAGGAATCTGATACAGGAAATCCCAGGGAAATGAGGGAGTAAATCCCAGGAATTCGGGCAGGAAAACTTAAGGAATTCAGGGAGGAAAACCCAAGGAACTGAGGGAGGAAATCCCAGGGAAGTGAGAGAGAAAATCTCAGGAATTCAAGCAGGAAAACTCAGGGAATTCAGGGAGGAATTCCGGGAGGAAATCCCAAGGAATTCCGGGAGGAAATCCCAAGGAATTCCGGGAGGAAATCCCAAGGAATTCCGGGAGGAAAACTCAGAGAAGTCAGGGAGGAAATCCCAGGAATTCAGACAGGAAAACTCAGAGAAGTCAGGGAGGAAATCCCGAGGAATTCAGGCAAGAATTCAGAGAGGAAATCCCAGGAAATTCAGGCATGGAGTCAGGGAGAAAATCTCAAGGAACTGTGGGAGGAAATCCCAGGAATTCAGGCAAGAATTCAGGGAGGAAATCCCAAGAATTTCACCCCTCGATCTAGTCTGACCCCACCATTAACTCCGGAATTCTAATATTAACATTAACTAATATTAATTAATATTAACTCCCCGTTTCCCCAGGGAAGGCCAGCCGGTGGTTCGGGGTTTCCCAGTCCAAGTCAGCCAAGAGCAGTGTGAACATCCTGCAGCAGGAGGAGCTGATCGCCCAGAAGAAACGGGAGATCGAGGCGCGGCTGGAGCAGCAGGCCAGGCAGAACTCCCTCAGCATCCCGCAGATCCCGCTGCTGGGAGAGTGAGTGCTGGGGAATGCTGGGCTTTGGGAGGGTGGGAAGGGGGTGAGGGGGGAATAATGCTGGGTTTGGGGAGGTGAGGGAGGGAAATCATGGTTTTGGGGGAGTTGAGGGAGCGAAATCCTGGTTTGGGAGCATTTTAGGGGAGCTGAGGGAGGAAAATCCTGGTTTTAGGGGAGCTGAGGGAGGGAAATCCCAGCTTTGGTGGAGTTGAGGGAGGAGAATTCTGGTTTTGGGGGAGGAAAATCGAGGTTTTGGGGGATTTTTGGGAGCTGAGGGAGGAAAATCCTGGTTTTGGTGGAGCAGGGGGAGGGAAATCCTGGTTTTGCTGGAGTGGGGAAGGAAAATTCCAGTTCTGATGGAGCTGAGAGAGGAAAATCCTGGTTTTGAGGGAGTTGAGGGAGGAGGATCCTAGTTTTGGTGGAGTGGGGAAGGAAAATTCCAGTTTTGGTGGAGCTGAGGGAGGAAAATCCCAGGTTTGGGGGAGTTGAGGAAGGCAAATCCCGGTTTTGGGGGATTTTTTGGGAGCTGAGGGAGGAAAATCCCAGTTTTGGTGGAGTTGAGGGAGAAAAATCCTGGTTTTGGGGGACTTTTTGTGAGTGAGGGAAGAAAATCCTGGTTTTGGGGCAAGGCAAATCCCAAATTTGGTGGAGAAGGGAAGGAAAATCCTGGTTTTGAGGGATTTTTTGGGAGCTGAGGTAGGAAATTCCCAGTTCTGGTGGAGCTGAGGGAGGAAAATAATGGTTTTGGTGGAGTGGGGAAGGAAAATTCCAGTTTTGATGGAGCTGAGAGAGGAAAATCTCGGTTTTGGGGGATTTTTTGAGAGCGGAGGGAGGAAATCCTGCTTTTGGGGGAGTTGAGGGAGGAAAATCCCAGTTTTGGTGAAGCTGAGGGAGGAAAATCCCAATTTTAACGGAGCAGGAACCGAGCAGGCAGTGTGGCTAAATCCCTGAGCAGGAAAAAGATTTTAGGTTTTTTTGGGAATTCAAAAAAATTCCCAGTGTTAGGTGAGGAAAATCCTGAATTCCTGCTGTTTTTCCTGCCCCAAATCCCACATAAGAAAGATCCCAAATTCCTAATTTCTCATATTCTCTCCCACTCAGCGATGATGGCTCCGAAAATGAAGCTTCTGTGTCCAACAAATTTGTGAACGACGGGAGTTTCCTGCAGCAATTCCTGAAACTCCAGAGGGAAAAATCCAGTGCTGGTAGGTTTTTCCTAACCCTCTGGGGCTCTTGCTCCCTGAAAATATTCCCTGAGTTCTTCCTGGGGAATTCGGGAGGAATTTATTCCTCAAAATTAGGTGTTTCTCCCCTCAAAATTGGGGTTTTGTCCCCTTAAAATTGTGGGGTTTTTTCCCCTCAAAATTGGGTGCTTTTTCCCCTTAAAATTGAGTTGGTTTTTCCCCTCAAAATTGGGTGTTTTTTCCCCTCAAAATTGAAGGTTTTTCCCCTCAAAATTTGGTGGGGTTTTTCCTCAAAACTGTGCAGTTTATCCTTTCAAATTTAGAGCTTTTATCCGTTCACATTGTGGGGTTTCCCCTTTCAGATTTGGGAGTTTATCCCTTTGAATTTCTTCTCTTATGGAAAACCATCAGCACTTTTGGGGTTTCCTTTTATTCTCTCCTCACAAACTGTCCCAAATCCCCTCAACAACTCCAGGAATGCTCCACCCCAAACTGAGGATTCCCAGGAATAATTTCCCCTTTATTTTCTCCTCACAAACTGCCCCAAATCCCTTCAACAGCTCCGAGAAAATGCTCTGGCTACAAACCCTGGGAAGAAGCGGCCAGGACAGGCCTAGGCTCCAGGCCCAGAGCTATTCCCATCCCAAACTATGGATTCCTAGGAACTTTTTTCCCTTTTTTCTCTCTCCTCAGAAACTCCCCCAAATCCCCCCACCAATTCTGGAAATGCTCCAGCTCCCACTCCCGGGAAGAAGCCGGCGCTGCTGGGCAAGCGGCCTGGCCAGACCCTCAGCAGGATGCTGCAGGCCCGGAATTTTCCCCATCCCAAACCTGGGATTCCCACAAACTCTTCCTTCCATTCTCTCCTCAGAAACTGCTCTAAAATCTCTGGGAATGCCTCAGCCCAAACCCAGGATTTCCAGGAATAATTTCTCTTTCACTTTCTCCTCACAAACTGCCTCAAATCCCTTCAACAACTCCAAGAAAATGCTCTGGCTCCAAACTCCGGGAAGCAGCAGCCAGGGCAGGCCTCGGCTCCAGGCCTGGAACCTTTCCCACCCCAAACCCAGGATTCCTAGGAACTTTTTCCCCTTTTTTCTCTCTCCTCAGAAGCACCAAATCCCCCCAACAATTCTGGAAATGCTCCAGCTCCCACTCCCGGGAAGAAGCCGGCGCTGCTGGGCAAGCGGCCTGGCCAGACCCTCAGCAGGATGCTCCAGGCCCGGAATCTTCCCCATCCCAAGCCCAGCCCCGTCCTGAGCCGCCTCAGCGTCTTCCAGGCTCCGGATGAGGATGAGGAGGAGGATTACGAGCAGTGGTTGGAGATCAAAGGTAAGTGGGAGCTGCGGGGATGGAGCTGGGATGGTGGGGATAGGATTGCCTGAGTCCCAGTGGGGAGTGGGGTGGGGTTTGTCCTGGGATTTTATAGGGATAGAGGATAGTTTGGGACAGGATTGCCTCAATTCCCCATGGAGAAGTGGGTTGCTTTTTATCCTGGGATAGGGGTTAGTTTGGAACAGGATTCTCTCAATCCTCTATGGAGAATTGGGTTGGTTTCTATACTGGGATCAGTTTGGGACAGGATTCCCTAAATCCCAGTAGGGAGTGGGGTAGGTTTTATCCTGGGATGGGGATTAGTTTGGGACAGGATTGCCTGAATCCCAGTGGGGAGTGGGGTGGGGTTTATCCTGGGTCTTTATAGGGATAGAGGGTAGTTTGGGACAGGATTCGTTAAATCCCAGTAGGGAATGGGATGGGGTTTTATCCTGGGATAGGGAATCAGTTTGGAACAGGACTCTCTCAATCCCCTATGGAGAATTGGGTTGGTTTCTATCCTGGGATCAGTTTGGGACAAGATTCCCTAAATCCCAGTAGGGAATGGGGTGGGTTTTATCCTGGGATTTTATCCTGGGATAGGGATTAGTTTGGGATAGGATTCTCTCAGTCCCAGTGAAGATTTGGGGTGGGTTTTTATCCTGGGTTTTATCCTGGGTTTTTATCCTGGGATAGAGAATAGTTTGGGACAGGATTCCCTCAGTCCCAAAGGGAATGGGGTGGGTCGTGCCAAGTGCTGGGCTGCCTAGGAAATCCTGATTTTTGTGCCTAAAATGGGATTTTTGGGGGTTTAAGTGATGGAAAAGGAGGAATTAGTTTGGGAATGCGAAGGGAAAACGACGTGGGTCAATAAATATAATAAATATCACATCCAGCACAGGTAAAAATCCGAATTCCAGCTCAAAAAATCTCACCTGACTGCTTGGAGTGGGATGGAAAAATGAGGATATTGCAGGAATTATCCCAGATTTCTTGGGATGGAAACCCTGAGGCAGATTTGCCTCCCAGTTGGAATTTCAGGGATGAGTTTCAATCAGGATAAAACAATGAAACTGATGTGTTTTAATCAGAATAAATCTGCTTTGTTGCCATGATTTATTTCTTTATCTGTTCCCAAAATCCCCTGGAATCGTTTCTGGTGGGATTTGTATCAACATAATCCTAGGAATTCTTGATTTGGGAATAAAATACTCTTAGAGGAATGGGAGAAATGCAGGGAGGTGGGTTGGGTTATCCTGAATTTCAGGATTAAATTTCAGGATTAATTTAAGGATTAAATTAATTTAAGGGTCAATTTCAGGATTAAATTGAAGGATAAAATTCAGGATAACCCATTGGATCAGCGTGGAGAACTCTAGTCCTTGCTTCCCAAAATTCCCAAAATCCCAGTGTTTCGTTCCCTGTGGGAATTCCAAAGAATTTGAAGCCAAAATCCAGTTTTTTTGGAGCCACAAAGAGCTGCTGCTCTGGGAATATTCTGGGAATATTCTGGGAATAATCTGGGAATAATGTGGAAATAATCTGGGAATATTCTGGGAATATTCAGGGAGTGGTTGGAATCCTAAATCCCTAGTGAGGATTGAAACCAAATTCCTACCTTTTCCCTGCTGGGAATATTTTTGGGAATAAATCCATTGGGAGCTAATTGTGCCACAATTAAAATGGAATTTGGTTTAAATTGAGTTGAAATTTCCAAACTGGGATGGAAACTGTGGATTCCTCATCCCTGGAATTGTCCTGGGAAGGAGGGAGGAGAGAAAAATTCAGGGAGAGCTTGGAGAGGATTTGGGATAAGGGATGGAGAGACAGGGAATGGATTGAACTGGGAATGGGAATTTGGGTGGATTTTGGGATGGAATTTTTAGCTGGGTAGGGAATTTGGGATGGAATTCCCATAAGGAATGGAGGGACAGGAGACAGGGAATGGATTGGAACTGAAAATGGGAATTTGGGTGGATTTTGGGAAGGAATTCCTCCCTGTGAGGATGATGAGGAGAATGGAATGGAATGGGATGGAATGGAATTCCCACAAGGGATGGAGGGACAGGAAATAGTTTCAGAATGGAAAAGGGAATTTGGGTGGATATTGGAAAGAAATTCCTGTCTGGGAGGATGATGAAGGTTTGGGATGGAATTCCCACAAGGAATGGAGGCACAGGGAATGGATTGAACTGGGAAATGGGAAATTTGGTGAGGTTTTTGGGAAGGAATTCCTGGCTGGGAGGGTGGTGAGGGTTTGGGATGGAATTCCCAGAGGATCCATGGATTCCCCTGGAATATCCCAGGCCAGGCTGGCACAGTGGGAATGGGATGAACACCAATCTCCCATCCCAAAACCCAAACCTTGGGCTTTCCCCCTTAGGAAAACCCCACCAAGGGACCCCAGAAAACCCCAAAAAACCCCAAAATGTTTTCAATTTCCAACCGCCTGCCCCATCTCATCCTCTCTCTCCCCATTCCCATCTGTCTGCTCCGTGCTTCCCGGCAGTAATTCCCTGTTTCCCGTGTTGGGGGTGAGTTGAACCCCAAAGTACTGACAGCTCCTTAAAGTTTTACCCCCAGAGGACCCCGAGGTGCGGCAGGTGGTGGAAAAGCTGGCCAGGTTCGTGGCCGAGGGGGGACCAAAGCTGGAGAAGGTGGCCATGGAGGACTACAGGGACAATCCTGCTTTTGGGTGAGTTTGGGGTTTGGGGGAAATGGGGGGTTTGTGGGGGAATGGTGGGAGGTGGGGTTGGGGGAGGTTTGGGATTCATTCTTGTTCTCTCTGAGGGGGAAAGTTTGGGATTTTTTCCTTCCCTGTGAGGGGAAAGTTTGGGATTTTTTCCTTCCCTGTGAGGGGAAAGTTTGGGATTTTTTCCTTCCCTGTGAGGGGAAAGTTTGGGATTTTTTCCTTCCCTGTGAGGGGAAAGTTTGGGATCTTTTCCTTCCCTGTGAGGGGAAAGTTTGGGATCTTTTCCTTCCCTGTGAGGGGAAAGTTTGGGATCTTTTCCTTCCCTGTGAGGGGAAAGTTTGGGATTTTTTCCTTCCCTGTGAGGGGAAAGTTTGGGATCTTTTCCTTCCCTGTGAGGGGAAAGTTTGGGATCTTTTCCTTCCCTGTGAGGGGAAAGTTTGGGATTTTTTCCTTCCCTGTGAGGGGAAAGTTTGGGATTTTTTCCTTCCCTGTGAGGGGAAAGTTTGGGATTTTTTCCTTCCCTGTGAGGGGAAAGTTTGGGATTTTTTCCTTCCCTGTGAGGGAAGTTTGGGATTTTCCTTCCTGTGAGGGAAAGTTTGGGATTTTTCCTTCCCTGTGAGGAAGTTTGGGATTTTTCCTTCCCTGTGAAAGTTTGGGATTTTTCTTCCTGTGAGGAAGGTTGGGATTTTTTCCTTCCCTGTGAGGGGAAGGTTTGGGATTTTTTCCTTCCCTGTGAGGGGAAGGTTTGGGATTTTTTCCTTCCCTGTGAGGGGAAGGTTTGGGATTTTTTCCCTTCCCTGTGAGGGGAAAGTTTGGGATTTTTTCCTTCCCTGTGAGGGGAAAGTTTGGGATTTTTTCCTTCCCTGTGAGGGGAAAGTTTGGGATTTTTTTCCTTCCCTGTGAGGGGAAAGTTTGGGATTTTTTTCCTTCCCTGTGAGGGGAAAGTTTGGGATTTTTTCCTTCCCTGTGAGGGGAAAGTTTGGGATTTTTTCCTTCCCTGTGAGGGGAAAGTTTGGGATTTTTTCCTTCCCTGTGAGGGGAAAGTTTGGGATTTTTTCCTTCCCTGTGAGGGGAAAGTTTGGGATCTTTTCCTTCCCTGTGAGGGGAAAGTTTGGGATCTTTTCCTTCCCTGTGAGGGGAAAGTTTGGGATCTTTTCCTTCCCTGTGAGGGGAAAGTTTGAGGTTTGGCTGTTCTCTCTGAGGGGAAAAGTTTGGGATTTGGTTGTTCTCTGTGAGGGGGAAAGTTTGGGATTTGGCTGTTCTCTCTGAGGGGGAAAGTTTGGGGTTTGGCTGTTCTCTCTGAGGGGAAAAGTTTGGGATTTGCTTGTTCCCTGTGAGGCAAAGTTTGGGATTCATTGTTTTTTGTTCTTTGCTGTGAGAGAGGAAAGTTTGGGATTTGTTCATTCCCTGTGAGAGAGAAAGTTTGGGATTCATTGCTGTTTATTCTTCCCTGTGAGGGGAAAGTTTGGGATTTGCTTGTTCCCTATGAGGGGGGAAGTTTGAGATTTTTTTCATTCCCTATGACGGGAAAAGTTTGGGATTTGTTTGTTTGCTGTGAAAGAGAAAGTTTGGGATTCATTTTTGTTTGTTCTCCCCTGTGAAGGGAAAAGCTTGGGATTTGTTTGTTCTCCCCTGTGAAGGGAAAAGCTTGGGATTTGTTTGTTCTTCCCTGTGAAGGGAAAAGTTTGGGATTCGTTGTTGTTTGGGATTTGTTGGTTGTTCCTGTGAGGGAGAAAAGTCTGGGATTTGTTTGTTCTTCCCTTTGAGGAGGAAAGTTTGGGATTCATTGTTTATTCCCAGTGAGGAGGGAATATTTATTATTTAGAATCCAGAGGATTTCTGGATTCTCCATCCCTGGAAATGTTCGTGGAAACCTTGGAAACTTCCAGAGCCTAAAGAGATTCTGGGAGAGCTGGAGAGGATTTGGGATCAGGAAATGGATTGGAGCTGGGAAATGGGAATTTGGGTGGATTTTGGGATGGAATTCCTGGCTGGGAGGGAATTTGGGATGGAATTCCCACAAGGGATGGAGGGACAGGAGACAGGGAATGGATTGGAACTGGAAAACAGTTGGAAATTTGGAAAAAAATCCAAAAATTTCGCTGCAAATCCTTGGATTAAAACCCCAAATCCACATTTTAAATGCATTCTGAGCAGTTTCTCCATTTTTCCATGTGGCATTCAGAGCAGTTTCTATCCCAAAATACCAACATTTGAATAATTATTCCTTTTTTCCCCTTTTTTCCAGCTTTTTGCATGATAAGAACAGCAGGGAATTCCTTTACTACAGGAAGAAAGTGGCAGAGATACGGAAAGAGAATCAAAATTCCCAAGCAGCCTCTTCCCAAAAAGGTAATTCCCACTGGGATCTGGGAAAATTGGGATTTTAACTAAGTTTTTAGGTTCTCTCAGCCCAGATTTAGGGATTCTTTTAGCCCTAATTATGTTTTTAGGGATTTTTTTTGGCCCTAACTGTGTTTTTAGGTTCCCTCAGCCCACATTTAGGGATTTTTTTAGCCCTAACTGTGTTTTTAGGCATTCTTTTGGCCCTAACTGTTGTTTTTAGGTTCTCTCAGCCCAGATTTGGGGATTCTTTTAGCCCTAACTGTGTTTTTAGGGATTCTTTTACCCCTAATTGTGTTTTTAGGTTCCCTCAGTCCAGATTTAGGGATTCTTTTACCCCTAATTGTGTTTTTAGGGTCTTTTTTTGGCACTAATTGTGTTTTTAGGTTCTCTCAGACCAGATTTAGGGATTCTTTTAGCCCTAACTATGTTTTTAGATCCCCTCAGCCCAGATGTATGGATTTTTTAGCCCTAAGCTGTGTTTTTAGGTTCCCTCATCCCAGTTTTACGGATTTTTTCGCCCTAACTGTGTTTTTAGGTTCCCTCATTCCAGATTTAGGGATTCTTTTAGCCCTAATTGTGTTTTTAGGGATTCTTTTAGCCCTAACTGTGTTTTTAGGTTCCCTCATTCCAGACTTAAGGATTTTTTAGCCCTAACTGTGTTTTTAGGTTCCCTCAGTCCAGATTAAGGGATTTTTTAGCCCCAGTTGTGTTTTTAGGGATTTTTTTCACCCTAACTGTGTTTTTAGGTTCTTTCAGCCCACATTTAGGGATTTTTCAGCCCTAATTGTGATTTTAGGGATTGTTTTACCCCTAATTGTGTTTCTCAGTCCAGATTTAGGGATTTTTTTAGCCCTGACTGTGTTTTTAGGTTCTCTCAGCCCAGATTTAAGGATTTTTTCACCCTAACTGTGTTTTTAGGTTCCCTCGGCCCAGATTTAGAGATTTTTCAGCCCTAATTGTTCCCTCAGCCCACATTTAGGGATTTTTAGCCCAAATTGTTCCCTCAGCCCAAATTTGGGGATTTTTTCAGCCCTAATTATTCCCTCAGCCCACATGTAGGGATTTTTCTCCCATCCTAATCGCTGCTCACAGTTTCTCCCCCAGCTGAGAGCAGCAATCCCACGCAGAGGCTGAGCAGAGCTGGGGCAGCTGGAGAGCCTGAGGGAGAGCCCAGCTCCCTGCAGGAGCACAGGGACAACCCTGCCTTCAGGTACGGAAACTCCCAAATTTTGGGCCTTTTTTTCCAGAGAATTAATGGGGAAAGTTGTGGGAATTCTGAGCTTGGGGTTTTAGAGTGATGAGAGTTGAGTCTTCAAGTTAGGGATGGTGAGGAGTCTGAGATGGAAGTTAACATCCTGCAGAACAGCAGAGAGATTCCTGCCTTCAGGTACAGAAAATTCCCAGGTTTTGGGGTTTTTTTAGGGGGAATTAATGGGAAAAGTTGTGATAATTGTGAGGTTGTGGTTTTAGAGTGATGAGAGTTGAGGTGGTTAAATTTGGGGTGCAGAGGGGTTTGAGGTGGAAGTTTTACCCTGCAGGAGCACAGGGACAACCCTGCCTTCAGGTACGGAAATTCCTAAATTTTGGGGCTTTTTTTCCTGGAAATTAATGGGAAAAGTTGTGGGAATTGTGAGGTTGTGGTTTTAGAGCGATGAGAGTTGAGATGGTTAAATTTGGGGTGCAGAGGGGTCTGAGGTGGAAGTTTTGCTCTGCAGAGCAATAGGGAAATTCTTGCTTTCAGGTACAGAAAATTCCTGTATTTTGGGGCTTTTTTTCCAGGGAATTAATGGGGAAAGTTGTGGGAATTGTGAGGTTTTGGTTTTAGAGCAATGAGAGTTGAAATCTTCAAGTTAGGGATGATGAGGAGTCTGAGATGGAAGTTTTGCCCTGCAGAGCAACAGGGAGAACTTTGCTTTCAGGCACAGAAAATTTTGGAGTTTTGGGGCTTTTTTTTCCAGGGAATTAACAGGGAAAGTTGGGAGAATTCTCAGCTTTCGAGGGCATTGTGGTTTTAGGGCACTGAGAGTTAAAGTGGTTAAATTTGGGGTGCAGAGGGGTTTGAGGTGGAAGTTTTACCCTGCAGCAGCACAGGGACAACCCTGCCTTCAGGTACGGAAAATTCCCAAATTTTGGGGCTTTTTTTTCCTGGAAATTAATGGGGAAAGTTGTGGGAATTGTGAGGTTGTGGTTTTAGAGTGATGAGAGTTGAGGTGGTTAAATTTGGGGTGCAGAGGGGTCTGAGGTGGAAGTTCTGCTGTGCAGAACAATAGGGAAATTCCTGCCTTCAGGTACAGAAAATTTGTGATTTTTGGGGCTTTTTTTTCCTGGGGAATTAATGGAAAAGGTTGTGGGAATTGTGAGCTTGCAGGCAGGTTTTGGTTTTAGGGCACCAAGTATTGAGGTGGTTAAATTTGGGTACAGAGGGGTCTGAAGTGGAAATTTTGCTCTGCAGAACAACAGGGAAATTCCTGCTTTCAGGTACAGAAATTCCCAAATTTTGGGCCTTTTTTTTTTGGGAATTAATGGGGAAAGTTGTGGGAATTCTGAGGTGCTGGATGCCCTGGAAAGCTGGGAATGCTCTGGGAATTGCAGGGAGGAAAAATCCCATTGCTCTGGGGAATTCCTGGGAATGCTCTGGGTGCTCCAGGAAGGAAAATTCCTGGGAAAACTGTGCTGAATTCCAGCCCTGGAGAGCTGGGAATGCTCTGAGAATATATTGGGAATTGCAGGGAGGAAAATCCCATTGCTCTGGGGAATTTCTGGAAATTCTCTGGGTGCTCCAGGCAGGAATTCCTGTGCTGGATCCATCTCTGGAGAGTTGGAAATGCTCTGGGAATTGCAGGAAGGAAAAATCCTGGGAAAAATCCTGCCCTGGAGAGTTGGGAATTGCATGGGAATGCTCTGGGAGTTACAGGAAGGAAAATCCCATTGCTCTGAGGAATTTCTGGGAATGCTCTGGGCACTCCAGGAAGGAAAATTCCTTGGAAAACTGTGCTGAATCCAGCCCTGGAGAACTGGGAATGGCCTGGGAATGCTCTGGGAATGCTCTGGGAATTGCAGGAAGGAAATCCCATTGCTCTGGGAGATTTCTGGGAATTGCAGGGAGGAAAAATCCATTGTCCTGGGGAATTCCTGGGAATGCTCTGGGTGCTCCAGGAAGGAAAATTCCTTGGAAAACTGTGCTGAATTCCAGCCCTGGAGAGCTGGGAATGGCCTGGGAAAGCTCTGAGGATATTTTGGGAATTGCAGGGAGGAAAATCCCATTGCTCTGGGGAATTCCTGGGAGTTGCAGGAAGGAAAAATCCATTGCTCTGGGGAATTCCTGGGAATTGCAGGGAGGAAAATCCCGTTGCTCTGGGGAATTCCTGGGAATTGCAGGGAGGAAAATCCCGTTGCTCTGGGGAATTCCTGGGAATTGCAGGGAGGAAATCCATTGCTCTGGGGAATTCCTGGGAATTGCAGGAAGGAAATCCATTGCTCTGGGAGATTCCTGGGAATGCTCTGGGTGCTCCAGGCAGGAATTCCTGCTCCATCCCTGATCCCAGTGAATCCCTGGATGTTTTTCCTCCCAGGTTTCTGTCGGATCCCCCCAGCCAGGCTGGAATTTCCCCTTTTCCTGGAGAATCCCTGAAGAGGAAAAGCAGCCCTGAGGCTTCTCCTTCCCCTCTGTGCTTCCCAAACATCCCAAATATCCCAAATAATATCCCAAATCTTGCTCTTCCCATTCCCTGTCCTCTTCCCATTCCTTCCACCTCACCTTCCTCATCCTCATCCAACCCCCTGGAGCAGCAAATCCCAAATCTTCCCACAATCCCAAATCTCCCCACCATCCCAAATATTCCCACAATCCCAAATCCCTCCACAATCCCAAATATTCCTACGATCCCAAATCCTCCCACGATCCCAAATGCCTCTGCAACCCCAAATTCTGCTCCTGGCTGCACCAAGAAGAAGAGGAAGAGCCGCTGGGGGCCTGAGGAGGAGAAGGTGGAGTTGCCTCTGCCACAGCTGGTGCAGCAGCTGGATTCTCCCTCTCCTCTCTCAGGTGAGCTTGTGGGGTGTGGAGTTGGGATTTTGGGGAATTTTTGGGGTTTTTTGAGAATTTTTTTGGGTTTTCAGGGGATTTTTTTTTGTTTTTCTGGGGTTTTTTTGGATTTTAAGGGGATTTTTTGGGGGATTTTTTTGGCTTTTCCAGGGAATTTTGAGGTTTTCTGGGGAATTTTTTTTTGGTTTTCTGGGGATTTTGGGGTTTTCAGAGTTTTTTTTCTGTTTTTCTGGGGGTTTTTTGGATTTTCCTGGGGATTTTTTGGGGGGTTTCTGGGAGAAAACCTCTACCACAGTTGGTGCAGCAGCTGGATTCTCCCTCTTCTCTCTCAGGTGAGCTTGTGGGGCATGGAGTTGGGATTTTGGGGATTTTTGGGGTTTTTCAGGAATTTTTTGGGGATTTTTTTGAGATTTTTGGGGATTTTTTGGGGTTCTCTGGGGATTTTTTGGGGTTTGGGGGGTTTTTCTGGGAATCTTTTTGGTTTTTCTGGGAATTTCTTTTTTGTTTTCTGGGAATTTTTTTTTTCCCCAGGGGGTTTTAGGGTTTTCTTGGGATTTTTTTGGGGAGTTTTCTGGGGATTTTTGGGTTTTTCCAGGCAGGTTTTTTTTTAATTTTTGGGTTTTCTAAAGTTTTTTGGGGTTTTTCTGAGCATTTTTGGGGGTTTTCCAGAGATTTTATGGCTTTTTCCATGGATTTTTGGGAGTTTTCTGTGCAAAGTGCCTAATACAGTAAAAAACCCCAAAATGCTTAAACATTAATAATCCCAAACATTTCAACCCTATGCAAAAACACCTAATATAGGACAAAAACCCAAAACCTTTAAATCTGGATAATCCTGAGTGTTTTAACCCTATAGAAAAATACCTGAAAGAGGGAAAAATCATAAAATGTACAAATATGAATAATCCTAAATATTTCAACCCTAAAAAACACCTAATTAGGGAAAAACTACAAAACCTGGAAGTCCCAAACTGCAATTTGGATTTCCCAAACTGGATTTTTTCATGTTTTTCCAACCCTTTTTTCCCATTTTTCCCTTCCAGTCCAGGACCTGAAGGGTTTGGGATATGAAAAAGGCAAACCTGTGGGGTTGGTTGGAGTCACTGAGCTCTCCGAGGCTCAGAAGAAGCAGCTGAAGGAGCAGCAGGAGGTAAATCCCAAAAAATTATCCCAAAAAATTATCCCAAAATTCCCAGTTTGGGAATAACAGAGGAGATTTTCTGCTGGGAAGTCCTTGGGGATTGCAGGGGTGGAGTTAGGGGGAATAGGGGAGGAGCTGGGGGAGTTGGAGCCTAAAATCCCAAATCTGTGGGGTCTGGAATTAGTGGGAATAGCAAAGGAATTGGAGGCTAAAATCCCAAATCTATGGGGTCTGGAATTAGTGGGAATTGGAGGCTAAAATCCCAAATTTGTGGGGAACGGAATTAGTGGGAATAGCAAAGGAATTGGGGGAATTGGAGCCTAAAATCCCAAATCTGTGGGTTTGGAATTAGAGGGAATTGCAGTCTAAAATCCCAAATCTATGGGGTCTGGAATTAGTGGGAATTGGGGGAATTGGAGCTTAAAATCCCAAATCTGTGGGGTCTGGAATTAGTGGGAATTGGAGCCTAAAATCCCAAATCTATGGGGTCTGGAATTAGTGGGAATTGAGGGAATTGGAGCTTAAAATCCCAAATCTGTGGGGTCTGGAATTAGTGGGAATTGAGGGAATTGGAGTCTAAAATCCCAAATTTGTGGGGAATGGAATTAGTGGGAATAGGAAAGGAATTGGTGGAATTGGAGGCTAAAATCCCAAATCTGTGGGGTCTGGAATTAGTGGGAATTGGAGACTAAAATCCTAAATATCTGGGTTCTGGAACGAGTGGGAATTGGGGGAATTGGAGCCTTTCTGGCCCTAAAATCCCAAATATCTTGGGATTGGAATTAGCGGGAACTGGGGGAATTGCAGTCTAAAATCCCAAATCTATGGGGTCTGGAATTAGTGGGAATTGGAGCTTAAAATCCCAAATCTGTGGGGATTGGAATCAGTGGGAATTGGAGCCTTTCCAGCTCTAAAATCCCAAATCTGTGGGGTCTGGAATGAGTGAGAATTGGAGCCTTTCCAGCTCTAAAATCTCAAATCTGTGGGGTCTGGAATGAGTGAGAATTGGGAGAATTGGAGCCTTTCTGGCCCTAAAATCCCAAATCTGTCGGGTCTGGAATTAGTGGGAGTAGCAAAGGAATTGATACCCTCTTGGGTTTAGAGCTGCTCTGGGCTGTTTTTTAGGATCAATCCCATATTTCCCTTATTTTTGATGATTCCCAGATGCAGCAGATGTACAGCATGGTCAGCAGCCATGCAGTTCTGTGGGATCTGGGATTCTGTAGGGTTTCGGGATTTTTTCAGGTTCTGAGCCATTTTCTCCAGGATTTTTGGGATCAATCCCGGTTTTTCCCTGTTCCCAGATGCAGCAGATGTACGACATGATCATGCAGCACTAGAGGGCCATGCAGGACATGCAGTTCTGTGGGATCACCTACAGCTTTTAGGATTCTTTAGGGTTTTGGTATTTTTTCAGGTTCTGAGCTGGTTTTTTTGGGATCCATGGGATCAATCCCATATTTTTGGTGATTCCCAGATGCAGCAGATGTACAACATGATCATGCAGCACAAGAAGCCATGCAGGACATGCAGTTCTGTGGGATCACCCACAGCTTTCAGAGTTGGGCTTTCAGGATTCTGTAGGATTTGGAGCTGGTTTTTTGGGATCAATCCCATATTTCCCATATTTCCCATGCTTCCCAGATGCAGCAGATATACGACATGATCATACACAAGTAGCCATGCAGGACATGCAGCTGCTGTGGGATCTAGGATTCTTTAGGATTTTGGGGTTCTTTCGAGTTTGGAGCTGCTCTGAGCTGGTTTTTTGGGATCAATCCCGGTTTTCCCCATTCCCAGATGCAGCAGATGTACAACATGATCCTACAGCATGAGAGGAGCATGCAGGACATGCAGTTCTGTGGGATCACCCACAGCTTTCAGAGTTGGGCTTTCAGCATTCTGTAGGATTTTGGGATTCTGTAGGGTTTGGAGCCATTTTTTTGGGATCAATCCCTGTTTTCCCCCGTTCCCAGATGCTGCACATGTACGACATGATCATGCAGCACAAGAGGGCCATGCAGGACATGTGGGATCACTGAGCAGCTTTTAGGATTCTTTAGGTTTTCCGGATTTTTTCAGTTTCTGAGCCATTTTCTCCAGGATTTTTGGGATCAATCCCATATTTCCCCCATTCCCAGATGCTGCAGATGTACAACATGATCATGCAGCACAAGAGGGCCATGCAGGACATGCAGCTGCTGTGGGATCACTGAGCAGCTTTTGGGATCCTTCGGGCTTTTGGGATTTTTTAGGTTTTAGAGCTGCTCTGAGCTGTTTTTTTGGGATCAATCCCTGTTTTTCCCCGTTCCCAGATGCAGCAGATGTACGACATGATCATGCAGCACAAGAGGGCCATGCAGGACATGTGGGATCACTGAGCAGCTTCTGGGATTCTGTAGGATTTGGGGATTTTTTCAGTTTCTGAGCCATTTTTTGGGGCTGAATCCCATATTTTTGATGCTTCCCAGATGCAGCAGATGTACGACATGATCATGCAGCACAAGAGGGCCATGCAGGACATGCAGCTGCTGTGGGAACGAGCCCTGCAGCAGCACCAGCACGGCTACGACAGCGACGAGGAGGTGGACAGCGAGCTGGGCACCTGGGAGCACCGCCTGCGCCGCATGGAGATGGACAAGACCCGCGGTGAGCCCTGTGCCCACACTCCAGAGGGGACTGGGGGCTGGTCCCAGGGATTGGGGACTGCAGGGGGGTTGGCAGAGCTGGGGTGGACCTGGAATCCCGAGGGATGGACCAGGAATCCCAAGGGATGGACCAGGAATGTTGTTTTCTCCATGTTTTTTTGGAGTGAAGATCTCACTGAGCATTCCTGGGAGGTTTTGTGATCCAGAATCCTCATGGAATCCCAAGGGATGCACCAGAAATCCCGAGGAATGCTCCATGAACGTTGTTTTCTCCATGGTTTTGTGGAGTGAAGGTCTCACTGGGCATTCCTGGACCCCAAACCCCAAAATCCTGAAGGATGCTCCATGAATAATGTTTTCTCCATGATTTTTTGGAGTGAGGATCTCACTGAGCATTCCTGGGAGGTTTTGTGCTCCAGAAACCCAAAACCCCCAAAACCCAAACCCAAAACCAACAACCCACAACCCCCCAACAAACCTGGGAGATTTTGTGCTCCACAAATCCCAAGGGATTCTCCATGAATGTTGTTTTCTCCCTGATACTTTGGAGTGAAGATCTCACTGGGCATCGCTGGGAGGTTTTGTGCTCCAGAATCCTCCTGGAGTCCAAATCCCTCTGGAATCCCAAGGGATTCTCCATGAACATTGTGTTCTATGGTTTTTCACAGTGGGGATCTCACTGGGTATTCCTGAGATGCCCCAGAAATCCCAAGGGATACTCCATAAATGCTGTTTTCTCCATGGTTTTTCCAAGTGGATATTTTGTGTGTCCCTGGGAGGTTTTGTGCTCCACAAATCCCACTGAAATCCCAAGGGATTCTTCATGAATCCCTAATTTTCCAGAGTAGAAATCTCCCTGAGCATTCCTGGCAATCCTGATGCCCCCAAAACCCCAGGATTTCTCCCTAAATCCCAATTTTGCAGAGTGGGCCGAGCAGCTGACCCAGATGGGTCGAGGCAAACATTTCATTGGTGATTTCCTCCCTCCGGACGAGCTGGAGAAATTCATGGAGACCTTCAAGGCACTGAAGGTGAGGATTTTTGGGAATTTGGGAAAGCTCCAGGCGATTCCCAAAGCTGGGAATTCCTCCTTGCCCAGGGAGGGAAAAGAGGGAAAAAAAGGGATCAATTTTCTCACAGTTTTTCATCAGTTTTGCCTTGGTTTTCCCTCCATTTTAGATCAGTTTTCCATCAGTTTTTCCCTCCATTTTCCCTCGGTTTTTTTTCTCAGTTTTCCCTCAGTTTTTTCCTTTTTTCCCCCTCATTTTCTCTCAGTTTTCCCGTTTTTCCATAATTTTCCCTGTTTTTCCATCACTTTTCCCCCTCATCACTTTCCCCTCACATTTTCCCTCAGTTTTCCCCTGATTTTCCATCACTTTTCCCTCAGTTCTCCCCTCACATTTTCCCTCAGTTTTTCCCCAGTTTTTCCATTACTTTTCCCTCCATTTCTCCATCACTTTCCCCTCAGTTTTTCCCTCAGGTTTCCTCCCAGTTTTTCCCTGTTTTTCCATCACTTTCCCCTTGGTTTTCCCTCACTTTCCCCTCAGTTTTCCCTCACTTTCCCCTCAGTTTTCGCTCAGTTTTTTCCCCTCAGGTTTTCCCCTCAGGTTTCCCTCAGTTTCCTCCTCAGTTTTCCCTCCGTTTTTCCCTGTTTCTCCATCGTTTTCCCCTCAGGTTTTCCCCTCAGGTTTTCCCCTCAGGTTTTCCCCTCAGGTTTTCCCCTCAGGTTTTCCCCTCAGGTTTTCCCCTCAGGTTTTCCCCTCAGGTTTTCCCCTCAGGTTTTCCCCTATTTTTGCACCATTTTCCCCTCTGTTTTGCCATCACTTTTCCTCCAGTTTTCCCCTCAATTTTTCCATCAATTTCCCCTCAGGTTTTTTTCCCCCTCGGGAAACTGAGGGTTTTCCCTCAGTTTTCCCCTCCATTTTAGATCAATTTCCCCTCAGTTTTCCCCTGTTTTTCCATCACTTTCCCCCTCAGCTTTTCCACTTTTCCCATCACTTTTCCCTCCATTTTCCCATCACTTTTTCCTCAAGTTTTTTTTCCCCTCATGTTTTTCCTCTCAGGTTTTCCCCTCCATTTTCCATCATTTTCCTCTCAGGTTTTCCCTCTTTTCCCCTCACTTTTCATATGAAATGAAGAATCACCTTTCCCCACCTTTTCCATGGAATGAAAAATCACTTTTTCCTTCTTCTTTCCTGAAATGAAAAATCACTTTTTCCCTGATTTTTTCCCTCTTTTACCTTGAAATGAAAAATCACGTTTTCCCACTTTTTCCCTGGAATGAAAAATCACATTTTCCCACTTATTCCCCCTTTTTCCACCGAACAAAAAAAATCCCATTTTTCCCCACTCCAGGAGGGCAGGGAGCCGGATTATTCCGAATACAAGGAATTCAAACTGACCATTGAGAACATCGGATACCAAATGCTGATGAAAATGGGATGGAAGGAAGGAGAAGGATTGGGATCGGAAGGGCAGGGAATTAAAAATCCCGTCAGCAAGTGAGTGTTTTCCCCATGGATTTTCCCTTTTTTTGGGGGAATTTCAGCTGGAATTCCTGGGATTCCTCACCTGAGCGCAGAGAACTCAACCCAGGAGAAAACTCCATGGGAATTCCCATTTTTCCAGGGGCACCACAGCCATGGATGGGGCAGGATTTGGGAATTCAGGGAGACAATTCCATGGGAATTCCTGCAGGAAATGGATTTTGGGGATTCAGGGGGACAATTCCATGGGAATTCCCATTGTTGCAGGGGCACCACAGCTGTGGACAGGGCAGGATTTGGGGAATCAGGGGAGGAAATTCCATGGGAATTCCTGCAGGAAATGGATCTGGGGAATCAGGGGAGGAGATTCCATGGGAATTCCCATTTTTCCAGGGGCACCAGGAGCAGGATTTGGGGAATAATTTGGGGTAGTTCCACGGGAATTCCCATTTTTCCTGGGGCACCACAGCTGTGGATGGAGCAGGATTTGGGAAATCATTCTGGGGAATTCCCAGGATTATTCCATGGCAATAATTCCATGAGAATTCCCATTTTTCCAGGGGCACCACAGTGGTGGATGGAGCAGGATTTAGGGACTCATTTGGGATAATTCCGTGGATTATTCCCATTTTTCCAGGGGCACCACGGCCGTGGATGGAGCAGGATTTGGGATCGAGCGCCCGGCCGAGCTCACCAAGGAGGATGATGAGTATGAAGCTTTCCGGAAACGAATGATGCTGGCGTACCGATTCCGGCCTAATCCCTTGGTAGGGGAATGCTGGGAATGTTTGGGAATGTTTGGGGGTGTTTGGGGGTGTTTGGGAATGGGGATGATGCTGGCATATGGATTCCGGCCCAGCCCCCTGGTATGGGAGTGCTGGGAAAATTGGGAATTTCGGGAATGTTTGGGATGTTTGGGAATGATGATGCTGACGTATTGATTCCGGCCAAATCCATTGGTATGGGAATTTTGGGAATATTTGGGAATGTTCAGGAATGGGAATGGGATGGGGATGATGCTGGTATATCACTCCTGGCCTAATGCATTGGTAGGGGAATTTTGGGAATGTTGGGAATGTTTGGGAATGGGGATGATACTGGCATATGGCTTCTGACCTAATCCATTTGTTCAGGAATTTTGGGAATGTTCGGAATGGGATGGGAATGGGATGGGAATGGGATGGGGATGATGGTGGCAAATCTCTCCTGGCCTAATCCATTGGTATGGGAAAAATTGGGAATAATTGGGAATGGGAATGGGATGGGGATGATGCTGGCATATTGATTCCAGCCTAATCTGTTGGTATGGGAATGCTGGGAAAATTGGGAATTTCGGGAATGTTTGGGGATGTTTGGGGATGGGGATGATGCTGGCATATCAATTCCAGCCTAATCCATTGATATGGGAAAAATTGGGAATAATTGGGAATGGGAATGGGATGGGGATGATGCTGGCATATTGATTCCAGCCTAATCTGTTGGTATGGGAATAATTGGGAATGAGGATGGGAATGGGATGGAGATGATGCTGGCATATTGATTCCAGCCTAATCTACTGGTATGGGAATTTTGGGAATGTTTGGGAATGGGAATGTTCGGGAATGGGAATGATGCTGGCATATGGCTTAATCCGTTGGCATAGGAATTTTGGGAATGGTTGGGAATGTTTGGAAATGTATGGGAATGGGATGGGAATTATGCTGGCATATTGATTCCAGCCTAATCCACTGTTATGGGAATTTTGGGAATGTTTGGGAATGGGGATGATGCTGACATATTGATTCCAGCCAAATCCATTGGTGTGGGAAAAACTGGTAATATTGGGAATGGGAATGGGATGGGGATGATGCTGGCATATCGATTCCAGCCTAATCTGCTGGTTTGGGAATTTCGGGAATGTTTGGGAATGGGGATGATGTTGGTATATGGCTTCCAGCCCAATCCATTGGTATGGGAAAAATCGGGAATATTGGGAATGGGAATGGGGATGATGCTGGCATGTCAATTCCAGCCTGATGTACTGGTATGGGAATTTTGGGAATTTTGGGAATGTTTGGGAATGGGGATGATGCTGGCATATCTCTCCTGGCCTAATCCATTGGTATGGGAATTCTGGGAATATTTGGGAATGTTTGGGAATGGGGATGGGAATGTTTGGGAATGGGATTGATGCTGGTATGTCTCTCCTGACCTAGTCTATTGGTATGGGAATTCTGGGAATATTTGGGAATGGGGATGATGCTGGCATGTTGCTTCCGGCCTAATCCATTGGTGTGGGAATTTTGGGAATATTTGGGAATGGGATGGAGATTATGCTGCTGTATTTCTCCTGGTCTAATCCATCAGTGTGGGAAAAACTGGGAATCTTGGGAATGGGGATGGAATGGAGATGATGCTGGCGTATCGATTCCAGCCCAATCCACTGGTATGGGAATGCTGGGAATTTTGGGAATTTTGGGGATGGTGATGGGATGATGCTGGCATATTGCTTCCAGCCCAATCCATTGGTATGGGAATAATTGAAAATGTATGGGAATGTTTGGGAATGGGATGATGATGCTGGTATATCAATTCCAGCCTGATGTACTGGTATGGGAATTTTGGGAATATTTGGGAATGTTTGGGAATGGGAATGGTGCTGGCTTCTGGGCCTAATCCATTTGTTCAGGAATTTCTGGGAATGTTGGGAATGTTTGGGAATGGGGATGATGCTGGTATATCAACTCCAGCCTAATCTACTGGTATGGGAATTTTTGGGAATTTCGGGAATGTTTGGGAATGGGAATGGGATGATGCTGGTATATCACTCCTGGCCTAATCCATTGGTATGGGAATTTTGGGAATATTTGGGAATGGGGATGGGATGAATCCATGGAAATGAGGCAGGGAAAAATCCCTGGAATCACCCAGAAAGCTCCAGAAACTCCGGGAATGTTTGCTCCTCCAGCCCCATAAAAATCCCTGACATTTGGGATTCTCCACTCATCCCAAACCCATTTATCATCCCAGAACATCCCTGGCTGTGGAGTTTTCCTTCCCTTTTTCTGAACACAAATCCCAAATTTATTTATAGCTTTTATCAAACCCCTGCCAAGGAATCTTCTCCACGAATCCCTAAATTCCTTTGGAATTTTCCAGGGAGCAAAAACCAAGCTTGGATTTTCCATTTTCCCTTCAATTTTGTGAGAAAAATGGTGAATTCCACATTCCAGTGATTTTTCCCACCCCATCCAGATGCTGATTTTTGGGATAAAACCCTCAATCCTGATGATTTTTCCATGTTTTTTTCTCCCTTTCCCTTTAATTTTGGGACAAATCAGAGAATTCCACATGCCAGTGATTTTCCCACTCCAAGTACTTACTTTTGGGATAAAAACCCAAATCCTGATGATTTTTCCATGTTTTTTTTCTCCCTTTCCCTTTAATATTGCAACCAATCAGAGAATTCCACATTCCAGAAGTTTTCCAACCCCATCCAAGTACTTATTTTTGGGATAAAACCCCAAATCTTGATAATTTTTCCATGGTTTTTCCCCTTTCCCTTTAATATTGCAACCAATCAGAGAATTCCACATTCCAGTGATTTTCCCACCCCATCCAGATGCTGATTTTTGGGATAAAACCCCAAATCCTGATGATTTTTCCATGTTTTTTTCTCCCTTTCCCTTTAATATTGCAACCAATCAGAGAATTCCTCATTCCAGAAGTTTTCTCACTCCATCCAAGTAATTATTTTTGGGATAAAACTCCCAATATTGATCATTTTTCCATGGTTTTTTTCTCCCTTTCCCTTCAATTTTGTAACAAATCAGAGAATTCCACATTCCAGTGATTTTCCCACCCCATCCAGATGCTGATTTTTGGGATAAAACCCCAAATCCTGATGATTTTCCCACATTTTTCTCCCCACAGAACAACCCACGACGACCTTACTACTGAGGAAGGATTTTCCAGAGAGTTTTCCAGAGAAATTTCATCCCAAAATTTCATCATCCACCTCCTCCTTCCCGCCGTTATCCAAATTTTGGGGATCTCAACTCCGGAAAAAACCATCCCAGGTTTTATTTTTTTGGGATGAAACCCCAAATTTCCACCGTTTTGGGGGTTGGGAGGATTGAATTCCTCGATTTTTAATCCCAAAAAATCCCAAAATTGGGGGAAATGGGATTGGAATCAGTGCCTCCATTCCAAGGAAATTCCAAGGATTTGAGGGATCCAGGGTGGGATTTATTGGATTGATTTGGATTTATTTCCAATCCTGGATATTTTGCCAACACCTCCTGTGCTTTTTCTTTTTTTGGGAATGAGGGAAACCCGAAATTCCAACGCTTTGGAAAAAAATCCGGGTGGATTTTGTCCTGAAAAGGTTAAAAAACAAAAATATGGAAATATGAATTTTCTCCGTGGATTCTGTAAATAAAATCAAACTTGTTTGTTCCTTAGGTTTCATCCTCGAATTTCTGGGAATTTTGGGGAATTATTGGGAATTTTGGGGAATTATTTTGGCTTTTCCCTGGGGTGGGAGGCTGATTTGGAGCTCATTTTTCCAAGGATTTTAGGGAAACTTCCCAGCTCCTCCCAGAGGGACAATCCCAGGCCAAATTCCAAGAAAATCCCAGGATTATCCCAGGGCAAATTCCAGGACAATTCCATGACAATCGAGGGCAAATTCCAGGTCAATCCCAGGCCAAATTCCAGTTAAATTCCAGGACAATCCCGGGGCGAATTCCAGGAAAATTCCAGGACAATCCCAGGCCAAATTCCAGGAAAATCCCAGGACAATCCCGGGGCAAATTCCAGGAAAACCCCATGGTGAATTCCAGGAAAATTCAGGGCAAATTCCAGGAAAATCCCACAGGATCAGGAGGGCAAAATTCCCGAGGGATTTGGGAATAAAGGAAAAGCTGGAGCAGACGCCCTGGGGGAAATTTGTGGGGTTTGGGAATTTTTCAATCCCTCAGGAATTTTTTCCAGCCCTGGGATGTGGATCCAGGTCTTTCCTGGGGGGAAAAAAGGGGGAAAAAAATGGGAAAAAGACAGGAAAAGTTGCAGGAATTCTGAGCTCCTCTGAGCTCCAATCCTCACTGAAATCTGGGACAAAAACTTGGGAATTCTGAGCTCCTTTTCTCACCAATCCTCACTGAAATCTGGGATAAAAGTTTGGGAATTCTGAGCTCCTGCTCCCTCCAGTCCCTGTCCCCCTGTCCCTCTCCTGTTCCTCTGTCCCTGCCATGTCCCTCTCCTGTCCCTCTGTCCCTCTCCTGTCCCACATCAGTCCCTCCCCCTGTCCCCGCTCTGCCCCCCCTGTGTCCACCTCGTGTCCCTCTCCTGTTCCCTTGTCACGCCCTGTCCCTCTGTCCCTCTCCTGTCCCCCGTCCATCCCTACCCATGTCCCCCATGTCCCCTCTGTCCCCCGTCCCTCTCCCGTCCCCCTGTCCCTCTGTCCCCCAGTCCCTCTCCTGTCCCCCTCTGTCCCTCCCCTGTCCCTCCCCGTCCCCCCAGTCCCCCTCCCTGTCCCCCTCCCGTCCCCCTCCTGTCCCTCTCTGTCCCCCTCCTGTCCCTCTCTGTCCCCGCGCTGTCCCGCTCGGCGCGGCCCTGTCCCTTTAAGCTCTCCGCGGTGTCGCGGTGTCGCGGCGGTCCGAAGTCCTCTCGGTGCCATGGAGCTGCCGGCAGCGCTGGCTGCCCCTCTGCTCGCCCTGCCCGCCGCCTTCGGGGCCACCGCGCTGCCCGGCCTGGCCCGGTGAGTGACACCGCAGCGGGGACACCGGGAACGGGGACGGGAATGGGAATTTGGGAATGGGAGGGATCACCGGGAATGGGAACGGGATTGGAGAATGGGAATGGGGATACCGGGAATGGATCACCGGGAATAGGGAACGGCAGGAATGACCGGAAACGGGGACGGGAATGGGGATACCGGGAGTGGGAATGGGGATACCGGGAATACACCAAAAACAAAAAAAAAAAAACCAAAAAACCCAAAAGGGAATTCGGGAATGGGAGGAATCACCGGGAATGGGAACGGCAATGGGAATGAAGGGAATATGGGAACGGGAATCCTGGAAGGGGAGGAATCACCGGGAATTGAGGGAATCCGGGAATGGGGAATGGGAGGAATCACCGGGAATGGGGAATGAGAGGGAACCCCGGGAATAGGGAACGTGAGTGGGAAATGGGAGGAATTACCGGCAATGGGAACGGCAGGGAACCCCGGGAATGGGGAATGGGAGGAATCACCGGGAATGGGAACGGCAATGGGAATGAAGGGAATATGGGAACAGCAGGAATTACCGGGAATGGGAACGGCAGGAATCACCGGGAATGGGGAATGGGGAGCGGGGAATGGGAGGGACCCCGGGAACGGGAAATTCGGTCCTGCCCGGGAATGGGGAATGGGAATGGGAATGGGAATCCAGGAATTGGTAACGGGAATGGGGAACGGGAGGAATCACTGGCAATGGGAACGGGATGGATGACTGGGAATGGGACCGGGAGGGACCCCCGGGAATAGGGAATGGGGAGCGGGGAATGGGAGGGACCCCGGGAACGGGGAATTCGGTCCTGCCCGGGAATGGGAATGGGAAATGGGAACTGGGAATCCGGGAATGGGGAACGGGAATGGGAATGGGGAATGGGACCGGGAGGGATCCCCGGGAATGGGGAATTCGGTCCTGCCCGGGAATGGGAACGGGATGGATGACTGGGAATGGGACCGGGAGGACCCCCGGGAATGGGGAATGGGCAGCAGGAGAGACCCCTGGGAATGGGGAATTCGGTCCTGCCCGGGAATGGGGAATGGGAAATGAGAGAGACCCCCGGGAACGGGGAATGGGACCGGGAGGGATCCCTGGGAATGGGGAATGGGACGAATCACCGGGAATGGGAACGGAAGAGACCCCTGGGAATGGGGAATGGGAATGGGATCCTGCCTGGGAATGGGGAGCATCCTCCGGACCGGGAGCTGTGTGCCCGAAAGGGGACAGGGGCTGTCCTGGATCGGGGATCCATCCCGGGATTTTCCCCATGCATTTCAATCCCGGGATTTCCCCATGGATTCCAATCCCGGGATTTCCCCATGGATTCCAATCCCGGGATTTCCCCATGGATTCCAATCCCGCTCCGGCAGTTTATCCCCAGCAGAGCCACTCCCAGCCATCCCAAATCCCGGGAATTCGGGTGAATTCCCTGGGAATTCCAGCCCGGAGTGTCCCTGTCCCTCCCGGAGTGTCCCTGGCGGTGACGTGGCTGCTGTCACTGTCGCTGTCACTGTCGCTGTCACCCTGCTGATCCCGGAATTCCCGAGCCAGGGAATCCCGGAACAGCAATCCCAGCGCTTCCTCTCCCGCTTTTTCCCCTTTTCCATGCAAACCCACACTCGGGATGCTCATTTTTCCCAAATTTCCAACCCCAAACCCCAGGAATCTCCAGCTCGGGGTTTTCTCCCTGTTTTCCTCCATCCTTTTCCCATTTTTTCTGTCCTTCCGTTCCCTCCAGGCCTCTTCGCCTTCCTTTTCCGTGTCAATTTGTTTCCTTATAAATTCCTTATTAATTTGTTTTCATCTGGGATGTCAAATCCACCCTTTTTTTGGGATTCTCCCCCTTTCTGGGGGGATTTTCGCCTTCCCAATCCATGCTGGGATGTCACCTCCACCCTTTTTGGGGGATTCTTCCCCTTTTTTGGGGATTTTCTCTTTCCCAATCCCTACTGGGATGTCAGATCCACCCTTTTTTTGGGATTCTCCTCCCTTTTTTGGGATTTTCCCCTTCCCAATCCATTCTGGGATATCACACCCACCTTTCCTTTGGGATTTTCCCCTTCCCAATCCCTACTGGGATGTCAGATCCACCCTTTTTTGGGGGGATTTGCCCCCCGGTTATTCCAGGATCCAGATTTTCCCTCCATAGGGTTTTCCATGGGAATGAGGACAATGGGGCCGTGTGGGGTTTGACCCTAAATCAGTGGGATAATGGGGCTGGAGGCAATGGGGCCATGCTGGGTGTGGGTTTGATCCTAAATCAGTGGGAAAAGGGATTTTCCATGGGAATAGGACAATGGGGCCATGTGGGGTGTGGGGTTTTATCCTAAAAATCAGTGGGCTAAGGGATTTTCCATGGGAATGAGGGCAATGGGGCCATGTGGGGTATGATTTAGGGTTGACCCTAATTCACTGGGCTAAGGGATTTCCATGGGGCTGTGCTGGGTGCTGATCTCTGACCCTAAACCAGTGGGATAAAGGATTTCCATGGGGCCCACCCACCCAAATCAGTGGGCTAAGGGATTTTCCATGGGAATGAGGGCAATGGGGCCATGTGGGGTATGATTTAGGGTTGACCCCAAATCAGTGGGCTAAGGGATTTCCATGGGGCTGTGCTGGGTGCTGATCTCTGACCCTAAACCAGTGGGATAAAGGATTTCCATGGGGTTAATGGGGTTGTGCTGGGCTGTGGGGTCTGACCCTAAATCAGTGGGATAAAGGATTTCCATGAGGCTGTGCTGGGTGCTGATCCCTGACCCTAAATCAGTGGGCTAAGGGATTTTCAATAGGAACGAGGGCAATGGGGCTGTGTGGGGTTTGACCCTAAATCACTGGGCTAAGGGATTTCCATGGGGCCATGTGGGGTGCTGATCTCTGACCCTAAATCAGTGGGATGAGGGATTTCCATGGGGCCATGCTGGGTGCTGATCTCTGACCCTAAACCAGTGGGCTAAGGGATTTCCATGGGGCCATGTGGGGTGCTGATCTCTGACCCTAAATCACTGGGATAAAGGATTTCCATGGGGTTAATGGGGTTGTGCTGGGCTGTGGGGTCTGACCCTAAACCAGTGGGCTAAGGGATTTCCATGCCGGGTGCTGATCTCTGACCCTAAATCACTGGGCTAAGGGATTTCCATGAGGCTGTGCTGGGTGCTGATGCCTGACCCTAAATCAGTGGGCTAAGGGATTTTCAATAGGAACGAGGGCAATGGGGCTGTGTGGGGTTTGACCCTAAATCACTGTGCTAAGGGATTTCCATGGGGCCATGTGGGGTGCTGATCTCTGACCCTAAACCAGTGGGCTAAGGGATTTCCATGCTGGGTGCTGATCTCTGACCCTAAACCAGTGGGCTAAGGGATTTCCATGGGGCCATGTGGGGTGCTGATCCCTGACCCTAAACCAGTGGGCTAAGGGATTTCCATGGGGCCATGCTGGGTGCTGATCCCTGACCCCAACCCCACAGATCCCCCTCGGCTCTGGCACTGGTGCTGCTGCTGCTGCTCCTCGGCCTCAGCGCCATCCTCATCCTCAGCGGAGCCATCAGCCACTTCCAGGACCCGCTGTTCTGCCGTGAGCACTGCGGGGATTTGGGGTCTGGGATTTGGGGTCTGGGATTTGGGGTCTGGGGTTTGAGGGGAGCTGCTGGATCTGCAGGGATTTGGGGTGTGGGGTGTGGGATTTGGGGTCTGGGGTTTGGGGTCTGGGGTCTGGGGTATGGGGTTTGGGGTGTGGGGTTTGGTATCCGGTATATTGTATTTGGTATCTGGTGTTTGGGATCAGTATTTGGGATCTGGGATTGATCAGTTCTTTGGGATCTGGGATTTATTTGGGATCAGTATTTGGGATCTGGGATTGATCAGCATTTGGGACCTGGGATTGATCAGTTTTTTGGGATCTGGGATTTATTTGGGATCTGTTCTATGGGATCTGGGATATATTTGGCAGCTGGGATTTGGTATCTGATATTTGGGATCTGGGACTGATCAGTTCTTTGGGATCTGGGATTGATCAGTTCTTTGGGATCTGGTATTTGGGATCAGTATTTGGGATCTGGGATTGATCAGTATTTGGGATTTGGGATTTATTTGGGATCAGTTTTTGGGATCTGGGATTGATCCGGTTTTGGGATCTGGGATTGATCAGTTTTTGGGATCTGGGATTTATTTGGGATCAGTATTTGGGATCTGGGATTGATCAGTGTTTGGGATCTGGGATTGATCAGTATTTGGGATCTGGGATTGATCAATTTTTGGGATCTGGGATTGATCCAGTTTTGGGATCTGGGATTGATTTGGGATCAGTATTTGGGATCTGGGACTGATTTAGGATCAATTCTCTGGCTGCTCCCCGCAGTGTTCACAGCTCTCTCGTTCGTCTCTGCCGTGGATCTGCTGATCGCTCTGGAGGAAGATGAGATCATCTCGGGCTTCATGGAGACCTACGTGAGAGAGGTGACAGCGCTGTCCCCAGGTGTCCCCAGGTGTCCCCAGGGTGTCCCCGCTGTGTCATCTGACTGTCCCCGGGGTGTCCCCACTGTCCCTCTAGGCTGTGTCCCCACTGTCCCTACTGTCCCCTCTGTTGCCAAGATGTGTCCCCTCTGTCCCCTGAGTGACCCCACTGTCCCTGGGATGTGTCCTCGCTGTCCCCCCAGTCCCCCCTGGGCTGTGTCCTTGGTGTCCCCCCTGTCCCCGCTGTCCCCGGTGTGTCCTCCCCTGTCCCGGGCCATGTCCCCGCAGTGTCCCCACTGTCGCTGTCCCCAAGATGACCCTACTGTCCCCGGGTCTGTGTCCCCGCTGTGTCCCCAGTGTCACTGTCCCCGCAGTGTCCCCACTGTCGCTGTCCCCAGGATGACCCTACTGTCCCCGGGTCTGTGTCCCCGCTGTGTCCCCATTGTCGCTGTCCCCGCGGTGTCCCCACTGTTGCTGTCCCCAGAGTGACCCTAGTGTCGCCGGGTCTGTGTCCCCACTGTCCCCCCTGGGCTGTGTCTCCACGGTGTCCCCGCTGTGTCCCAGCTGTCCACGCCGTGCCCCCAGTGTCGCTGTCCCCGTGGTGTCCCCGCTGTGTCCCCAGTGTGGCTATCCCCGCTGTGTCCCCACTGTCCCCGGCCCATGTCCCCACGGTGTCCCCAGTGTGCCTGTCCCCGCAGGGTGACCCTACTGTCCCCGGGCTATGTCCCCGTTGTGTCCCCGCCGTGTCCTCCCTGTCCCCACTGTCCCCGGTGTGTCCTCCCTGTCCCAGGCCATGTCCCCGCGGTGTCCCCACTGTCGCTGTCCCCGGGTCTGTGTCCCCGCTGTGTCCCCAGTGTCGCTGTCCCCAGGATGACCCTACTGTCCACGGGTCTGTGTTCCCCCTGTCTCCGGCCCAGGTCCCCACTGTCCCCGGCCCATGTCCCCGCTGTGTCCCCAGTGTGGCTGTCCCCGCTGTGTTCCCCCTGTCCCCGGGCCATGTCCCCGCTGTGTCCCAGTGTCGCTGTCCCCGTGGTGTCCCCCTGTGTCGCAGTGTCGCTGTCCCCGCAGGGTGACCCGCAGCTGCGCACGTCGCACGGCCTGCTGAGCTGTTACTGGGATGGCACAGTGCACCTGGGGCTCTACCTCACCATGGCGGCAGCCTGCGGCCTCAGGTGGGGGAAATACCCAATTTTGGGATCTGGGGGATCGGGAAAATCCCGGATTTTGGGGATTGGGAAAATCCCGGATTTGGGGATTTGGGGGATCAGGAAAATACCGAATTTCGGGGTCTGGGGGATCGGGAAAATACCGAATTTTGGGATCTGGGGGACCGGGAAAATACCGAATTTTGGGTAGAGGGGCTTGGGGACCCGGGAAAATCCCGGATTTTGGGAGGAGGGGTTTCAATGGGCTGGGAAAATCTTGATTTTCGGGAGGAAGGGGCTGGGAAATCCTGAATTTTGGGAGGAGGGGATAGTGGAGGAAATCCCGGATTTTGTGAGGAGTGGGCTCGGGGGAAAATCCTGAATTTCGAGAGGAGGGGGCTATGGGGAAATCCTGAATTTTGGGCAGAGGGGCTCAGTGGGCTGGAAAAATCTAGAATTTTGGGTAGGGGGGCTTGGGGGAAATCCCGAATTTCGGGAGGAGGAGGCTCAGTGGGTTGGGAAAATCTCGATTTTCGGGAGGAAGGGGCTCAATGGGCTGGAAAATCTCGAATTTCGGGAAGAGAGGGCTCTGGGGAAATCCCGAATTTCGGGACCTGGGGGCCCGGGATGATCCCAAATTTCGGGAGGAGGGGGCTATGAGGAAATCCCGACTTTTGGGATGTGGGGGATCGGGAAAATCCCGAATTTCGGGAGGAGGGGGCTCAATGGGCTGGAAAATCTTGATTTTCGGGAGGAGGGGGCTCTGGGAACATCCCGAATTTCGGTGTCCCTGCAGGAAGAACTACCGCAGCCTGGGGCTCTTCTGGCTCGGCTCCATGCTGATGGGAGCGCTTGTGTTCCTGCTGGGAAACCTGCTCGGTACTCGGCCCGGGGACCCCCTGAGCCCTCTGAGACCCCCCCGAGACCCCCTGAGACGATCTAGAAACCCCCTGAGCCCCTCCGGGAACCCCTGATCCCTTCCAGGACCCCCTGAGTCCCTCCAGAACCCCTCCAGGACCCCACTAGACCATCCAGGACACCCCGATGTCCCCCAGGACCCCCTCAGCCCTTCCAGAACCCCCTGAGACCCTCCAGGACCCCCTGAATCCATCCAGAGCCCCCTGATCCCCTTCAGGACCCCCTGAGTCCATCCAAGACCAACCCAAACCCCTCCGAGACCCCCTCAGACCATCCAGAACCCCCAGAGACCATCCAGGACCTCTCCAGGACCCCCTGCTCCCCTCCATGACCCCCCGAACCCCTCTAGGACCCTTTCAGGATCCCCTGAACCCTTCCAGAACCCCGTGAGCCTCTCCAGGACCCCCTGATCCCCTCCAGGAGCCTTCCAGGACCCCCTGAGCCTCTCCAGGACCCCCCAAATCGCCCCAGGACCCCCCAAATCCCTCCAAGACCCTCTCAGGACCCCGAACCCTCCATGACCCCCCAGGACCCCCCTGACCCCCAGGCCCACCCCGCTGTCCTTGCAGGGAAGTTCAGCTCGGAGCTGGGTCTGTCCTTCCTGCTGCAGCTCCCTTACCTGCTGCTGCTGCTCTGGGCTGCCCGCAGGATTTACCTGCAGCCCCGGGAGCTGCCCAGCCTCAGCCCCGAGCAGGTGAGCCGGGACGGGATGGGGCAGAAGGTGTGGAACCCAAAATACCAAAATCCCAAAATCACAAATTCGCGAAAATCCAAACTCCCAAATCTGAAAATCCCAATTTCCCAAAATCCCGATTTCTCAAATGCCCAAAATCCTGAAATCCCGATTTCCCAAAATCCCAAATTCCCAAATCTGAAAATCCCAATTTCTCAAATGCCCAAAATCCTAAAATTGCGGTTTCCCAAAATCCCAAAACCCTGAATTCCCAAAATCCCAATTTCCCAAATTCCCCAATCCCGAAATCCCGATTTCCCAAAACCACGATTTCCAGAAATCCCGATTTCTCAAATTCCCCAAGTTCACAAAATCCCTAATTCCTGAAATCCTGAAATCCCAAATTTGCAAAATCCCAAATCCCCAAATTTTCAAAATCCCGAATTCCCGAAATCCCAATTTCCCTACCTGCTGCTGCTGCTCTGGGCTGCCCGCAGGATTTACCTGCAGCCCCGGGAGCTGCCCAGCCTCAGCCCCGAGCAGGTGAGCCGGGAGAGGATAGGGGTGCCGAACCCAAAATACAGAAATCCCAAATTCACAATAATACAAAATCCCAATTTCCCAAACCTGAAAATCCCAAAATCCCGATTTCTCAAATGCCCGAAATCCTGAAATCGCGATTTCCAGAAATCCCAAATTCCCAAATCTGAAAATCCCAATTTCCCAAAATCCCGATTTCCCGAATACTCAAAATCCTGAAATTGCGATTTCCCAAAATCCCAAAATCCCAATTTCCCAAATTCCCCTAATCCTGAAATCCCACTTTCCCAAAACCCCGATTTCCAGAAATCCCAATTTCTCAAATTCCCCAAGTTCACAAAATCCCTAATTCCCGAAATCCTGAAATCCCAAATTCACAAGATCCCAAATCCCAAAATTTTCAAATTCCCAAAATCTCGATTTCCCTACCTGCTGCTGCTGCTCTGGGCTGCATGCAGGATTTACCTGCAGCCCAGGGAGCTGCTCAGCCTCAGCCCCGAGCAGGTGAGCCAGGAGAGGATGGGGGTTTGGGGGGCCTGGGGATGGTGTGGACCCCGAAATCCCCAAAATATCTATTTCCCGAATTCCCCAAATCCCAAAAAAAATCCCGATTTCCCAAAATCTTAATTTCCCGAAATCCTGATTTCTCGAATTCCTGAAATCCTGATATCCCAAAATCCAGGTTTCCCAGATTCCCCAAATCCTGAAATCCCTATCTCCCAAAATCCTGAGTTCCCGAGATCCTGAAATCCCCAAATTCCGAAATCCCCAAATCCCGATTTCCCAAAATCCTGAATTCCTAAAATCCCGAAATCCTGAAATCCCGAATTCGCAAATTCCCGAGATCCCGAAATTCCAAATTCCTGAAATCCCGAAACTCCCGAGTTCCCTGAATTCCCAAATTCCCGAATAATTCCCGCTAATTCCCGAATAATTCCTGATTTCCCTAAATCCCAAAATTGCGAAACTCCCGAGTTCCCTGAATTCCCAAATTCCCGAAGTCCTGAATTCCCAAATAATTCCAGACAATTCCCCAATAATTCCCCAATAATTCCCAACAATTCCGGAATAATTCCCGACAATTCCGGAATAATTCCTGAATAATTCCCAACAATTCCGGAATAATTCCCGACAATTCCGGAATAATTCCCGAATAATTCCCGAATATTTCCCGATAATTCCTGACAATTCCCAAATTCCCGAATCCCCAAATTCCCGAATAATTCCCGAATTCCCGGTTCCCAGGTGTGGCAGGAGCAGCACCAGCCTCTCCTCCGGCGGCCGCGGGACCTGGCGCTGGTTGTGCTGCTGCTGCTCTGCGCTGCCTTCACCTTCTTCCGCGGCTTGGTCAGCTGGGGGGCGAGGAGGGGGTCCTGGGGGGATCGGGGCGGATTTGGGGGGGTCCTGGTGGGGGTCAGGGGGTCCTAGGTGGGTTCAGGGGGTCCTGGGGGGGATCGGGGGGTCCTAGGTGGGTTTAGGGGGTCCTGGAGGGTCCCGGAGGGAGTCCTGGAAGGGATCTGGGTGTCCTGGATGGGGTCAGGGTGGTCCTAGATGGACTCGGGGGGTCCTGGAGGGGATCGGGACGGATTTGAGGGGTCCTGGAGGAGCTCTAGGGGGTCCTGGAGGGGATCTAGGGGTCCTAGGTGGGTTCAGGGGGTCCTGGAGGGTCCCGGAGGGGGTCCTGGAAGGGATCTGGAGGTCCTGGATGTGGTCAGGGTGGTCCTAGATGGACTCGGGGGGGGGGGTCCTGGAGGGGATTTGGGGGTCCTAGATGGGTTTGGGGGGTCCCGGATGGGCTCGGGGGGACCTGGGGGAGGCCTCGATGGGTTCAGGGGGTCCTGGAGGAGCTCTGGGGATCCAGGATGGAGTCGGGGAGTCCTGGAGGGGCTCAGGGGGTCCTAGATGGGTTCAGGGGGGCCTTGAGGGGGTCCTGGGGGGTTCAGGTGGGTCCTGGATGGTCTCGGGGGTTCCTGGATAGACTCAGGAGGTCCTGGATGGGCTTTGGGGTTCCTGGATGGTCCCGGAGGGTCTCGGGGGTTCCTGAAGGGTCTCAGGAGGTCCTGGATGGACTCAGGGGGTCCCGGAGGGTTTCAGGGGTTCCTGGATGGACTCAGGGGGTCCCCGAGGTTCCCCCTCCCCTCGCCCACCTCCCCTGTCCCCTCCCTGCCCAGGTGGTCCTGGACTGCCCAGCCGATTCCTGTTTCGAGTATGGCTACCAGCGCGAGCCCTACCTGCGAGACCCCGTGGCTTACCCCAGGGTGCAGGTCAGGGGACACCGGGGACATCGGGGACAGGGGCTGGGGGACATTTGGGACACCGGGGAACATCGGGGGACAGGGGCTGGGGGACACTGGGGACACCAGGGGACACCAGGAGACACCGGGGGACAGGGGCTGGGGGACACCCTGGACACCAGGAGACACCGGGGGACAGGGGCTGGGGGCACCAGGGGACACCCCGGACACCCCAGGGTGCAGGTCAGGGGACACCGGGGGACATCGGGGACACCAGGGGACAGGGGCTGGGGAACGCCAGGGGACACCCCAGGGTGCAGATCAGGGACAGGGGACATCGGGGACACCAGGGACACCAGGGGACACCGAGGGACATTGAGGACAGGGGGACATTGGGGACACCAGGGGACGCCAGGAGACACCGGGGGACAGGGGCTGGGGGACACCCTGGACACCAGGGGACACCAGGGGACAGGGGCTGGGGGCACCAGGGGACACCAGGGGACACCCGGACGGGGTGAACCCGGACCCCAGCTGCACCCTTTGGGGCCGGGGGGATTTGCACCTTTTGGGGTCGGGGATTTGTCACCCCTTGGGACCGGGATTTGTCACCCCTTGGGACCGGGATTTGTCACCCTTTGGGACCAGGATTTGTCACCCTTTGGGGTCGCTGTTTTTCCCCTTTTTTTCCCGGGATTTTCCCCCTTTTTTGCCGGGATTTTTCCACTTTCTTTTTGCAGGGATTTTTCACCCTTTATGACCTTTTGAGACCAGGACATTTCACCCTTTTTTCCGGGATTTTCTCCCCTTTTTTGCCGGGATTTTTTTCCCTTTTTTGCCGAGACTTTTCCCCCTTTTTTCCCGGGATTTCCCCCCTTTTTTTGCAGGGATTTCCCTCTTTTTTTGCAGGGATTTTCCCTCGCTTTTCCCGGGATTTTCCCCCTTTTCTCCCAAGACTTTTCCCCTTTTTTTCCCGGGATTTTCCCCCTTTTTTCCCGGGTTTTCCCCCCTTTTTTTGCCGGGATTTTCCCCCTTTTTTCCCGAGACTTTTCCCCTTTTTTCCCGGGATTTCTCCCCTTTTGGGACCCCCCGGACCCCCCAAACCCTCTCTTTCCCCCCAGATGCTGCTGTTCCTGTTCTACCTGCTGCCCTTCCTGCTGCTCGCCGTCCTGGGGCTGATCCTGCCCGGCTGCTCCTGGCTGCCCGACTGCAGCCTGCTGGCCGCGGGGGCTGTGGCTCAGGTGGGAAAAACCCCCAAAAAAAACCAAAAAACCCCAAAAAAACCAGAAAAACCCCAAAAAACCCAGAAAAACTCAAAAAAACCCCAAAAAAACCGCCCAAAAAACCCCTGAAACCCCCCAAAACCCCAGAAAAACTCCTAAAAAAACCCCAAAAAACAAACAAAACCCCCCAAAAAACGCCAAAACCAAAAAAAAATCCCCAAAAATCCCAAAAAACCCAGAAAAACTCAAAAAACCCAGAACTCCAAAAAAAACCCCAAAAAACAAAAAACCAAAACCCCAAAAACAAAAACCCCAACCCAAAAACCAAAACAAAAAAACAAAAAAAAACCCCAAACCCAAACAAAAAACCAAAACCCCAAAAAAACAAAACCCAAAAAAAAAACCCCAAAACCAAAACCCCCAAAAGACCCAGAAAAACTAAAAAAAAGCCCAAAAAAAACCCAGAAAAAAACCCCACAAACCCCCTAAACCCAAAACCCAAAAAACCAAAAGACCCAAACCCCAACACCCCCAGAAAAACTCAAAAAACCCCTCCAAAAAACCCAAAAAACTAAAAAAAAACCAGAAAAACCCCAAAAAAGCCCAAAAAAACCCAGAAAAAACCCCAAAACCCCCGGAAAAAACCGCCAAAACCCACAACGCACCCCCCCCAAAATCGCCAAAAAACCCCAAAAACCCGCGGGGATGGGCAGAAACCCCAAAAGGGATGGCAGTGGGATGGGTTTTGGGGCGGCAGGGCTGCAACTGGAGCAGCTCGGCTGCGATTGAATTGCTTTGGGCTCGGGGGATTTGGGAAGAGGTGGGATTGGGGGATGGAAATAGGGTGGGGGAGGGAGGTGGGATATGGGATTGGGATTTGGGATATGGGGTATGGGATGTGGGATATGAGATTGGGATATAGGGTATGGGATATGGGATGTGGGGTATGGGATTGGGATATAGGTATGGGATTGGGATATGGGATTGGGATATGGGTATGGGATTGGGATATGGGATTGGGATATGGGTATGGGATGGGCTGGGGGAGCTGCTGGAGGAGAGCAGGCTTTGGGGTCTGGGGCTGCACCTTTTGGGGTTTGCTCCTTTTGGGGTCGGGGGGCTGCAGCCTTTCGGGTCGGGGGGGTGAACCCTTTGGGGTCGGGATGGCTGCACCCTTTGGGGCCAGGGGTTTGCACCTCTTGGGGTTTGCACCCTTTGGGGTTTATATCCTTTGGGCTTGGGAGGTTTGCACTCTTTGGGTTCAGGGGACTTACACCCTTTGGGGTCGGGATGGCTGCACCCTTTGGGGCCAGGGGCTGCCCCCTTTGGGTTTAGCCCCCTTTGGGCTTTTCCCCCTTTGGGGTTTGGATTTTCCCCCTTTAGGATTTTCCTCCTTTAGGGTTGGGATTTTTCTCCCTTTGGGATTGGGATTTTCCCCCTTTAGGGTTTGGATTTTCCCCCTTTGGGATTTTCCTCCTTTGGGATTTTCCCCCTTTGGGGTTGGGATTTCCCATTTGGGGTTTGCCCCCTTTGGGATTTTCCCCCTTTAGGGTCGGGATTCCCCCCTTTGGGATTTTCCCCCTTTCGGTTTGGGATTTGCCCCCTTTGGGATTTTCCCCTTTTGGGGTTGGGATTTGCCCGTTTGGGATTTGCCCCCTTTGGGATTTTCCCCTTTAGGGTTGGGATTTTCCCCCTTTGGGATTCCCCCTTTTGGGATCTCTCCCCGCCCCGCAGGCTCAGTTTTCCCACCTGGGCTCCTCGCTGCACTCCCGCACGCCGTTCCCCTACCAGACCCCTGACGATGTCTTGGGGACATTCCTGCTCTCCAACCTGCTCTTCGCGCTCTGTCCCCAACTGCTGGCGCTGCGCTGCGTGCGCGCTCCCGCCTTCTTCCTGCCGCGCGCGGCCCCGACCGCCCGGGCCAAGAAACACCAGTGACCGGCGGCTGTCCCCTCCCGGGGGTGCTGTCACCTCCCTGGGGTGCTGTCACCTCCCGGGGGTGCTGTCACCTCCCTGGGGGTGCTGTCACCTCCCTGGGGCGGCTGGCACCTCCCCGGGGTGCTGGCACCTCCCCGAGGGTCCTGTCACCTCCCGGGGGTGCTGTCACCTCACTAGGGGTGCTGTCACCTCCCCGAGGGTCCTGTCACCTCCCCAGAGCTGCTGTGCCCACCCAGGGCTGCTGTCACCTCCCTGGGGTTGCTGTGCCCACCCAGGGGTTGCTGTCCCCCGGGCGGCTGGCACCTTCTGGGGGTTGCTGTCCCCCTCCCCGAGGGTGCTGTGCCCACCTAGGGGTTGCTGTCACCTCCCCGGGGTTGCTGCCACCTCTCTAGAGATCCTGTCACCTCCCTGGGGCGGCTGGCACGTCCCCGAGGGTCCTGTCACCTCCCTGGGGCGGCTGTGCCCATCCGGGGCTCCTGTCACCTCCCACTTGGCTCCTCTCCCCGATGGGTCCTGTCACCTCCCCATGGGATTGCTGTCACCTCCCCGGAGCTGCTGTCCCCACCCGGGGGTTTCTGTCCCCACCTCCGGGGCTCCTGTCCCCACCCGGGAATCGATGTCCCCATACGGAGGTTGCTGTCCCCACCCAGGGGTCGCTGTCCCCACCCATGCTCCCTGTGGCCACCCTGGGCTCCTGTCCCTTCCCCGGTCCCCACCCGGGGGTCGCTGTCCCCACCCCGGGGTTTCTGGCCCGTCCCGGGGCTCCCGGTGGTCCCGGATGTCCCTGTCCCATCCCGGATGTCCCTGTCCCATCCCGGATGTCGCTGTCCCCTCCCGGGGGTCCCGGCCGGGCTGGGAGGGCTCAGCCATGGGGACAGCGCCAGGGAAATGCCGTTTATAAAATAAAGGAGCTGCGGTTCGCTCCGAGCCCCGTGTCCCCTGTGTGCCCGGGAGTGTCCCCTCTGTGCCCGGGAGTGTCCCCTCCGTGCCCGGGAGTGTCCCCTCTGTGCCCGGGAGTGTCCCCCACCGGGGTTTGTGGGGTTTTTACCGGGATTTGTACCGCGGTTTGCGGGGTTTTTACCGGGGGTTGTACCGGTTTTTTTACCGCGGTTTGTGGGGTTTTACCGGTGGGGTTGTACCGGGATTTTTACTGCGGTTTGTGGGGGTTTTTCCCGCGGTTTGTGGGGTTTTCCAGGGGTCTGTAGGGTTTTACCGCGGTTTGTGTGGTTTTACCGGGGGTTGTGGGGTTTTTCCCGGGGTTCGTGGGGTTTTTACCGCGGTTTGTGGGGTTTCACCGGGGTCTGTAGGGTGGCACCCCCGGTGGGCACCCAGCCGAGCTCGGTGGTCGCAGCCGCCCTCGCTTTGCCCGCGGCGGAGCTTTCCCGTCCGCAGCTTCCCGTACCCGCTCGTTCCGCTCCCGGTAAAGCTCCCGGTAAAGCTCCCGGTAAAGCTCCCGGCAGAGCTCCCGGCAGCACCGGTGACCTTGGCGAGCGGCCGGCCGTGCGCAGCGCGGGGATCCGGGCAGGGCCGGGCCGCTCTCCCGGTGCCGCCCCCTGCGCGGAGCCGCACCGCCGAGCACCGGCACAGCACCGGCAGAGCACCGGCAGCGCTACCGGCGGCAGCGGCAGGGCCGCTCGGGCTCGGGGCTCCGGGACACGGTGAGTGCGGAGCCACCCCGCCGGGCGGGCTGGGGGCACCGGGTGAGACCCCCGGGAGCGGGAGGGGCGCGGCGGGCGGGGGTCGCAGCCCGGCGTTGTCCCCGCGCTGCGCTGTCCGCACCGGTACCGGAGAGTCCCGCAGCCGCCGCAGTGTCCCGCACTGCAACACCGCACCGGAGAGCCGCGCCGCCGCAGCCGGTGCTGCCCCGGGAGCGGGTCGGGATCCCGAGGGGCTGCCGCGGTGCTTTCCGCCACCGGAGGGGACACCGGGACCACCGGGGGGGCTTTGGCGGTGCGCCTGTCGGCACCGGGCAGCGGGACCCCCGGCGGGCTCTGAGCCCGGATCGGCACCGGGACCACCTGGAAGGGCTGCCCACCTCCCCCAGCCCCCGGAACGGGAACCGGGACCACCGGGAAGGGCTGCCCACCTCCCCCAGGCTGTCCCTGTCCCCCGGATCGGCACCAGGACCACCGGGAGAGGTTTTTCCCTCTCCCCCAGCCCCTTGATTGGCACCGGGACCACCGGGAGGGGTTTTTCCCTCTCCCCCTGCCCCCTCGGCTCGGTACCGGGACCCCCGGGGGTCGCCGCCCTCCCCCTGCCCTGGGGGGATTCATTCCCACCGGGAGGAGCAGCGGAGCCAGGCTGGGATTTGGGGATCCCCGAAAGCCAGGCTGAGGATTTAGGACACCCCAGGACCGCGGGGGGCTCAGGATCGCAGCCCCCCGAAGTGGGGAGGCTCCGGGATAAACCCCCCCGGGCTGTGCTGGGCAGGGGGCTCCGGGCCGGGGGTCCCGGGGGTCCCGGGGGTGTCTCGGGGGTCTCGGGGGGCTCCGGGCCGGCCGTGCCCGCCGGCTCGCTTTGCAGAGGTGCCATAAATAACTCAGCAGCTCCGGCCCGGCGCGGCTGCCATGAAATATTCATCGCCTGAAAGCGAGACGAGTTCAGAGCTGGGGCTGGGGGCGGGCGGGGGACAGCGAGTGACCGGCCGGGGGTCCTGGGGGGCTCTGCAGGGCTGGGGGGCGACAGGGAGTGACTCAGCCGGGGGTCTCTGGGGAATGGGGGGCAGAAAGTGACCGGCCGTGGGTCTCTGGGGGTCTCTGCAGAGCCAGGGGGCGACAAGGACTGACCAGCCGGGGATCCCTTGGGGGCGACAGGGAGTGACCAGCCGGGGGTTTCTGGGGAGCTGGGGAGGGCAGGGAGTGACCCAGCCGGGGGTCTCTGGGGGGACAGAGAATGACCCAGCAGGGGGTCTTTTGGGGTCTCCGGGGGTCCCTGGGAGGCGACAGGGAGTGACCCAGCAGGGGTTCCTGGGGGGCGACAAGGACTGACACTGGGTGCTGGGTGACACTGGGTGCTGTCACCACTCTGGGTGGTCACCACGTCGTTTCTGGGGGTCTGGCAGAGTTGGGGTTCAGTTTTTCCCCTCAACCGGGAGGGTTTGGGGGGCGACAAGGAGTGACCCAGCCAGGGGTGTCTGAGGCTCTCTGGGGGGCGACGAGGACTGACCCAGAGCCCAGCAGGGTGACACTGGGTGACACTGGGCGCTGCCACCCCACTGGGTGCCACACCCCATTTCTGGGGATCTGGCGGAGTTGGGGTTCAGTTTCCCCTCACCCGGGGAGGTCTGGGGGCAACAAGAAGTGACCCAGCCAGGAGTCCCTGCAGGGCTGGGGGGCGACAAGAATTGACCCAGAGCCCCACAGGGTGACATACGGGGTGATGTTTCTGGGGGTCTGGCGGAGTTGGGGTTCGGTTTCCCCTCAGCCGGGGGTCTGGGGGTGCTGAGGTTTGGGTTCCCCCAGCTGGGGGGTCTGGGGGTGCTGAGGGTCAGTTCTCCTCAGCCGGGGGTCTGGGGGTGCTGAAGTTTGGGTTCCCCTCAGCCGGGGGTCTGGGGGTGCTGAGGGTCAGTTCTCCTCAGCCGGGGGTCTGGGGGTGCTGAAGTTTGGGTTCCCCCTAGCCGGGGGGTCTGGGAGTCAGTTCCCCTCAGCCGGGAGGGTGCTGAGGGCTCGCTGCCCCCCCAGATGAGCCCCCCAAGCCCCCGGGCCGCTGGCCAGGCGCTGCTGCTGCTGCTGCTGCTGCTGAGCGCCGCGGTGACAGCGGATGTGCTGCTGGACGGGAGGGGCAGGAAGAAGGTGGTGCATGTGATGGGTGAGTGGGGGGCTAGGGGGGTCCGGGGGTGGGATTGGGGGGTGGGATGCTGGGATGGGATCTTGGGATTGGATATTGGGATGGGATGGGATGGGATAATGGGATGGAATAATGGGATACTGGGATACTGGGATGGGATATTGGGATGGGATATTGGGATTGTGGGATCTCGGGATCCTGGAATCCTGGGATCCTGGGATCCTGGGATCCTGGGATCCTGGGATGGGCTGGGATAATGGGATACTGGGATAATGGGATAATGGGATACTGGGATAATGGGATAATGGGATACTGGGATGGGATTTGGGGATGGGATGGAATGGGATACTGGGATGGGATCATGGGATAGTGGGACAGGATCCTGGGACGGGATACTGGAATGGGATGATGGGATGAGATACTGGGATCAGATGGGACACTGGGATCCTTGGATGGGATACTGGGATACTGGGGTGGGATCATGGGATGGAATCATCATGGGATGGAATACTGGGATACTGGGATGGAATAGGATACTGGGATGGGATGATGGGATAATGGGATCATGGGATGGGATCAGGGGAAGCTCCTGCACCACTGGGGTGTTGGGTTTAATGCCCCTCAAAGGTCTCTAATGTGTCCCTTGTGTCCCTCTGTCCTGTCCGGGGAGTGGGAAAGCTCCTGGGATTATCCTGAACTGTTCTTAGGGTTTGCAAAGCCCCTAAAGGAGAGGAATTCCCCCTAAATGGTGTCCCCATGCCTTTCCCCTAAAAGAGAGGAATTCCCCCCAAATGGTGTCCCCACAACCCCATCCTGCCTTTTCCCTAAAAGAGAGGATTTCCCCACATTCCCCTCCTGCTTTGCCCCCAAAAGAGAGAAATTCCCCCCAAAAGACAGAAATTCCGCCCAAAAGATGTCCCCAGAAGGTGTCCCCACATCCCCATCTTGCCTTTCCCCTAGAAGAGAGGAACTCCCTCCACATTCCCCTCCCGCTTCTCCCCCAAAAGAGGAGAATTCCCCCAAAAGGTGTCCCCACATCCTGCTTTGCCCTTCTTCAGACCCTTCCCCTGGCACGGCTACAGGTCCAGCCGGGTCGAGGGTCCCTCCTGACCCCCTGTCCCTCCTCAGACGGGTGACAGCGGTGACAACGGGCCGAGGGTCCCTGCTGACCCGCTGTCCCTCCGCAGAGGGGTGACAGCGGGTCTGGCCAGGTCCAGAGTCCCTCCTGACCCCCTGTCCCTCCCCAGAAGGTGACAGTGGGTCGGGCCAGGTCGAGGGTCCCTGCTGACCCGCTGTCCCTCCTCAGAAGGTGACAGCGGCGCCGTGGTGGTGCAGACAGCCCCGGGCAAGGTGGTGACCCACCGCGGCGGCACCATCATCCTGCCGTGCCGCTACCACTACGACATCTCCTCGCACGACCCCGCCGAGATCCGCCTCAAGTGGACCAAAGTCACCGAGCCCATGGCCTTCGTGGATGTGTTCGTGGCCCTGGGCAAGGCCAGGAGGGCTTTTGGCTCCTACCGGGGCCGCACGGCCCTACAGGAGGATGGCGTTGGCGACGCTTCGCTCATCATCCGCAACGTCACCCTGCAGGACTACGGGCGCTACGAGTGCGAGGTGACCAACGAGCTGGAGGATGACACCGGCGTGGTCAAGCTGGACCTGGAAGGTAGCCCGGGATGGCCAGGGTGGTGTTCGTGGGGTTTGTGGAGTTTGTGGGGTTTGTGGGGTTTTTCACACATAGTTTTGGTTTATGGGAGTGATGGGGTTTATGGGTTTATGGGAGTTATGGGGTTTTAGTGTCACTGGAGGATGACAGTGCAGTGGTCAAGCTGGACCTTGAAGGTAGCCCAGGATGGCCCGGGTGGGGTTTGTGGGGCTTTACAGGGGTAGTTTTGGTTTATGGGAGTTATGGGGTTTAGGGGTTTATGGGAGTTATGGGGTTTTATTGTCGCTGGAGGATGACAGCAGAGTGGTCAAGCTGGACCTCGAAGGTAGCCCAGGATGGCCCGGGATAGCCCGGGATGGCCCGGGTGGGGTTTGTGGGGTTTTTCAGGGGTAGTTTTGGTTTATGGATGCTCTTATGGGGTTTATGGGAGTTATGGGGTTTTATTGTCACTGGAGGATGACACTGGAGTGGTCAAGCTGGACATTGAAGGTGGCTCAGGATAGCCTGGGATGGCCCGGGTGGGGTTTGTGGGGCTTTTCAGGGGTAGTTTTGGTTTATGGACTCCGTTATGGGGTTTATGGGTTTCTGGCAGTTATGGGGTTTTATCGTCGCTGAGGATGACACCAGAGTGGTCAAGCTGTACCTCGAAGGTGACCCACAGCCCCTTTTTTCCCTGCCCGCCCCTCCAGGGGTGATTTTCCCGTACCACCCTCGCCTCGGGCGCTACACCCTGAACTACCACGAGGCTCAGCGCGCTTGCCAGGAGCAGGATGGCATCCTGGCGTCGCACGACCAGCTGCACCAGGCGTGGCTGGAGGGCATGGACTGGTGCAACGCGGGCTGGCTGGAGGACGGCTCGGTGCAGTACCCCATCTCCCGGCCCCGCGAGGAGTGCGGCCGCAAGGACACCCCGGTGGGGGTCAGGAACTACGGGTACCGCCACAAGGACAGCGAGCACTACGACGCGTTCTGCTTCACTTCCAACCTGGATGGTGGGTGAGAGGGGAAACTGAGGCATGGGGTGGGCTGGGGAAACTGAGGCATGGCGTGGGCTGAGGGAAACTGAGGCATGGGGTGGGCTGGGGAAATGAGGTTTGGGGTGGGCTGGGGGAAACTGAGGCACGGGGTGGGATGGGGAAACTGAGGCATGGGGTGGGGGGAAATGAGGTTTGGGGTGGGCTGGGGGAAACTGAGGCACGGGCTGGGGAAACTGAGGCACGGGGTGGGCTGGGCAAACTGAGGCATGAGGGTGGGCTGGGGGAAACTGAGGCATGAGGGTGGGCTGGGGGAAACTGAGGCACGGGGTGGGTGGAAATGAGGTGTGGGGTGGGCTGGGGAAACAGGCACGGGGTGGGTTGGGGAAACTGAGGCACGGGGGTGGGCTTGGGGGTTCCCGGGAAAACCTTCATTTTCCCCATTTTAAGTAAAATTTTCTTCCTGAAAACCTTCATTATCCCATTCTAGGCAAAAAAAATAAAAGAAGGGAAAACCTTCATTATTTCCCTTCTAGGAAAATTTACTTCCTGAAAGTCTTTATTATTCCCTTATAGGCAAAGTTTACTTCCTGGAAACCTTCAGAATTATCCTTCAGGCAAAATTTCCTTCCTGAAAACCTTCGTTATTCCCTTTTAGGCAAAGTTTTCTTCCTGAAAACCTTCCTTAACCCCTTCTAGGAAAATTTACTTCCTGAAAACTTTCATTACCTCATTTCAGGCAAAATTTACTTCCTGCAAACCTCCATTATCCCCTTCCAGGCAAAGTCTACTTCCTGAAAACCTTCAGAATTATCCTTCAGGCAAAGTTTACTTCCTGAAAATCTTAACCCCTTCTAGGAAAAGTTTGCTTCCCGAAAACTTTCATTATCTCATTTCAGGCAAAGTTTACTTCCTGCAAACCTTCCTAAACCCTTTTAGGCAAAATTTACTTCCTGAAAACCTTCTTCACCCCCTTTTAAGCAAAGTTTTCTTCCTGCAAACCTTCCTCACCCACAAACCCCACCCCCCCCCCACAACACAAACCCAATCCCCTTCCAGGCAAAATTTGCTTCCTGCAAACCTTCCTCATCCCCTTCCAGGCAATATTTACTTCCTGAAAACCTTCATTATCCCCTTTTAGGCAAAGTTTTCTTCCTGAAAATCTTCATTATCCCCATTTTAGGCAAAATTTACTTCCTGCAAACCTTCATCATCCCATTTTAGCCAAATTTTTCTTCCTGCAAACCTCCCTCCTCCCCTTCCAGGCAAAGTCTACTTCCTGAAAACCTTCCGCAAGCTGAGCTACCCGGAGGCGGTGCAGGCGTGCAAGAACAACGGCGCGGCGGTGGCCAAGGTGGGGCAGCTGTACGCCGCCTGGAAGATCCAGCTGCTGGATCGCTGCGAGGCGGGCTGGCTGGAGGACGGCAGCATCCGGTACCCCATCGTGAACCCCCGAGCGCGCTGCGGCGGCCGAGAGCCCGGCGTGCGCAACCTGGGCTTCCCCGACAAGAAATACAAGCTGTTCGGGGTGTATTGCTTCAAAAAAGCGGGAGGAACCCCGCAGGAGAAGGGGGCGCTGGGCGGGGGGCACCCCAAGCGCGTGTGAGGGTGGCGGGGATCGCGGCACGCCCGGGTTTTGGGTCGGGGGTCTCAGCTGCCCCTGGGCTGGGGCGGCGCGGGGAGCTGCGGGCAGCCCCTGCCTCGGGCTGGACAGCTGGCAGAGCCCTCGGTGGCGTTTGGGGACAACGCGGTGACACGGGGAGGGTTTGCCGAGCCCGGCCGGGAGCTCCGCGCTGGGACAGCTCCGCGCTGGGGACAGCTCCGCGCTGGGGACAGCTCCGCGCTGGGAACAGCTCCGCGCTGGGGACAGCTCCGCGCTGGGACAGCTCCGTGCTCGGGCAGCTCCGCGCTGGGACAGCTCCGCGCTGGGAACAGCTCCGCGCTGGGACAGCTCCGCCCTGGGGCAGCTCCGCGCTGGGGACAGCTCCGCGCTGGGACAGCTCCGCGCTCGGGGCAGCTCCGCGCTGGGGACAGCTCCGCGCTGGGACAGCTCCGCGCTGGGGACAGCTCCGCGCTGGGACAGCTCCGCGCTGGGGACAGCTCCGCGCTCCGCGCAGCTCTCGCTTCTCGACTCGCCCATTGCATGCGCTAAAGGCCGGGCAGCCTCAACCCTCCTCATCCTCACCTCACCCCTGGAGGTGCCGCGGGACCCCCAAATCCCACCCTGGGCTTGAGGGGGCGGCGGGTTTGGCTTCGTGCCTGGGCAGCCTGGCAGCTCCGCCGGGCCTGGGCAGCTCCTGCGGGCTTGGCTTGGCGGGACCGGAGCGGGGAGGGACCGGGGGGCTCCGGTTGTGCCCACCCGGCCGGCATCCGGTTGCCCACCCGGCCGGGCTCCGGTTGCCCACCCAGCCTGGCACGGGCCGCAGGCTTTGGCAGCCCTGGACGTAGATGAAATAAAAGCTTCGGCCGCTTCGGAGAGCTGAGCTGGGCTCTGCTGTGTCCTTGCGGCAGCTCGGGGACATCACCGGGGTTGTTCCCTCCTCATTCCCGGGGATTCCCAATCCTTGGATTTATCGGGATTAGATCCAAGGAGCAGCACTGGAGGAGTTCTGGCGACAATCGGGGTGGCCGTGGGGGTGGCAGGACACGAATGAGGAGCTCGGGATTTGGTTTGGAGGGAGCTCGGGTCAGAGTTAATGGGTTTGGTCAGAGAAGGTTTGGTTAGGATTAATGGGTTTGGTGGGAGGAGATTTGGTGAGAATTAATGGGTTTGCTCAGAATTAATAGGTTTGGTCAGGATTAATGGGTTTGGTGGGAGGAGGTTTGGTCAGAATTAATGAGTTAGGTCAGAATTACTGGGTTTGGTCAAAGGAGGTTTGGTCATAATTAATAGGTTTGGTCAGAATTATCTGGTTTGGTCAGAGGAGGTTTGGTGAGAGTTAATGGGTTTGGTCAGAATTAATAGGGTTGGTCAGGATTAATGGGTTTGGTCAAAAGAGATTTGGTCATAATTAATAGGTTTGATCATAACTAATGGGTTTGGTCAGAATTAATGGGTTTGATCAGAATTAATGGGTTTGGTCAGAGGAGGTTTGGTCAGAATTAATGGGTTTGGTCAGAACTATCTGGTTTGGTCAGAATTAATGGATTTGGTCAGAAGAGATTTGGTCAGAATTATCTGTTTTGGTCAGGGGAGGCTTGGTGAGAGTTAATGGGTTTGGTCAGAAGAGATTTGGTCAGAATTAATGGATTTGGTCAGAATTAATAGGTTTGGTCCGAATTAATGGGTTCGGTCAGACTGATCTGGTTTGGTCAGAGGAGGCAGAAGGAGCAGCGCCAGGCAGGGAACACCTGCAGGAAATAACAGGGTCGGGAGTCGCCCAACTGTTAAAAAAATTTATTAAAATGTCCAGCAGTACAGAAAGGCCGAGTCAGAAACGGGGAGGGGTCGGCAGGGCGGGGAAGGGTTGGGGACACTGCAGTCACATCGCCACCAGCAGAGATCAGAAAGCGCCACACACACACACACGCCACCTCCACCGGGGACCCGAAACGAACGGAAACGGGGACAAAACCAAACCCGCCACCCCCCAACCGCCTGGGGAGAGGGACAGTGACCCCGGAGAGGGACAGTGACCCCGGAGAGGGACAGTGACCCCGGAGCCACCGCCTGTCCCCCCGGGGCGCTGGGGCAGGGAAATGGGGGCTGCTAAAAAAAACCCAGAGCCACCCGAGGTGACACCGCCTGATTCCCCCCCGCTTTGGGGACAGCGACAGCGCCCAGCCAGGGGGTCCCTGCGAGGGGCTGGGGGTCCAGCCCGGGCCGGGGGGCTGAGCGTGGGACATGCAGGGAGGACTGGGGACGCACACGCTGCCGCCCCATCCGGATCCTATTCCCTACGGGGCCGGGAATCCTACGGAGCTAAAGCCAAAAAGGGGTTAAAAAAGAGGGTCGGGGACGGGCTGGGGACAGAGCGGGGGTTGTCACCACCCCCCGCGGGGACCCCCTTGTGCTCTCCGCGCCTAGAAGTAGTGGCCTTCCTCCATCCAGTCCAGCCGGAGGTGCTTGCGGTGTTTCCGCCGCTCCTTGCGGGCTCTGCGGTGCTGGTGCTGGTGGTGCGGGTGGCTGTGCCGGTGTCGCCGGTGTCGCCGCGCTCGGTGCGACCGCCTGGCTAACGGGGGGGAAAACGGGGGGGAGCGGGGGGGTTAGGAACGGCGGTTTCCCTTTCCTCTTTCCCCACCCAACCCAGCTGTTTTCACCCCAAAACTAACGTTTTGTGCAGAGGATTTTGGGTCTGTCCCACTTGCCGGTGCTGTGGCACTTGATGGTTGGCATGTGGCGCTGGGTGAAGCCCTCGTGGCACTGGTAGCGCACGCTGGAGTGGATGTTGTATTTGTCCTTCTTTTTGCCCACCGGGGAGGCGTTGGGGACATCCGGGGGGGGACCGCAGAGCACTGGGGGGACACGGAGTGCTGTCACCTCCCCCGGGTGTGGGGGGACAAGGGACATCGCCACACACACAGCCCTGGGGACATCCTGGTGGCTTGAGAGGATCCCGGCACGGTGGCAGCGAGGTGTCCCCGGGGGTTAATTAGTTAATTAATGGCTTTATTGGGGTGTCATTATGGGGAGGAGCGGCTGGAGGTGAATGGGACTTGCCGGGATGAGGAATGGGAAGTTAATGGGTTTAATGGGAGAGAATTTAACAAATCCGAGCGCTGAGGGAGGGATTGATGGGATGGAGAAGGAAAGGAAAAATGGAGATTTAGGGGAGAACTGGCGGGGTTTGCATGGGTGAGGGGCGGGGAAAGGTTTGCTGAGGATGAGGAGGGGCGTGGGGACCGCGGGGTGGGGACAGGGACAGTGTGATGGGGACATCGGGATCTGTGAGATGAGGACAGGGACACCAGAGAATGTGGGATGGGGACACCGGGACCTGTGGGATGGGGACAGGCATGGCAGGGACTGCAGGACCGGGACACCGGGGACCGTGTGATGGGGACATTGGGGACAGCGTGATGGGGACAGGGACACCAGGGAATGTGGGATGGAGACACCGGGACCTGTGGGATGGGGACAGGGACACTAGAGACTGAGGGATGGGGACAGGGATGGCAGAGACTGCTAGATGGGGACACTGGGAGCTGTGGAATGGGGACTTCGGGGACTGTGGGATGGGGACAGGGACACCAGGAATTGCAGGACAGGGACATCGGGGACTGTGTGAGGGGGACAGGGACACCAGGAACTGAGGGATGGGAACATTGGGGACAGTGTGATGGGGATAGGGACACCAGGGACAGCGGGATGGGGACACCAGGACCTGTGGGATGGGGACAGGGATGTTAGGGAGTATGGGATGGAGACATCGGGATCTGTGAGACGAGGACAGGGACACCAGGGACTGTGGGACAGGGACATCAGGGACTGTGTGATGGGACGGGGATTGCAGGGACTGTGGGATGGGGACACCGGAACCTGTGGGATCGGGACAGGGACACCAGGAACTGCAGGACAGGGACACCAGGGACTGAGGGATGGGGACAGGGACACCAGGGACAGCAGGACCAGGCCGTACCTGTGCCCTTCTTGCAGATGTAGGGCAGGTTGTAGTTGCAGGGCACGTCGTTCCACTTGCCGATCTCGTGCGACACGAGCACCACGCAGTCCTCGCCGCCCGCGAAGAAATTGTCGGGCTGGTTCTCCCGCCAGTTCTCGTATTGCTGGGGGACACGAGGGACGCGGTGACACCCCCGACACCCCCCGAACCCACTCCCGAGCCCACCCCGAGCCCCCCAAACTCCCACCAAGGCGGTGTTGTCGGTCCACTGGAAATCCTGCTCCACGATGCGATCGTTGAGGCCAATCCAGGTGTTCTCGTGGCCGAAACCTGCCGGGGAAAACACCCGCGGGTCACACGGAGCAGGCGACAAACACCCGGCGAGGGGACATCCGCCACCCCCGAGCCCACCGTTGATGAAGGAGTGCTCCTCCTGCGAGTGGATGCTGGTGAGGTGACCCGAGCGGCGGCGACAGTCGCGCTCCGCGTCCTCCCAGGAGCGCCGGCGGGCGAAGTAGCGATAGCAGTGTCCCTGGAACTTGTGCCAGTTGTGGTCGCAGCCCTCCGTGTCTGCGGGGACACGGCGACAGTGGCGGCGGAGCAAGGGGCAGGCCGCCAGCACGGCGGGGTCGGTGTCACCTCCCGGCTCCCGGTGACACCGCGGGGACAGCGGGGGGACAGCGCACCTTTCTCGCAGCGGCTGCCGCCGTAGCTGGGCAGGCAGAGGCACACGAAGGAGTTCACCTCGTCGATGCAGGTGCCACCGTTCTGGCACGGGCTGGACAGGCAGTCGTCGATGTCTGCGGGGACAGAGCCGGCTGTGGCGCGGGGACGTGCTCCGGGGACAGCGACAGGGGACAGAGCCGCGGCCGGGGCCGCAGGGAGGCGAAGGGAGCTGCGGGACTCACCGATCTCGCAGTTCTCGCCGGTGAAGCCCGCGGCGCAGCTGCAGCCGCACACGGAGCCGTTGGCGCGGCTCGTCCCGCCGTGCAGGCACGGGTTGGTCTGGCACGGGTCGGGCGGCGCTGCGGGAGGTGAGGTGACCTGAGCAGGGCTGGGGGGACGCGGTGCCACCCGGGTTTGGGGACTCTGTACCACCCGGATTTAGGGGATGCGGTGCCACCTGTGTTTGGGGACTCGGTGCCACCCGGGTTTGGGGACGCGATGCAACCCGGGCTTTGGGACGCGATGCCACCCGAGCTGGGGGGACTCGGTGCCACCCGGGTTTGGGGACGCTGTGCCACCCGCCCCTTTCCCACTGCCATCCCAAAGGCTCCCAGAGTGTAAATTTGGATAAAAAGAACGACAACCCCGAAATTCCGCTTCGAAAGCTCCCCTCGCCCTGCCCCTTCTCCCCGGTGCCCGCAGCCCTCCGGTGCCCACAGCCTCCGGTGCCCACAGCCTCCGGTGCCCACAGCCCCCGGTGCCCACAGCCCCCGGTGCCTGCAGCCCCCCGCCCCACAACCCCCGTGCCCGCCGCTCACCGTGCCCGCTGCCGTTGCCGGTGCCCACCCAGGCCAGCAGCTCCCGCTCCTCCAGCTCCGGCTCCTCTCCGCTGCCGCTGTCAGCATCCAGCACCGGCGACACCCCCAGCTCTGCCGCCGTTGGGGGCTCCGAGGACAGCCCCGAGCTCGGGGACCCCGCTGGCTCTGTCACCCGCGCGTTGGGGACAGCTGGGGACAGCCAAGGCCCGCGGGTGACCGAGCCGAGGGGCGCGGGGGGCTCTTCCCTCTTGGCCTCCCCGGACGCGTCCTCCTCGCCGGGGGCTGTGGGGACATCCCGGTGGCTGGGGACAGCCGGGGTGGCGCCGGGGGGCTGCCGGGGGTCCGGGGGGGACAGCAGGAGCTCCTCGATGGCCGCCAGCTCGGGCTCAGAGCCGGGCGTGGGCTGTGGGTCTGCGGATCCCTCCTCGGCCAGCGGCTCCAGCCCCGCCACCTCCTCCGGCCGCTCGCTGGTGGCCCACAGCACCACCTCGGTGGCCGTGGGGGAAGGGGACAGCGAGGGGACATCCCAGGCGGGCGGTGACACTGCTGAGTCGCTGCGGGGCTGGGCTGAGCCGTTCCCGAATTCCCTGGATCCCTCCGGCTGCTCCCGGCCGGGGCTCGGTGGCTCCCGGGGCTCGGGATTGTCACCGGGGGTGGCAGGAGGTCCCTCGGAGTGACCCTCGGGCTGCAGGAATGTCACCGCTTTCCTCTGCCTCTCCAGCGCGCCGTCACCCGGGGCCCCGCCGCTGTCACCGCTGTCACCGCTGTCACCTCTGTCACCTCTGTCACCGCGGGACGGCTCGGGTCCCTCGGCCACCAGCGGGGCGGGGGGCAGCGGGGGCAGCGGCGGCACGGAGCTACCGCCCTCCTGCGGCTCGGTGTCCCCGGAGAAGTCCTCGGTGGCATCCGCGGGGGAGTCCCCGCGAGCGCTGGGGACATCGGTGGCCACGTCCCGGTGGCCCGGAGCGTGGCGGGGAGCGGCGGGGGAAGGGGACAGGTCCAGGGTCCACTCGGGGGTCCCCGAGTCGCTGGTGGCCTGCGGCTCGGGGGACACCGGGGCGGCGACAGCGGCCACGAGCTCTGCAAGAGATGGCACCGCCGTGAGGTCCCCGAGCGGCGCTGGGACACCCCGCCCGTGTCCGGATGTCACTTACCGGGGCTGAGCTCGTCCTCCACCTCGCTGGGGGACGCGTGGGGCTCTTCCCGGAGGGGACTCTCGGTGACAGAGGTGCTCCACACCTCCACGGCGTTGGCTGCGACTCCCTTCGCCTCCAGCGCCAGCGCGGCGGGCTGGGTGACAATCCCCGCCGGGTCCCCAACTGCCACCGCCGGGTCCTCAGCCACCGTGGGGTCCCCTGCTGCCACCTCGGGGTCCCCAGCTGCCACCGTAGGGTCTCCATCTGTCACCGTGGGGTCCCCAGCTGCCACCGCGGGGTTCCCAGCTGACACCGTGGGGTCCCCAACTGCCACCGCCGGGTCCTCAGCCACAGCGGGGTCCCCTGCTGCCACCTCGGGGTCCCCAGCTGTCACCGTGGGGTTCCCAGCCGCCACCGCGGGGTCCCCAGCTGTCGCCGTGGGGTCCTCAGCTGTCGCCGTGGGGTCCCCAGCTGCCACCGCGGGGTCGCGGCCGTGCCGCTGGAGCTGGAAGTAGCGCCCGTTCAGCCCGGGGTAGCTTTTCCTGGGGGCGCTGGGGGTCCCTGGGGTCGCGCTGGGGGTCCCTGGGGTCGCGCTGGGGGTCCCCGGGGCCGCGCTGGGGGTCTCCGGCTCTGATCTGGGGACAGTCCCCAACCCAGGTGGCGCCAAGGTCGAGCCGGGGATGCTCTCCAGGCTCTGGGGATGTGACAGGACGGTGGCCGAGGGTTCCTCGGGGTGTCGCCGGGAGCTCTGCGGAGCTTCATCCACCACGTTGAGAGCTTCCTCCTCGCGGGGCCACGCCGCCTCGGTGGCCGCGGTGGGCGGCGGGGATGTCGCAGCGCTCGTCCCCAACCCCGGAGCCACCGGTGACGGTGACAGGGCAGCCCTCGGGAGGTCACCGCGCTGTGTCCCCTCGGCCGGCCGCAGCTGCTCGTCCTCATCCTCGCCCAGCGCCGCTGGCCCCGGCAGCTCCAGGAGGTCGTAGCGGTCGCGGGGAGTGTCGCGGGTGTCCCCCGAGGTGCCAGGGTCCTCTCCGTGCTCCACCAGCACGTTGTCACTGCTCGGCGGCTCGGGTGTGACAGGCACCGGTAGCACCGCTTCATCCGCGTCGCCCTGCCCTGCAGCTGCGGGGACACCGCGGCCATCAGCGGTGCCACCCGGCTGTCCCCGCGGTCCCCTTGAGTGTCCCCAGCGGCCACCGCATCCCCTCCCCTCACCCACCCGGTGCTGCTCTCCCTCCCAGCGCCGCGCTCCTCATTTATCTCATTAATTCCCCAATTAAATATTCATCCGCGGCAATTTTCCCGGCCGTTCCCACCGATTCCCCCGGGAGCTCGGGATGTCCCGGCGGGAATCTCCGCCGCTCCTCCTCACCTCTGTAGCAATAAGCGTCAAATTTGGAGGCGGCGGGGGGGAAACCCGTTCGGTTCGGGAACTGGTAGAGCGTTCGGACCCCCGAGGTGTCCCCGCCGCACTTCCTGCGCGGCAGGCGGATGGGATAGCGCACGCTGCCATCGGCCAGCCAGCCCGGGTCGCACTGGTCCAGCCCCTGTCGCCAGGCCAGGTACAGCTGGCCCGTGGTGGCCAGCGAGGCGCCGCGGCTGCGGCAGTGCCGGCGGGCTCCGTGCCAGGTGAACCGGCCCGGAACGGTGGCGTAGAACACGGAGCCTGCGGGAGAACGGAGCCGTTGGGGACGAGGGACGGCAGGGGACACGGTGGCTCGGGGCGCGGTGGGGTTTTTGGGGTGGCCTTGTCGCCTGAGCACCGCGTGGGTGCAGGTGGCACGGAGGGATGGCACTGCCCTGGCACGGCCCTGCAGCCGGACCGCGGCAGGGGAGGGATGGACGGGGATGTGGCCGTGGAGGGACATCCCGTGGCACCCAGCCGTGGCATGGAGGGACAAACCTGGGCACCCGTTTGTGTTTCCTGCCATGCCATGGGCACCAAGGGACATCCCTGGGTACCCAGCCATGCCATGGCCATGGAGGGACATCCCTGGGCACTCGTTTGTGTTTCCTGCCATGCCATGGGAGGACAACTGTAGGCACCCAGCCATGGCATGGCCACAGAGGGACACCCCTGGGCACTCATCTGTGCTCACACCATGCCATGGGCACGAAGGGACATCCTTGGGCACTCGTTTGTGTTTCCTGCCATGCCATGGCCATGGAGGGACATCTCTGGGCACCCAGCCGTGCTCCTGGCCGTGCCATGGCCACGGAAGGACGTCACGGGCACACAGCCATGGCCATGGCCACACAGGGACATCCCTGGGCACCCAGCCACGCCACAGCCACCGAGGGCCATCCCCGGGCACCCAGCCACACTGGGACTGCAGAGGGACATCCTCGGACACCCCTGGCCTGGCCTGGCACAGCTCACCCCAGCCTGGCACAGCTCATCTCAGCCTGGCACAGCTCATCTCAGCCTGGCACAGCTCATCTCAGCCTGGCACAGCCTGACACAGCTCATCCCGGCCTGGCACAGCCTGGCACACCCCACCCCAGCCTGGCACAGCCCATCCCAGCCTGGCACAGCCCATCCCAGCTTGGCACAGCCCATCCCGGCTTGGCACAGCCCATCCCAGCCCGGCACAGCCCACCCCAGCCTGGCACAGCCCATCCCAGCCCGGCACAGCTCATCCCAGCCTGGCACAGCCAACCCCACCCCATCCCAGCCTGGCACAGCCCATCCCAGCCTGGAACACCCCATCGCGACCCTGCACGCCCCATCCCAGCCTGGCACAGCCTGGCACAGCCCACCCCAGCCTGGCACAGCCCATCCAGGCGCCCATCGCTCACCTCGCAGCTCCCGGGAGTAGCAGTACACATCGTAGAGCTCCTCGGGCTCCCTCCTGCCGTAGCTGCGCACCCCGGGCAGGCTGTTCCGGTCCCCGTAGCAGCCGGGCCGGGACAGGGTGATGGGGTACCTGGCGGGGAGGGGCACGGTGGGCGCTCGGCTCGGCGCCGGGAGGTGCCCGGTGGGCAATGCCAGCCCCGCCACTCACCGCACGCTCTGGTCGCTCAGCCAGCCCGCGTCGCAGTTGTCGTAGCCATCCTCGAAAGCGGCCTGCAGGTGCTGCGGAGAGGCGATCACGGCGGAATTGTCGCGACAGGCGCGGCGGGCGGCGGGGAAGCTCAGCGCGTAGCGCTCGCCGGCCGGTCGGTAGTGGAAAACAACGCCTAGAGGGGCGGAGAGAGAGGAGATCGTACCGGGATTGGCACCGGGGGAGGGATTGGCGTCGGGGACAGGGCTGGCACGGGTTCTGGGATGGCATGGGGTGCAGGAGGGGTAAAATTGCTGTGGGGTGCAGGACTTGTATGGGGTCCGTGGGATGCAAAATTGGCGCGGGTTCAGGGATGGCACGGGGTGTATGGGGTGCAGAATTGGCATGGGATGCAGGATTGGCACGAGGTGCAGGATTGGCACGGGGTGTATGGGGTGCAGAATTGGCACGGGTGCAGGATTGGCACGGCGTGCAGAATTGGCACGGGGTGTATGGGGTGCAGAATTGGCATGGGATGCAGAATTGGCACGGGGTGCAGGTCTGGCACGAGTTCAGGGATGGCACGGGGTGTACGGGGTGCAGGATTGGCACAGGGGCCATGGAATGCAGGATTGGCACGGGTTTTGGGGCTGGCACGGGGTTTAGGGCTCACCCAGCTCACAGAGAGCCCACAGGGCTTATGAGGTACAGAAATGCCATGGGGTGCAGGGACTAATGGGGTGCAGGTAATTAATGGGGTGCAGAGCTTTCATGGGGTGCAGGGGATTAATGGGGTGCAGGGAATTAATGGGGTGCACGGATCTCATGGGATGCAGGGAGTTAATGGGGTGCACAGCTCTCACGGGGCGCACGGCTCACCCCAGGTGCCCAACTCACCCACTTTCTCTCGGCCACAGGAACTGCCCCACCCTCCCAGCCGTGCCCACCTTGCCCTCCCCACCCTCCCAGCCGTGCCGGTACCATCCCCGGTGTCACCCCCAGTGCCATCCCCGGTGCCATCCCCGGTGTCACCCCCGGTGCCATTCCCAGTGCCATTCCCGGTGCCATCCCAGTGCCATTCCCAGTGTTATCTCCGGTGCCACCCCCAGTGCCACCCCCAGTGCCATCCCCAGTGCCATCCCCGTGCCGTTCCCAGTGCCATCCCTGGTGTCATGCCCGGTGCCATCCCCGCTGCCATCCCCAGCGCCACCCCCGGTGCCACCCCGCTGCCGTGCCCCTCTCACCCGTCACCTCCAGCGGCAGCAGGTCCTGCTCATCCTCGATGCCCGCCACCACCTCGCAGCGGTACAGCCCCGCATCGCTGGCGCGGGCCGCCCGCAGCAGCAGCGTGGCGTTGGAGCGATCCCGGGGGTAGCCTGGCAGTGCCACCCTGCCCTCGTAGGCCTTGACCACCTTCACCGCGTTGTCCTTGGCCACCAGGATGGGCACGTCCTCCCGCTGCCCGCCGGCCGAGCGCACCTTGCTCCATTTGACCCGGGGGGGCTCGGGGGGCTCGTTGGGCCCCAGGGAGGCCGAGGGGTGCAGGAGGAACAGGCAGGGCAGCGTCGCCGGTTCGCCCAGCCCGACGCGAACGGCGCGGTGCTGCACCCGGTTGATGTGGATCACCTTCCCTTCATCCTGCGAGCCTGCGGGGACAGCGGGTTGGGGACAGCTGGGGACACCGCTGGCTGTGGGGACAACCCTGAGCACCCCGGGAAGGGCAGGAGGAGGAGGAATATCATAGTGGGACAAAGCGCTGCCACCTCATCCAGAGGCTGCACAGCGACTTTGCCCCTCGCTGGGGCTGAACCCTCAACTCGGACAGAGTCTGCGCCCCCCTGGATGCTGCCCAGACCCCCCGGAATGTCCCCAAACTCCCTGGGGACACCAGCCCGCCCTGTCCCTCCCTAAAGGCGCCACCCAACCCCTGTGGCACCCGCGGAAAAGCCACCCCCGTGCTGGGATGAAGGACCTTGGCCACCCTCTCCTCCTCCTCCTCCTCCTCGTCCCGCACTAATCCCGTCCCAGCCCGGGCAGCTTCCCAGCGCCGCCGCCGCAAATCCCCCGCGTCCCGGAGCCCCCCGGGGTCAGCGCTGCTCCCCCGGGCAGCTGGGGGTCGAAACAGCCGCTAATCCCCCCCGGGGCACCTTCCTCCCTACCCTCACCCTCACCCTCACCCTCACCCTCACCCTCACCCTCATCCTCACCCTCACCCTCACCCTCCCCTCGCCCCGAGCTCTCGCCTCACTGGGGGGCTCGGAACAAATAAATAGAATTTTTTGATATTTAAAAAAATATAAAAGGGTTGCTGGGTGGGAGATCCGAGGGGGACAGGGAGGGGACAAGTCGCACAGCCACCGCAAATCCCCGGGGGGCTCAGCCGGGCCGTGGGGAGGGGGATTAAGGGTTTAAGGTCTCGCCTGCAGCGATCCCAGCCGGTGGGTTTTTCCCTCGCTAATCCCGCCGGCAATCCGAGCCCTGCCCGGGTTATTATTCCCCGGCACGGTTTATTGGTGCCCGGAGTTCATTAGCGCTGGCTGATTAATTAGCACTCACCCAGCAGGGCGATGGGCAGCAGCGAGAGGCCGAGCAGGAGCCAGCAGGCGGCATCGCCCACCACATGGGTCATCCTTGACCTGCAACGACAGCGCGGGGTTTGGGGACATCTTCGTCCCCTTCTCGGTGTCCTCGGGGTTTGGGGTCACCCTCGTCCCCTCCGCGGTGGCCTCGAGCAGAAATGGCCACGGAAGGAGGAGGATTAACCCCATGAGACCAGGGAGAGTTGGGTTTTGCTCCTGGCAGCAGGGTGGGGTGGTGGGCACCAGCTGGGATGTCACTCTGTGCCACCAGTGCCACCCGCGGTGACATCCTCGTGCTCAGCACCATCACCCAGTGCCCACAACCATCACCCAGTGCCCACAGCCATCACCCAGCACCCACCACAACCATCACCGAGCTCCCATCACCATCACCCAGGTCCATCAAACCATTCCCACCACAGCCATCACCTGGCACGGGCACAACCATCACCTGGTGCCCACCACCGTCACCAGGGTAGACACAACCATCACCCAGCGTGGGCACAGCCATCGCCCAGTGCCCACCACCATCATCCAGTGCCCACCACCATTGCCTGGTGCCCAACTACCATCACGCAGTGTGGACACAATCATCACTCGGTGTCCACCATCACTGTCACCCAGTGCCCACCACCATCACCTGGCATGGGCACAACTATCACCTGGTGCCCACCATCATCATCCAGTGTTCACCACCATAACCTGGTGCTCACTACCATCACCCAGTGCCCACCACCATCACCCAGTGCCCACCATCATCACCCAGTGCCCACCACAATCACCCAGTGTGGACACAACCATCACCTGGTGCCCACCACCATCACCCAGTGTCCACCACCATCACCCAATGTACACCACCATCATCCAGTGCCCACCACTATCACCCAGTGCCCACCACAATCACCCAGTGTGGACACAACCATCATCATCCAGCGCCCACCACTATCACCCAATGCCTGCCACTATCACCCAGTGCCCACCACCATCACCCAATGTCCACCACCACCCAGTGCCCACCACCATCACCTGGCATGGGCACAACTGTCACCCAGTACCCACCACTATCACCCAGTGCCCACCATCATCACCCAGAGTGGACACAATCACCACCCAGTGCCCACCACCAACACCCAGTGCCCACCATCACCACCCAGTGCCCACCACTATCACCCAGTGCCCACCATCACCACCCAGTGCCCACCACCATCACCCAGTGCCCACCATCACCACCCAGTGCCCACCACCATCACCCAGTGCCCACCATCACCACCCAGTGCCCACCACCATCACCCAGTGCCCACCACCATCACCCAGTGCCCACCACCATCACCCGGTGCCCACCATCACCACCCAGTGCCCACCACCCCAGAACTCCTCTCACCCTCTGGGTCCCAAACCATCCCAGCACACACAGCAGGACACACCCAGCACCCCCAAACCCCAAAGGTGACCCCAAACACCCACAAACTCACACCAAACCCCTTGTCCCCCACAGCTCCCTTATGGGGTTTGCTGCTCCCTGCACTCCCCAACCCCAACATCCATTCCTGCCCTGTCCGGATCAGCAATTTGGGGACCTCTCGGCTTTTTGGGGTCACCAGAATCCCCCAGTTCCTCATCCCGCAGCTCTCCCCACCCCACTGCTCCATTTTCCAGCCCTTCATCCCCATCCCGCCCCTTCTGCGCTTTTGTGGGACGAAAATAGAAAGAAAGAGCAAAACGGCGAGGAAAAAAAAGGAGACCCCCCGTGTTCCGAGCTGGCAAAAGGCTTTTTGGGGATGCAAAACCGGGTTTGATGTGATTTCTTCTCAAGAAGAAAGCGCCGGCAGCCCCTTTGCCTCCGGCTCTGTCCCCAAAGCCAACCGCCGGGAGGGGACAGCGAGGTCACCCGGCTCTGACCATGCAGGGAAATTCCTGGGATGAGGAATGGGCTTGGATTTTGGTTTTTTTTCCCGGATAAATTCCCCGGCAGCTGGGAAACCCCAAAAACAGCTCCGGGAGGTTCCTTCATCCCTTCCTGGCGATGCTCCGGGAAGGAAATCCCTCCGGCAGCAAACTTTTCCCTCTCCGGGGGGAAAAAAATCAAATCCTTGGCGCTGTAGGGCTCGGGAGGTTCCAACAGCTCCCATTGAAATGGTCATTTTGACTTTCTGGGGTGTCCAGGAGTTCTCCCGGGACAAAGTGACAGCGCGGTGTCCTTGGTCTGGGCAGCGCTGGGACATGCTGGGTGCGGGATGGGGACACTGGGTGCGGGATGGGGACACTGGGTGCAGGAATGGGGACACTGGGTGCGGGATGGGGACATTGGGTGCAGGAATGGGGACATCCAGGACATCCAGGACCAGGGGACAAAGGTGTCCCGGGCTGTGCTGACAAACATCCCAACGTTTCAAACCGTCTTGTTGGGTTTTCTCACTTTTTGAAAGATTTTTTGGTGTTTACGCTCATTTTGTTTTTTGTCTTCCAGGCGACTTTTTGCATGGAAAGGCAAACCAGGCGGTTTGGGGGGAAAACAGAAATGGGAATTCTCTCTCTGTCACCTTCCTGGGATTTTCCCTTCTCCATCCTCCTCCTCCTCCCTGGCATCCTCCACTCCCAGTGACAATTCAGGGACAAACTGAGGTGTCCCAGAGCCGGTGTCACCCCCGGTGCCACATCGGGATGGCGACAGGGAGCACGGAAAGCCCCAGGAGAGGAGAAGAAATCCTCCTCGGAGCAGAAATCCTCCTCGGAGCAGAAATCCTCCTCGGAGTATTTACTCAGCCCGGGTCTCCTCGCTGAGCAAACAGCCGGGAATTTATTTAAATGTTAAACGTGAAAGTTGCTCTTTGGGTTTTCGGGCACTTCCCAGGGGGCTGTGGGGCTGGGATTTGGGGGATGGGGATGGAAGGAATGGGGATGGAAGGAATGGGAATGGAGAAATGGGAATGGAAAAATGGGATTGGGAGGAATGGGGATGGAAGGAATGGGGTTGGAGGGGATGAAACTGGAAGGATGGGATGGGATAATGGGATGGGATGGGATGGGATGGGATGGAGAAATGGGATGGGACGGGATGGGATAATGGGATGGGGATGGAGGGAATGGGGATGGAGAAATGGGAATGGAGGAATGGGACTGAAGAAATGGGGTTGAAGGGGATGGGAGTGGAGGAATGGGAATGGAAGGAATGGGGCTGGAAAAATGGAGCTGGAGGGAATGAGGCTGAAGAAATGGGAATGGAGAAATGGGGTTCAGGAATGGGGATGGAGGGAATGGGAATGGAAGGAATGGGGATGGAGGGAATGGGGATGGAGAAATGGGAATGGAGGGAATGGGGCTGGAGGAATGGGGTTGGAGGGGATGAAACTGGAGGGATGGGATGGGATAACGGGATGGGATGGGATGGGATGGGATAAGATGGGATGGGATAAGATGGGATGGGATAATGGGATGGGATGGGATAATGGGATGGGGATGGAGGGAATTGGGCTGGAGGAATGGGAATGGAGGGAATGGGGATGGAGAAATGGGAATGGAGGAATGGGACTGAAGAAATGGGGTTGAAGGGGATGGGAGTGGAGGAATGGGAATGGAAGGAGTGGGGCTGGAGTGAATGGGGATGGGGGAATGGGGCTGGAAAAATGGGGCTGGAGGGAATGAGGCTGGAGAAATGGGAGTGGAGGAATGGGGTTGGAGAAATGGGGATGGAGGAATGGGGGTGGAGGGAATGGGAACGGAAGGAATGGGGATGGGGAAATGGGAACGGAGGAATGGGACTGAAAAAATGGGAATGGAGGGATGGGATGGGACTGGAAGGGAGGGCAAATGGTGGAATGGGACTGAAGGAATGGGATGGGACTGGAGGAGATGGGGCTGAAGGAATGGCATGGGGCTGGAGGGGATGGGCTGAAGGAATGGGGCTGGAGAAATGGGATGGGGGTCCCTAATCCCACCCCAGCTGGCAGGAACAGGGCAATGTGTCCGGCTGGGGGTTTGGGGTTTTTTGGGGGTTTTGGGGTCTCATCTCCAGGCTGGGCTGTCGCCTCCCCCGGCATCAGCAATCCTGCAGGATTTGCTTTGGCAGCAGGAAAGGTGGGAAAGCAGCACCTGGCAAAGCTCAGCTGTCCCCAAATTCCAGCACCAGGACACATCTCTGCTCCCCTGGGGCCACCCGGCTGCCAGCCCTGCCCTTGCGACACCCAGGGGACACATTTTCCATGGCTCTGCTCCTGTCCCCTCCCCATTCCGACCCCCAAACCCTCACCGGACCCTCGGCTGAGATGCTGAGCCAGCAAAAAGTTTCTCTCCCAAGGTCAGGACAAGCGACAGGGACAGCGCCATCCCTGCCGGGGCCGGAGATGCCACACGGTGTCCCCAGAGCCGGGCGGTGTCCCCTCGGCAGGTCACCAGAGCCGGGCGGTGTCCCCGCAGCCTCGTTATTGATCGGGACAGCCGATAATTCCCCGATAATCCCCCGATAATCCCCCGATAATTCCCCGATAATTCCCAATCCAGTGGCGGGATGGAGGCGGCCCGGGGTGGCACTGTCACCTCGCCACCCTGAGTGTCACCGGGATCGGTCCTGGACGGATCTCGGGTCCCAGGTGACAAATCCCCATCCCGCCGGGATTCCCGGGGTTGTCACCACAATTCCCAGGATCCAGCCGGGATTCCCGGGGAAAGGATTGCCGCCCGGGTGTCACCAAGCAGTGTCCCCAAGCAGTGACAGCCCGGAGGTGACAGCCAGGCCAGGGGGTGGCACAGGGGTGGCACCGAGGTGGCCAGGCCACCAGCAGGATTTCACAGCGGGGGGCTCTGTCCGCAGTCAGGGCGATGTCACCGTGACGTCCCCAAGGCCACGTGGCTCTGCCACCCTCGGGGACACCGAGCTTGTCCCTTGTCGCCCCGACCGGGGAAACGGCAGACGAGAGAGATTTAAAATAACGCCGGTGCACAACGCCCCCCCTTCCCCTCCCCAGCCCGAACATTTTCACATCTGTCACTCGCTGTCACCTCATGAATTATTCATCCTCCTCATGAATATGCAAAGCCGGCGCTGGTGATTAGCTTGAGCTGAAACAGAGCTTAATTCCACCCAGGCCGCCGGGCGACAGGACCACCCGGCCACTCCGGGGGTCACCGCCACTCCCGACTTGTCCCCAGGCTGGGGGTGGCTGAGGATCCCGCACGGAGCTGAGGGGACATTTGGGACAGCGCTGGGGACACGGGATGGGTGGCAGGGGACAGCGGGCACTGCCCACCCACCCGGACAGCCAGGGGATGTGGGTGTCGCCACCTTGGGGACAACGCAACGCCGGCGGTGCCACCAGCTGTCCCCACGCAGGACGCCACCCCCCTGTGACCTCCGCCTTCCCAGCGGGTCACTCGGTGCCACCACCGCACGGGCGACACCGCGGTGCCACCCCCCTCCGGCGTGCCCCGCGCCCCTCGGCGTCCCTCCAGCCCCCCAACCCGCACCCCCCAACCCCCAGCGTCACCCACCTCCCTCCCAGCTCCGCGGAGCCACCCGCCGCCCCCGCGGGGACCGGGGGTGTCCTCCGGTGTCCCCCGGGGGGCTGCGCGGCGGCGACAGGAGCCCGGCGGCTGGGCCGGCTCGGCGTCCCCTCCTCTCTGCCCACAACAAAGGAATTCTGCAAACCTCGCTGCCGTCACATCTCACAGGCAACGTGATGCTCCCCGCTCCCCCCAGCCTGCCGGAATAAATTAGCACCTCGGCAAACTGTGATCCCGGCCAATATGGGCCCTTCGCCGGCTGCGAGTTTTATTAGGCAGACAGTCTGCAGCCTTTATTTTAGAATTTGCTCCTCTTTTTTTGGGTTTTTTTTTTTTTCCTCCCTGAATTATTATTTTTTTAAAAATTTATTGGTTTTTTTTTTTTTTTTGTCCCGCTTTCCGCCTCTGCCAGGTGAACCCCCAAGAGCTTCGGGAGCCCCAAAGCCACCGCGGTGTCACCGCCGGCTCTCGGCTGCATCTCCAGCCCTGCCGGTGGCTCTGTCACACGCCGGGAGTGACACCCGACACGTCCCCGGTGCCCCGAGCCGGGATGAGAGCCGCGGGCCGGTGGGCCTGGCATGGATCCGGGCTGTTGTCCCACCGTTGTCCCACACCGGTTTGGGGTTTGCACCCCGGTTTGGGGAAATTCCCAATTTCCGACCCGCCAGGAAGCCACCAGTGTCACCAGGGTGGCCCAGGAGCAGCCGGCGGTAGCACCGCAGCGGGGTGGTGACACCCCGGTGGCACCCAGCGCTGTCCTGTCACCCCTCGCCATCTCTCCCTGCCCTCTGTGGCGATGCCACCTCCCTGGGGCTCAGGGCATGGCGGTGTCCCGCTGTCCCCAGCCCTGCCTGTCCCGCTGTCCCCCAGCCTGTCCCAGTGCTGGCGTCCCTCACAGTGTCCCCCTGTCCTGGTGTCCCCCTGTCCTGGTGTCCCCTGCTCCTCACAGTGTCCCCACACCGCCAGTGGCCACACCCCCATTGTCCAGCTGTCCCAGTGCCCCTGATCCCCGCAGTGTCCCCTCCTGCCCCGCTGTCCCCAACCGCGGCACCGCCATCCCTGACAGCTCAGTGTCCCCTCAGTGTCCCCAGCATCCCCCCACGCCAGGGCCACCATCCCTCACCCCTGTCCCCCCTGACACCCGCAGTGTCCCCAGCACCGAGTGTCCCCCATCGCCACCGCGTCCCCAGCCCGGAGCCATCCTGCTCGTGCCACAGCCGTGTCGCTGTCCCTGTCCCCATCCCCGCCACCGCCACCGGGACCCGCGGCCCCCCCACCCCCGCATTCCCCGGCCCGGATCCCTCCCGCTCCCGCCGGTGTCGCTGCCGGTGTCGCTGCCGGTGTCACCGCCCCCATCCCCGTCCCCGCAGCAGTGCCAGCTCCGGTGTCACCGTCCCCACCGCCGCCACCGGGCCCCGCATTCCTGCAGCCCCCGCAGCCCCGCCGCGTCCCCAACCCGCATCCAGCCGGTACCGGTACCGGTGACATCGCCACCACCGGGCCCCCAGCGCCGATCCGTCCCGGTGGCGGTGCCGCTGTCCCCAACCCCACGGTGTCCCCGCAGCGGGGGCGGTGCCGCCGTGCCGGTGTGCCGGTGTGTCGGTACCGGTACCGATACCGGCGCCGCACGTACCTGCTCGGCGCTCAGGGCGCGCCGGGACTCATCGCCGCCGGTAGATCCGAACGCCCCACCGGCACCGGGGGCTTAAAAGCGGCGCTGGGAGAGGGGGGCAGCGGGTCGAACCCCCCCGGAGGGGGCCGAGCCGGGCCGGGCCGGGCCAATCGCGGCTGGCGGCGGGCGCGGCCCCCTCCCTCCCGCCCGGCCGGTGCCGCCGGTGCCGCCCGTTCCGCACCTGCCCGACCGCAGCGGCGGAGAACCGAGCCCGCTCCGCGCTGCCCGGCGCAGGGCGAGGGGAGGCCGCGCATGCGCCGCCCCCCCAAACCGGGGCTAAACCCCCCCCAAATCCGGGACAAACCCCCAAACCGGGGCTAAACCCTCCCCAAATCCGGGACAAACCCCCTAAACCGGGGCTAAACCCCCCAAACCGGGGCTAAACCCCCCCAAATCAGGGACAAACCCCCCAAACCGGGGCTAAACCCCCTAAACCGGGGCTAAACCCCCCAAATCCGGGACAAACCCCCAAACCGGGGCTAAACCCCCTCAAATCAGGGACAAGCCCCCAAACCGGAGCTAAACCCTCCCCAAACCGGGGCCAAACCCCCCAAATCCGGGACAAACCACCCCAAACCGGGGCTAACCCGGGGCTAAACCCCCCAAATCCGGCACAAACTAAACCCCCCCCCCAAACCGGGGCTAAACCCCCCCCAAATCGGGGCCAATCCCCCCAAATCCGGGACAAACCCCTCCAAATCCGGGCCAACCCCCCCAAATCTAGAGACGCCCCCTCCCCATTCAGTGGGGTCTCATCCCTCTAGGAGTGAGTGGTCTATAATGGGGGGGGGGGGGTCTGAGGGGTCCCTGGAATTTGGGGAGGGGGGTGTGACGGGGATGGGGTCACTAAAAGAATGTGGGGGTCCCTGGGATGGAGGCAGGAAGAGAAGGGGGAACCAGCCGGATTTTGGGGGTGTTTCTTAATTTTCCAGCTCCTCCGCTCCCCAAAATTCCCTTTCAACCCCACAGGGTGGAATTGTGATCCTCCACACCCCATATGGGGTAGCAATGGGGGGCAGAGTGGCTGGAAGATTAAAAATCCCCCCAATAATCCCCCAAAAAATAGGCAAGACTCCCCAAAGAGCCGAACCGACCCCCGAAAATGGGAATAAAACCATCGCTGAGCTCTCGGGGTGGTTTTTTTGGGGAGGGGTGTCACCTTCCCGCCGGTGACCGAAGAATGCCAGCCTGTCTCCGGCGGCTTGGCAAGGCCACCAGCCGTGTCCCCCCTCCCCATTTCACCCCGAGGATGGATCCGTGGAAACCCGAGAGCAAAGTTCTCATTTCCGACTCCCATTGTGCCAGACTTTTCGCGGCGTTTCCTGCCTTTTGTGAGCCCCCCCTGCTCCGGCACAATCCCGGCGTTGCCGGCGACACAGAGCTCCTCTGTTCCCCCATCCTTTATGCGACTGCAGCTGGCGGGCGCGGCCCCATGGAGGTGGCCGAGAATAGGGGACACTGCCGGGGGTCACTGTCCCCGAGGGGTTTGCCGAGGGAGATTTGGGGAGAGGGTGGCAGGGGGTTTGGTGTGGCGGCTTGTTCCGGTTGCCGGTGGGTGCGGCGGCCCGACAGATATCCCATCCCGCTTTGGAAAGGGTTTTGGGGTTGTGGGGTGGTCGGGGAGGATGGGCTGGAGTGGTGGGAGCAGAACAGTGGGATGGGGTTGGATCTGAAATGCTCACCCTTCGGGTTTTGGGGTTTTAGGGTTCTCCGGGAGGATGGTCTGGGTGGTGGAAGCAGAATAATGGGATGAGGCCGGATCTGAAACCTTTACCTGGGGCACTCAGGGTGGGTTTAGGGGTTGTAAGGTATTCAGGGAGGATGTCCAGGAGTGGTGGAAGGAGAACCATGGGATGGGGTTGGACCTGAAATCCTCACCCTGTGGGTTTTGGGGTTGTTGGAAGCTCAGTGAGGATGGTCAGGGAGTGGTGGAAGCAGAACAATGGGATGGGGTTGGATCTGAAATCCTCACCCTGCGGGTTTTGGGGTTGTAAGGTGTTCAGGGAGGATGGTCTGGGAGTGGTGGGAGTAGAACAATGGGATGGGGTTGGATCTGAAATGCTCACCCTGCGGGTTTTGGGGTTTTGGGGTGCTCAGTGAGGATGGTCTGGGTGGTGGAAGGAGAACCAGGGGATAGGGTTGGATCTGAAATCCTCACCCTGGACACTCAGGGGGGGTTTTGGGGTTTTAGGGTTCTCCAGGAGGATGGTCTGGGTGGTGGAAACAGAATAATGGGATGAGGCCGGATCTGAAACCTTCACCTGGGGCACTCAGGGTGGGTTTTGGGATTGTAAGGTGTTCAGGGAGGATGTCCAGGAGTGGTGGAAGCAGAACAATGGGATGGGGTTGGACCTGAAACCCTCACCCTGTGGGTTTTGGGGTTTTAGGGTGCTCAGGGAGGATGGTCTAGGTGGTGGAAGGAGAACCATGGGAAGATGCCAGACCTGAAATCCTCACCTGAGGCACCCAGGGCAGGTTTTGGGGTTGAAGGAAGGAGGAAGGATGTCCAGGAGTGGTGGAAGCAGAACCAAGGGATGATGCCAGATCTGAAATCCTCCCCCGGGGACCCTCCGGACACTCCTGCTGCCCCCCAGGGCTGTGTCCTGCACCCACCGGTGTCCCAAATCCTTCCTCCTGTTCTTCATCTCCCCAAATTCCACCCGGAAATCCGGCAGCCCGCATGGCTCGGGGATCAGCTGGTTCATTCCCGATTCCCGGCGGGGACCTCAGGTGTCCCCAGCACCAAACCCCGCGTGTCACCAACCCCGAAAAACCGCACCGCAGCTGCTCCCAGCCTGACCCCGAGCCTCGAAGGGACATCTGGGGGACTCAAACCTCGCTGTGGGCTCGGGGCAGGCGAGGGGACACCCCGGGCCACCCCCTGGGGACACCGAGGCGTGACTGTCCCCGGCCGTTCGTGTGGCGCTGGCAGTGACCGAGCGCAGCTCTCGTCTCAAGTGGCGATAAATGTCACAGCAGCCACCCGCCAGCTCGGCTCGGGGACCGGGGGGGACATGGACACCTCTCCCCCCTCGCCGAGCCCAGGGACGCGCTGGGGAGCAGCTCCTCCAGTGGCACCAGGTCGGAGTGTCCCCGCTCCAGCTGGGAGGTGACTTCCTGGGGTCTGGTGGCCTTTCGGAACCCAAAACCTGGCGAATTAGGATGACAGAGCCAACGGTGTCCCAATGTCCCCATCCTCGCCCAGAGCGGGGTCTCCCCACACCCCCACCACCCCGAGCCGCTGCCTGCTGTCACCGTGTCCCCAAAGCCCTGACCCCACGGGGTGACCCCAACCCTCTGTGCCACTCCCCGAGCCCCAGCCCCGGCAGGATCGGCGGGGGGAAGCGGGAACTGCGCGTCGTTTTGAGGCCAAACGTGGGGATTCTGGTGAAATCCTGCAGCAGTGTTGCCGTGACGACCCTCCCGCAGCTTCCATCCGGAGATGTTTTCCTTTGTTGTGACAGTGACACGGGCGCTTGGGGTGCGGTGACAACGCCGAGGGGCTCCCGTCGCCAAGGGTAGGACCCGCCAATCCCCGCGGTGTCCCCATTGCTCCAGCACCCCCCCGGCTTGTCCCCAACCCCCCCAGGGGACAGCGGAGCCAGGTGACATGAGTTTGGAAGGTCTCAGCCAGGCCTTGCTGCTGTCACAATAGAGGGGTGACACGGCCAGTCACGGTGCGGGGACAGCTGTGGGGACATCGGAGCGTCCCGGTGGGGACGGAAGGATTGGTTCTGTGGTGACACCCGCGTCCCCAAAGGGACAGAGCCGGTTTGGGCGGGTGGTGACACCGCGAGCTGCTCCGGTTTGGGGTGGTGGTGGCACCGTGACCGAGGTGTTGAGGGACATCGGGGTGGCCCGGAGCCTCGCTGGGTGTCCCCGCAACCTCCCGGGAGGGTGGCCTGGTGTCCCCGCAGCCCCTCGAGAGGGTGTCCCGGTGTCCCCGCAGCTCCCGGGAGGGTGGCCTGGTGTCCCCGCAGCCCCCAGGAGGATGTCCCGGTGTCACCGCAGGAGGATCTTCCGGTGTCCCCACAACTCCCCAGGAGGATGTCCCGGTGTCCCCGCAGCCCCTAGGAGGGTGTCCCGGTGTCCCCATAGCTCCCAGGAGGATATCCCAGTGTCCCCCCAGGAGGATGTCCCGGTGTCCCCACAGCCCCGGGAGGGTGGCTTGGTGTCCCCGCAACCCCCCAGGATGATGTCCCGGTGTCCCGCAGCCCCCAGGATGATGTCCCGGTGTCCCCACAGCTCCCAGGAGGGTGTCCCGGTGTCCCCCCAGGAGGATGTCCCGGTGTCCCGCAGCCCCCAGAAGGGTGTCCCGGTGTCCCCGCCCCGCCGGGGGTGCTCGGGGGGTCCCCGTCCTGCGCCCCACGGAGCCGCTTGTTATTCCGCTCAGGTCCGCGGGCGGCTAATGAAGGCCGTTCCAGGAGAGCTGCCACATTCATCAGGACTGCAGCTCATTAACGAGGCCTCTGCCACCGCAGCTGGGGACAGCGCTCGGGGCACCGGAACGGCACGGACGGACGGGCGGGACAGCGGCTGGGGACAACCGGCGGCTCTGCCTGGCCTGGCTGGGCTGAGGTTGGGCTGGACAGCTCAGCCAGGGCTCTGGAGGGGACAGGAGGGACACAGGAGGATGGAATCCATGCTGTCCCTGTCCCCTCATCACCACGGCGAGGGCACGGGAGGGTCCCGGCCGGTGTCCCCGGTGTCCCCGGTGTCCCCCGGGGCTGTGGCGGTGCTGCCCTGGCCAGGCCCGACTTCCCTCCGAGCCCACCGGCGGCAGGCATTGATTTTATTTGCTGTTTCCATGGCAACTGCCTCCTTCCCATCCCCCTTCCGGCAGCCGGACCCGCTCCTTGTCCCTCGGGCAGCGGCCAGCCCGCACCTGGGACACCGTGGGGACAAGGTGGGGACACGGGAGGGGACATGGGAGGGGATACGGGAGCCTCCTTGGCGACCTCCGCGGTGGCGATGCCACCACCTCATCCCTGTGGGTGATTTTGGGCGAGAGGGCTGCGGGGCTGGCACGGGACACGGGGGACATGAGGGACACGGGGCACACGGGGCACACGGGGCACACGGGGGACACGGGGGACACGGGGGACACCAGGCCCGACCAGCCCCGCTGTGGCTCCGGCGATAACAGCAGCGGGGCTGGCAGCACGCCGCGCTGGCTCATTAGCCGAGGTGCTAATTGTCCCGCGCGGGGACACCGAGCAGCATCTCCCGCTCGCGAAGCCAAGCTCATTAACGGCACATGCCACCCTCACACCTGCTCCCAGCGCTGTCACACGTCCTGGAGGGAGAGGTGACACCGTCGGGGAGGACACCGCCACCGCGGCAAGCCCGCCGACCTCACCGCCTGGCACTAAACGCCAGTTTGGGCCTTCAAACCGCCGTTATGATTAATTAATTACAATTATATCCTTTACACATCCCCTTCCAGCGCGACGCACCCACAGCCACATCCTCGCCAGCGCCGAGATGCCACCACATTGTCACTTAGCATGAATTACAAACGACATCTGGCTGCGCCAAGCCCTGCCCTTCCCAAACCCCCCCGCGGCAGCCGCTGGGGGAATTTTGGATAAATAATAAAAGCGCGGAGAACAGGCAGAGCCCTGTGCCGGTGCGCGCTGAATTCCGCATCCCCCGGCGATCCCCGGGGCTTTACACGGAAGTGGAAATCAATCGGCACAAGTAATTAATGGGGAAGGGCACAACACCCGCTCTTTCTTCGGAAGCGCCGGCCGGCGTTGCTCGGCAGATCCCGGCCGCACAAAAGGCACCGGGCGCTCGCTTCCTGCGCCGCCGGCAGCCCGGGCCCGCTGCGAGCGGGGGTGCTGGAGCCGTGCCCGAGTCGGCCTTGGCATCGGCCTTGGCATCGGGCTGGCCGGCGGCTCCTGGATGCGATGGAAAAGCCTCCCCGGGGCGCGGCGGAGCGCCGGGCTGGATGGCGGCCGGGAGAGCAGCCAGAGCGGCTACCGGCACGGCTCGGCCGCGTTCCTCGACAGCCGGGAGGGTGTTGAGAGTGAAGATCGCGGGGCTGGGGGGCTGCCTTCTGGTTCGCCAGGGTTGGGGGGTCTGGGGGCATCGGGGTCCTCCCGGTTCCCAGTGATCGGAGGGGTCAGGGGTCACTGGGATCCTCCCGGTTCCCAGTAACCGGAGCCATCAGGGGTCGCTGGGATCCTCCCGGTTCCTCGGGGCTGGACAGGTCAGGGGTCACTTGGATCCTCCCAGTTCCCAGCCCTGGAGGGTTCGAGGGTCACTGGGATCCTCCCGGTCCCCAGCACTGGACAGGTCAGGGGTCACTGCGATCCTCCCGGTTCCCAGTGATCGGAGGGGTCAGGGGTCACTGGGATCCGGTAGCTGGACAGGTTGGGGGTCACTTGGATCCTCCCAGTTCCCAGCCCTGGAGGGTTCGAGGGTCACTGGGATCCTCCCGGTTCCCCAGCGCTGGACCAGTCGGAGGTCACCGGGATCCTCCCGGTTCCCAGTGATCAGAGGGGTCAGGGGTCACTGGGATCCTCCCAGTTCCCCAGCACTGGACATGTCGGGGGTCACCGGGATCCTCCCGGTTCCCAGCACTGGACGGTTCGAGGGTCTCTGCGATGAGCAGGGAGGACGCTGTCGCCAGGCGCGTGCAGGAGGTGACGCGCACGGCGGTGGCAGAAGTGGCAGCTCTGTCCCCAGACGCGCAATTAGCCCAGGGGCAAATGAGGCTCCTGCGGTTTTTGACCCAATTTCTCAGGCGAAACTCAGGCGGGGGAAGGAGGGGAGGGAGGAGGAGGAGGAGGAAGGCAGAGCCCGTCAGGCGCGTGCGGCTGCGTCGCGTGTCCCCGCGGGTGTGCGCACACGCGTGTGACATGTGTGTGACAGCGGCCGAGCCCCGGGGCGGTGACAGGGATGGGGACAGGGACGGGGGAGGTGACGGGGCGGCTTCGCAGCTCTCGCCGGGGTTTATTTTTGCCGGTGATTGAGCCGAGGTGACTCAGCCGGCACCGGGAGCTCGGCGGGGCGGCAGAACCGGGGGCTGGGCTGGGAAGGGAGGCTGGGGCGAGCAGGAATGCAGGGGTGAAGGGAGGTGCAGGGATGCAGGGATGAGCAGGGATGCAGTGATGCTGAGCCATGCAGGGATGAAGGGATACAGGAATGCAGGGATGAGCAGGGATGCAGTGATGCTGAGCCATGCAGGGATGAAGGGATGAAGGGATACAGGAATGCAGGGATGAGCAGGGACGAAGGAATGCAGGGATACAGGAATGCAGGGATGCAGGGAGGAGCAGGGATGAAGGAACGCAGGGATGCAGGGATGAGCAGGGATGAAGGGATACCAGAATGTAGGGATGAGCAGGGATTCAGGGATGCTGAGCCATGCAGGGATGTTAGGATGAGCAGGGATGCAGGGATGAAGGGATGAAGGGATGAAGGGATGAATGGATACGGGAATGCAGGGATTCAGGGATGAGCAGGGATTCAGGGATGCTGAGCCATGCAGGCATGCAGGGATGAGCAGGGATGCAGGGATGTGCAGGGATGAAGGGATACAGGAATGCAGGGATGCAGGGATGAGCAGGGAGGTGCAGGATTGCTGGGCCGTGTAAGGATTCGGGGATCTGCAGGGATTTGCAGGGAATTAAGGGATGCAGGGGTATGCAGAGATGTGCAGAGTTTCAGGAATGCAGGGATTTGCAGGGATTCAGGGATGCCGGGATACAGGGATATGGAGAGATGCAGAGATTCAGGGTTTCGGGGATGCAGGGATATGCAGGATTCGGGGATGCAGGAATTCAGGGATATGCAGGGATGCAGTGATCTGCAGGGATATGCAGAGATGCAGGGATCTGCACGAATTCAGGGATGCGGGGATCTGCAGGGTTTCAGGGATTCAGGGAGATGCAGGATTCGGGGATCTGCATGGATTCAGGGATGCAGTGATCTGCAGGAATTCAAGGATCTGCATGGATTCAGGGATCTGCAGGGATCTGCAGGAATCCAGGGATCTGCAGGGATCTGCAGGAATGCAGGGATCTGCAGGGATCTGCAGGGATCTGCAGGAATTCAGTGATCTGCAGGGATTCAGGGATGCAGGGATCTACAGGAATTTAGGGATCTGCAGGAATTTAGGGATCTGCAGGGATTCAGTGATCTGCAGGGATTCAGGGACGCAGGGATCTGCAGGAATTTAGGGATCTGCAGGAACTCAGGGATCTGCAGGAACTCAGGGATCTGCAGGCATTCAGGGATGCCGGCATTGCTCCCAGCCCGCCCTCCCGCCCTCTCCCTCTCGCCTGTCCCCTGCCGAGCTCCCCCAGTGCCACCTGCCCCAGGAGGGTCCCCGCGCCCCCCGAGCCCCCCGCCCGGCCCGCCGGGATCCCCCAGCACCGGGAAAGGAGCGCGGAGATCCCCCCGACCCCAAGGACAGGCGGGGACCGGGAGTGGGGTCGGTACCGGGGTCGGTACCGGGGCGAGGCGCTTGCAGCGGGGCGAACACGGGGGAAGAGGGGACGGCAGGGCTGGGGGGACACCGAGGGGTCCCGAGTGGCGCAGGGGGGACACGGAGCTGCCGTCCCGCTGCCCCCGAGGCGCCGGGGGCGGTACCGGACACCGGGAACGGGACGGCGGCTCCGCCTCTTCCTGCGGCGGGCGGTGAGTGCGGGGCGGCTGGCGGGACCGGGAGGGGACAGGGAGGGGACAGGGGAGCAGCCCTCGGGGCGAGCCGGTGCTGCCGGGGGTCCCCAGGGCTGTCCGAGGGTCCCCAATGCTGCCAGAGTGTCGCTAGTGCTGCGCTGCTGTCCCCAGTAGCATCCGAGTGTCTCCCTTCCCGCCCGGATGTCCCCAGTTCTGTGTCGCGTGTGTCCCCAGCACTGCTTTGGGTGTCCCCAGTGCTGTCCAGGTGTCCCCAGTGCTCCTAGGCTGTCCCCAGTTCCGTTTTGGGTGTGTCTCCAACACTGTTTTGGGTGTCCCCAGTGCTGTCCAGGTGTCCCCAGTGATGCTCGGCTGTCCCCAGTAAAATCCAAGGGTCTCCACTCCTGCCCTGGTGTCCCCAACACTGTTTCGGGTGTCCCCAATGCTGTCCAGGTGTCCCCATTCCGCCCGGGTGTCCCCAGTTCCGTTTCCCGTGTCCCCAACACCGTTTCGGGTGTCCCCAGTGCTGTCCAGCTGTCCCCATTCCCTCCCGGCTGTCCCCGCAGGCAGCGATGCCCCTGGAGCCCCTGGTCTGCGCCGCCACGGCCACGCGGTGAGTCCCGGCTGTTCCCCGCTGTCCCCTGCTGTCCCCCGGCCCTGCCAGGCCCCCGGGGACAATGGCCCGTGTCCCCCGCAGGGTGAGCTCCGTGCTGAACCGGGATGTGAAACAATTCGGGAAGCAACACCTCTTTGATGGCAGCGAGGAGACCTGTTGGAATTCCGATCAGGTGTGGGGACAGCGACAGGGACAGGGGACACTGTCACAGCTGAGACCCCCCCCTTTTCCCCCCGGTGTCACTCCTGTCCCCTCCCAGGGCACATCCCAGTGGGTCACCCTGGATTTCCCTCGCCCCGTCAAGGTCTCGCAGCTCCACCTCCAGTTCCAGGGGGGATTTTCCAGCCGGCTGTGCACGCTGGAAGGTGAGCGTGGTTGGGATTGGGGAGCTCCGTGCCTCAGTTTACCCACAGCTGCACCCCGCAGGTGGGACAGGGAGGCTGGGAGGGATTGATCAGAAATTCCCAAAGCCTGGGAGGGACTGAGGAGCACCTGGAGCAGATCTGTGGGGGAATAAAGAGCAGCTGGGAGTCACTGGGTGCTGATGGGAACCAGGGAAAATTTTGGGACAACACCTGGAGCAGCTCTGCGGGTGAATAAAGAGGAACTGGGAGCCTCTGGGTGCTGCTGGGAACCAGGGAAAATTTTGGGACAACACCTGGAGCAGCTCTGTGAGTGAATAAGGAGCTGCTTGGAGCCTCTGGGTGCTGTTGGGAACCAGGGAAAATTTTGGGACAACACCTGGAGCAGCTCTGTGGGGAGTAAGGAGCTGGGAGGCTCTGGGTGCTAATGGGAACCAGGGAAAATTTTGGGACAACACCTGGAACAGATCTGTGGGTGAATAAGAAGGAGCTGGGAGCCTCTGTCTGCTGCTGGGAGCCACAAAAAATTTTGGGACAACATCTGGAGAAGCTCTGTGGGTGAATAAAGAGTAACTGGGAGTCACTGGGTGCTGTTGGGAACCATAGAAAATTTTGGGACAACACCTGGAGCAGCTTTGTGGGTGAATAAAGAGGAGCTGGGAGTCACTGGGTGCTGTTGGGAACCAGGAAATATTTTGGATAACACCTGGAGCAGCTCTGTGGGGGAATAAGGAGCCTCTGGGTGCTGCTGGGAACCAGGGAAAATTTTGGGACAACACCTGGAGGCTCCTGCAGCACCTGAGCCTCTCCCCTTGCCCTCCCCAGGCTGCAGAACGGGTGAGGAACTGGTGAAAATATCCGAGCTGTACCCCCAGGACAGCCATGCCATGCAAATATCCTTTCCCAGGATGACGGGGGGTGGATTTGGGGGATTTTTTGGGAATTTTTCCATTGTCTGAGCTGCTCCTCGGGGTGGCTCTGGCATCCCAATCCCATTATTCCTTCACTGGAATGCACAGATTCCAGGTGGAGGAGACGGTGCTGGATAAGCTGAGGATCACCTTTGGGAGCAGCACGGATTTCTTCGGGAGGATCGTGGTTTATCACCTGGGGGTGCTGGGGGAGCGGCTGTAGGACACTGAGGGGACACTGGGGGACACTGTGGGGACACCCTGGGGTGGCAGAGGGACACAGGGAAAGGGATCTCCATGCAGGATTTGGGAGCCTGTGGTGGGACGTGGGTGTGGAATGGGAAGGAGAGAAATAAATGGAAATAAATAAATGATGTTTCTGATTTTTCCAGCTGCTTCTTGGGCATGTGGAATCCCTGGGAATGAGCCCTGGGGGGTTTGGAATTTGGCAGAACACAGGAAAAGTGTCCCCTCCTTCTTGGCCACCCCTGAACCCTTTTTTGTGTCCCAACTTGGGATGGGAGCAACACATTCCAAACTGCCAGGATCCTACAGGATTTTTCCCTACAAATTCAGGTTTTTCCCTGGCTGTGGTAGCTTTGTGGGAGCTTCCCTTTCCAAAGGGATTTAGACAGGAATTCCAAAGGGATTTCACACAGGAATTGCAGGGATTTGGACAGGAATTCCAAAGGTATTTTACACAGGAATTCCAGGGATTTAGACCGAAATTCCAAAGGGATTTTACACAGGAATTCCAGGGATTTAGACAGGAATTCCAAAGGGATTTCACACAGGAATTCCAGGGATTTAGAAAGGAATTCCAAAGGGATTTTACACAGGAATTCCAAAGGGATTTTACACAGGAATTCCAGGGATTTAGACTGGAATTCCAAAGGGATTTAGACAGGATGACCAGGAGGGATTTCGGCCCAGTTTCTCATTTATTCTCATTCCCCAAAAACTGGGATCAGGACGGGCTGAGGCAGCAGACAAAGCTGTTCCCGAGTTTAACTCCAATCAGAATTCACTCCCAATGGAAAACACGGAGCAGCAGAACCCAAACCAGGCTGGAATGTTGCTGCCCTGAGGAATTCTGTCCCTGATCTGAGGCACTGAGGCCTAGAAAGGCCTAGAAAGATCCATGGAGGGCAGAAATTTCTGGATTCCTCCTTGCCTGGAGTATCGTTTTCTGGCTGGGATGAGGTTGTGGTGATTCCAGGAAAAGCTGGAGCTGTCTCATTCCTTCTTCCTCTTTTTCTGGAACAGCTTCAGGATGTGATTCTCAATGACCTGTTGGACTGAGGTAGGGAGGGGAGTGGAATTGGGGAAGATGCTGTGGGAGTGACCTGGTTAGTGTTTTCCTCTTGTTTTCTGAGGGAAAAATCCCTGTTTTCCGAGGGAAAAAAATCTCCATTTTCTGAGGGAAAAAACCCTTGTTTTCTGAGAGAAAAAAATCCCTGTTTTCTGAGGAGAAAATCCTCATTTTCTGAGGGAAAACGCCCTCTTTTCTGAGGGAAAAATCCTGTTTTTCTGAGGGAAAAATCCTGTTTTTCTCAGGGAAAAAATCCTGGTTTTCTGAGGGAAAAAAATCCTTGCTTTCTGAGGTAAAACCCACTGTTTTCTGAGGGAAAAAAAAATGTATTTCTCAGGGAAAATACCCGTTTTCTGAGGGAAAACCCCTCTTTCCTGAGGGAAAATCTCTATTTTCTGAGGGAAAACCCCATTTTCTGAGGGAAAAATCCCTTCTTTCTGAGGAGAAACCCACTGTTTTCTGAGGGAAAACCCCCCATTTTCTGAGGGGAAAAAATCCCTATTTTCTGAGGGAAAACCCTCAGTTTTCTGAGGAGAAAATCCGCATTTCCTGAGGGAAAAATCCCTGCTTTCTGACAACCCCCTGTTTTCTGAGGGCAAATCCCCCCATTTTCTGAGGAAAAACCCCATTTTCTGAGGGAAAAATCCCTATTTTTGGAGAGAAACCCCCTGTTCTCCACAGGCCTCTCCCCACCTCCCCAGCCCCAGCGTTATCCCAGCTCCAGTCAGGAAACAAAACCTGGAATTTCTCCAGACTGAACTCTTTGCTAGAAGATCACAGAAAACTCCTGAGCAGGGAATTGCCAGGAATCTCCCCAGGGAGGGGACAATCACCTTTCTTATGTCCCAAGGCCACCGCCAGGTCCATGGGGGTATATCCTGAATCTGCCTCCTCTGTCAGGTCAGCGCCGCGAGCTGGGGACAGCAAAACGGGGCTGGAATGGGGACACAGGACCCCAAAAGCCACCCCAGGTGGGTCAGGCTTCATTCCAGAGGCAGGGAAGCAGAAATTCCATGATTTTGCCTTACCCAGGAGGGTCTCCACGCACTTGACATGGTTGCCGCGCACAGCGTAGAGCAGGGGGGTTCCTCCGTTCTGTGGGGTGGGGAAGGAGGGAGAAGTTGTTCCTGAGATCCTACAGATCCTGCTTCTCCCTGGTGTCCTGTAGGAGGTTCCTGACCTGCTGGGATCCCTGTCCACCCTCTCCAGATCCAGTCTGGATGTCACTGGGATCCCAATTCCACCCTCTCCAAGGGTTCTGGGTTGGGATCCACTGGGATGTCCTTCCACCCTCTCCCCAGCTCCAGGTTGGATCTCACTGGGATCCAAATTCCATCCTCTCCCAGCTCCAGTCTGGGATCCACTGGGACTTCCTTCTGCCCTCTCCCAGTTCTGGGTTGGGATCTCCCTTCTGCCATTTCCCAGATCCAAGCTGGGACCCACTGGGATCCCTTTCCAGCCCTTCCCAGCTCCAGTCTGGATCTCACTAGGATCCAAATTCCATCCTCTCTAACTGCAGTCTGGAACTCACTGGGATCTATTTCCATCCTCTCCAGATCCAGTCTGGATGTTACTGGGATCCCAATTCCACCCTTTCCCAGGGTTCTGGGTTGGGATCCACTGGGATGTCCTTCCACCCTCTCTCAGCTCCAGTTTGGATCTTACTGGGATCCTCATTCCACCTTTCCCAGTTCTGGGTTGGATCTCATTGGAATCCCAATTTCACCCTCTCCAGATCCAGGTTGGATCTCACTGGGATCTCCTTCCACCCTGTCCAGATCAGTGTGGATTTCACTGGGATCCCCACTACACTCTCTCCCACATCCACTCTGGATCTCACTGGGATCTCCTTCCACCCTCTCCCAGTTCTGGGTTAGAATTCCCCTTCTGCCATTTCCCAGTTCCAGGACTAGGACCAACTGGGATCCTCTTCCAGCCCTTCCCAGCTCCAATTTGGATCTCTCTGGGATCCCAACTCCACCCTCTCCCAGCTCCAGTCTGGGACTCACTGGGATTCCCTTTCCATCCTCTCCCAGCTCCAGTCTGGATCTCACTAGGATCCAAATTCCATCCTCTCCAACTGCAGTCTGGAACTCACTGGGATCTATTTCCATCCTCTCCAGATCCAGTCTGAAAATCACTGGGATCCCTTTCCACCCTCTCCAAGTTCTGGGTTGGGATCCACTGGGATGTCCTTCCACCTTTTCCCAGCTCCAGTTTGGATCTTACTGGGATCCTCATTCCACCTTTCCCAGTTCTGGGTTGGATCTCACTGGGATCCCAACTCCACCCTCTCCCAGCTCCAGTCTGGGACTCACTGGGATCCCATTCCAGGTGTGTCCCCACTGTCTCTACTGCCCCCAGTGTCCCCACTGTCCCCTGTGTCCCCACTGTCCCTGGTGTCCCCAGCCATGCCGGTGGCACTCACCCAGTCATAGGTGTTGATGTCCACGTCCCTGTCCAGCAGCAGGGTGACAATGTCCGTGTAGCCACCCATGCTGGCCAGGGCCAGCGCGCTCTCCCGCTCCTTGGCCAGCGCATGGGGATCTGCGCCCTGGGGACAGCGGGGACAGGGAGGTGACACAGCAGGGATTGGGGACAGGGAGGTGACACAGCAGGGACTGGAGATGGAGGTGACACAGCAGGGATTGGGGATGGAGGTGACAGAGGAGGGATTGGGGATGGAGGTAATACAGCAGGGATTGGGGACAGGGAGGTGACACAGCAGGGATTGGGGACAGGGAGGTGACACAGCAGGGATTGGGGACAGGGAGGTGACACAGCAGGGATTGGGGATGGAGGTGACACAGCAGGGACTGGGGACAGGGAGGTAATACAGCATGGATTGGGGACAGGGAGGTGACAGAGGAGGGATTGGGGATGGAGGTGACACAGCAGGGATTGGGGACAGGGAGGTGACACAGCAGGGACTGGGAATACAGAGGTGACACAGAAAGGGTTGGGGACACAAGAACTGGAGACAGGGAAAGGACACAGCAGGGATTGGGAATGCAGAGGTGACAGAGGAGGGATTGGGGATGGAGGTGACACAGCAGGGATTGGGGACAGGGAGGTAATACAGCATGGATTGGGGACAGGGAGGTGACAGAGGAGGGATTGGGGATGGAGAGGTGACACAGCAGGGATTGGGGACAGGGAGGTGACACAGCAGGGATTGGGGACAGGGCGGTGACACAGCAGGGGTTGGGGACACAAGAACTGGGGACAGGGAGGTGACACAGCAGGGACTGGGGACAGGGAGGTGACAGAGGAGGGGTTGGGGACACAAGAATTTGGGACAGGGAGGTGACACAGCAGGGACTGGGGACAGGGAGGTGACAGAGGAGGGTCCCCCAGCCTCACCCACTCCAGGAGGTGCCGCACGGTCTCGATCTCCCCGAAAGCCGCAGCCCAGATCAGGGGGGTGAAGCCTCTCTCGTCAGGTTTGTTCACCAAATTCTCACCTGGGGGAGGTGAAAACAGCCAGGGTGAGCCTCCCAGTGAAACCAGTGAAACCAGTAAGGGCTGCAAAACCAACGGGTGGATGGGTGGAATTAATGGCTTGTGAGGATTTTTTCCAATTTTAGTGGTTTAACGAATGGTTTTGGAGGATTTTTTCCAATTTTAGTGGTCTAATGAATGGTTTTGGAGGATTTTTTTCCAATTTTAGTGGTTTAATGAATGGTTTTGGAGGATTTTTTCCCAGTTTTAATGGTTTAACAAATGACTTGTGAAGACTTTCCCAAGTTTAATGGTATAACAAATGATTTTGGAGGATTTCTCCAGTTTTAATGGTATAATGAATGATTTTGGAGGATTTGTCCAATTGTAGTGATTTAATGAATGACTTTTGAGGATTTCTCCAATTTTAATGGTATGATGAATAATTTTTGAGGATTCTTCCAGTTTTAGCAGTTCAATGAATGATCTTTAAGAATTTTCCCAATTTTAACGGAAAACAATTTAACAGTTTTAATGCTTTAATGACTGATTTGTGACGATTTTCCCAATTTTAGCAGTTTAACAACCGATTTTTGAGGATTTTTCCCACTTCACCCATTTTACTTCTAAGTACAAACCAAGCTGAGTCTGTCAAACCACCAGACAGGACCTGGCAGGTCCTGTCAGGGACAAAAAAGCCAATTGTAATGGTTTAATGAACGATTTGTGAGAATTTTCCCAACTGTAGTGGTTTAACGAATGTTTTTTGAGAATTTTTCCAATTTTAGCAGTTTAACGACTCATTTTTGAGGATTTTTCCCACTTCACCGATTTTACTTCTAAGTACAAACCACGCTGAGTCTGTCAAACCACCAGACAGGACCTGGCAGGTCCTGTCAGGGACAACAAAGAGCCACCAACCTTTCCTCAGGTGCTCCTTCAGCTGGACGAGCTCCCCTTGAGCAGCGAGCTGATGGATGGACAGCGCTGAGAACAGAGGGAGAAAAAATCAGGAAAAAAGATTCCCTGCCCGTAAGATTTGAATCTGTAAGATTGGAGGGGCTGGTTGTGGGTTTGGGACGGTCAGGACAGAGATGAGAGATCTCTGAAATCAGGTTTAGATCATGAGGTTATGGTGAAATAAATAAACAAACCCCATGGGTGGGTGTGAGAAACCTGCCAGGGCTGCCAGAGTAGCTGTGGGATTGAATTCTGTGGGGTTTGGTGATGAGGATGGATGGAGACAAGAGATCTCTGAAATCAGATCTTAGAGCATGGGATTATTTATTTCACAATAAATTTATTGGGGTTTATTGTGGATTAAATAAATAAACCCCATGGGTGGGTGCAGGAAACCTGCCAGGGGTGCCAGAGTCAGGTCAGAGCAGGGCAGAGAAACTAGAGAGAGAGAGAGAAAAAGAAATATCTTTTTGCTGTTTACAATACAATAAATCATCCTCTGTGTTTAATATTCTAATTCTCATTAACCAATCTAGAACAAGCTCCAAACTCTACAATATTTACACACAACCTACAAGAATCATCTCATTACCATACAGAGTTATATTTTGAATATTCTAATTCTCATTAACCAATCCAGAACAAGCTCCAAACCCTACAGCATTTACACACAACCTACAAGAATCATCCCATTATCATACAGAGTTATATTTTAAACCCTAAAAACTGCTTTTTGGACTCTCTGCCATCAGGCAGAGTCTGCTGTGACCCTTGGAGCTGTCTGCAGGCAGAGGGGATTGTTCCATCCAGAGGGGATTGTTCCATCCAGAGGGGATTGTTCCATCCAGAGGGGATTGTTCCATCCAGAGGGGATTGTTCCATCCAGAGGGGATTGTTCCATCCAGAGGGGATTGTTCCATCCAGAGGGGATCACCTTCATTGTTTTCTAGTTGTTCAGTAACTCAGAGCTTGTCTTCATCTCAATTTCCCTTATATTTCCCATATTCTCAGCTTCTCTTCATCCCAATTTCTCTCACATTTTCCATATTCTCAGCTTGTCTTTAATTTCCCTTACATTTCCCATATTCTCAGCTTCTCTTCACCTCAACTTCCCTTATACTTTCCATATTCTCAGCTTCTCTTCATCCCAATTTCCCTTATATTTTCCATATTCTCAGCTTGTTTCCATCTCAATTTCCCTTATATTTCCCATATTCTCAGCTTGTCTTAATCTCAATTTCCCTTACATTTTCCATATTCTCAGCTTGTCTTTAATTTCCCTTACATTTCCCATATTCTCAGCTTCTCTTCATCCCAATTTCCCTTATATTTTCCATATTCTCAGCTTCTCTTCATCCCAATTTCCCTTACATTTCCCATATTCTCAGCATCTTTTGCCAGGCAATCATATTTCTAAGGCTTTCCTATTTCATCTCCCCCACCATCTGCCAATCTAGGGAGGGTGGCAGTTGTCCCCAGAAGTGTCCTGTGTCCCCACAGCCCCTGGGGACACTGGTGGCACTCACTGTCCAGCGTGGCTGGCAGAGCTGAGACCTCATTGCCGCGCTGTCGGTTGGTCAGCGTGTTGGAATGCTTCAGGGGGAAACCTGGAGAAAGGATAATTAGTTATTTTCTGTTAATTGGAGATGGATCTGGGTTAATTTGGGGGTTGGGATGGATTTGGGTTTTTATTTGGGGTTTATTTGGGGTTTATTTGGGGTTTGGTATTAATTTGGTTCTTTATTCTCCGTCGATTTTGGATTTATTCTCATTGATTTCAGGAGTTATTCTCTGTTAATTTTGGGTTTGTTCTCTAGTTGTTTATTCTCTAGTTATTTAATCTCTAGTTATTTATTCTCTAGTAATTCTCTAGTAATTTCAGGTGTATTTTCTATTGATTAATTCCCCATTAATTTTGGGGGTTTTTTTCTATTAATTTTGGATTTATTCTCATTGATTTCAGGACTTATTCTCTGCTAATTCCGGGTTTATTCTCTAGTTATTTATTTATTTTCTAGTAATTCTCTAGTAATTTCAGGTTTATTTTTTATTAGTTAATTCCCTATTAATTTTGGGTTTTTTCTCCAGTTATTCATTCTCAATTTCAAAGTTATTCTCTAATAATTTTGGGTTCATTCTCTATTCATTTCAGAGTTTATTTTCTATTTGTTCTCCATTAATTTTGGGGGTTTTTTCTATTAATTTTGGGTTAATTCTCTATTCATTTCAGGGTTTATTCTCTGTGCATTTATTCTTTATTAATTTTCGGTTATTTATTTGTTCTCTATGAACAAATTCTCTATTCATTTTGATGTTATTCTCTATTAATTTCAAGGTTTATTCTCTATTCATTTTGGGTTTATTCTCTATTTATTTCAGGTTTATTCTCTATGAATTTTGGATTCATTTTCTATTAATTTGGGGTTTGTTCCCTATTTATTTTGAGTTTATTCTCCATCAATTTTGGGTTTATTCTCTATTTATTTTGAGTTTATTCTCTATCAATTTGGGTTCATTCTCTATTTATTTCCAGTTTATTCCCCATCAATTTTGGGTTTTAAAACCCAGTATGGAGAAGAACCCAGGAGGGACCAAATCCATCAGAATTCCAGCAGAAATTTGGCACCACAGCCACAAATCCAGGTCAATCCCCCTATTTCCCATCCCTACCAGAAATCCCAAAATATTCCCAACCCGTGATCCACAATTTAATTGGGGAAAAATCCAGGAAAAAATGAGTTTTCATCTCCAATTCCAGCAACCTCTCCCTGCTGGCAGGAGGAGTGAACACCAAATTTTGGGATTGGAATGGGATTTGTGACATTCTGGGAACAGTTTAAACCTCTTTCCCAGTTTTTTTTTGGGATGAGAGATCCAGGGAATCACCACACTCACCATCCAGGGCTGGAGGCTCCGTGGAGCTCTGGGAATCCATGGAATTCCGTGGGGTTTCAGCTCCACCTGCAATCCAGGCAGTTTGGGGACTTTTTGGGGTGTCCTGGGCTGGGTGATGCCATCCAGATCCCAGAAATCCCAATTTCCAGATCCCAGAAATTCCTATTTCTAGAAGGATCCACCCAGATCCCAGAAATCCCAATTCCCAGGAGAATCCTCCATCCCAGAAATCCCAATTCCCAGGAGGATCCCCCATCCCAGATCCTAGAAATCCCAATTTTCAGAAGGATCCTCCATCCCAGATCCCAGAAATCCCAATTTTCAGAAGGATCCACCCAGAAATCCCAATTTCCAGGAGGAACCCAGATTGTCCTGGGCTGGATGATTCCACCCAGATCCCAGAAATCCCAGAAATCCCAATTTCCAGAAGGATCCACCCATCCCAGAAATCCCAATTTCCAGGAGGATCCACCCAGATCCCAGAAATCCCAATTTCCAGGAGGATCCTCCATCCCAGAAATCCCAAAAATCCCAATTTCCAGAAAGATCCACCCAGAAATCCCAGAAATCCCAATTCCGAGGAGGATCCACCCAGATCCCAGAAATCCCAGAAATCCCAGTCTCCAGAAGGATCCACCCAGAAATCCCAATTTCCAGGAGAATCCTCCATCTCAGAAATCCCAATTTCCAGATCCCAGAAATCCCCATTTCCAGGAGGATCCTCCATCCCAGATCCCAGAAATCCCAATTCCCAGGAGGATCCCCCATCCCGGTTTGTCCCCAGACTCACCGTCCCCACATTCCTGCAGTGCCACATCCTGCTGGGGACACGCCGAGGTGACCCCGCTGTCCCCCGTGGCCCTGGTGGCCGCCAGCTCCTCCGCTGCTTTTTTCCCGTTTTCCCCCTTTTTTCACCCAATTCCAGGACCACCGAGAGCTCCTTCACCTTCCCAGGGAACTGAGGAGGGGTTGGGAAGAGGGGACAAACAGGGACATGGGGACAGAGCCTGAGGATTTGTGTCCCCAAAGTGCAGGGGGGATTGGGGTTCTCCTCACCCCTATTTCTGGGATCTCCTTCTGTCCCCATCCCTGTTCCAGGTGTCCCCTTGTCCTTTCCTCCCTATTCCTGGTGTCCCCTTCTGTCCCAATCCCTATTCCTGGTGTCCCCTTGCCATCCTCATCCCTATTCCTGGTGCCCCTTTGCCCTCCCCATCCCTATTCCCAATGTCACTCTTCTGTCCCCATCCCTATTCCCATGGTCCACCTTCTGTCCCCATCCCTGTTCCTGGTGTCCCCATGTCCGTCCCTCCCTATTCCCGGTGTCCCCTTCTGTCCCCATCCCCATTCCCGGTGTCCCCTTGCCCTCCCCATCCCTGTTCCCGTAGTCACCCTTCTGTCCCCATCCCTATTCCTGGTGTCCCCCTTCTGTCCCCATCCCTATTCCTGGTGTCCCCTTCTGTCCCCACCCCTAATCCTGGTGTCCCTTTTGCCCTCCCCACCCCATTCCCGGTGTCACCCTTCTGTCCCCATCCCCTATTCCCGGTGTCCCCTTCTGTCCCCATCCCCATTCCCGGTGTCCCCTCACGCTCCCCATTCCCGGCACTTCCCACACTCCAATCCTCTCCTGGAGCTCCTCCGGGCTCAGCCCGGCACTGCCCCGCTGCTCCCCAGCCCCTCACCGCTATCTCCGCTCCCCGGGCCCGGATCCCGTTCTCGATCCCGGATCCTGCTCCCCGTTCCCGTATCCCGTTCCCGGTTCCCGATCCCGGATTCTGATCCCCGTTACCGGATCCTCCTCCCCCTTCCCGTTCCCGATCCCGGATCCAGCTCCCCGTTCCCATATCCCGTTCCTGATCCCAGATTCTGATCCCCGGTCCCCGATCCCGTTCCCGATCCCGGATCCCCTTCCCGGATCCCGTTCCCGGATCCAGCTCCCGTTCCCTATCCCGCTCCCCGCTCCCGTTCACGGATTCTGATCCCCGTTCCTGTTCCCGTATCCCGTATCCCGATCCCGATTCTGCTCCCCGTTCTCCGTTCCCGGTCCCGTCCTCCGTTCCCAGATCCCGTATCCCGCTCCCGTATCCCGCTCCCGTATCCCGTTCCCATTCCCGTTCCCTATCCCGTTCCCGCTCTCACCGCGGCCTCCCCGCCGCTCCCGCCCCGGTACTTCCCGTTCCTGCGGCAAGGCCCGGTGGGCCCGGGGGGCTCGGGGGGCTCAGCCCAGCTCCACCTCCCCACTTAGGCGGCCTTAAAGTGACATAGGGGACAGGCCGGGATGGCCGCGGGACAGAGGGACAGCCTGGCCTTGGGGACACGTCGCGATCCTCAGTGTCACAGCCCGGCAAAGGCCGCGACACCCCCACACCCTCCCGGAACAGCGGGGGCGAACCGGGCACAGCCAAACCGGGCAGCACCGAGTGTCCCCACGGGTGACAGCAGCGATTTAACCCTGCGGGGTGACACGGTGACACGGCGACACAGCCCGGGCGACACCCGGCTTGGGGTGAGCCGGAACCTTAGCGCCGCCGCAGCGTTTCCAGCCGGGGCTGTTTTCGCGCTCTGGTTCCCGTGCGGGGCGATTTCCAGGGCGCACCGGCGGAAGCGGAAGTGGCGGCGGGAGGGAGGAGGCATGGAGGAACCGGAGATGCAGCTGAAGGTGAAGAAAGGTGGGAAAGGAACGGGACGGGACGGGAACGGGATGGGAACGGGATGGGAACGGGAGCGGCGGCTCGGGAGGCACCGCCAGCCCCGGCCATGGGCTCGGAAAGGCTCCGCGGGGGGATTTGCCCGGTCGCGACAAGATGCTGCGTGAATTATTGGGTTTTTTCCTGTTAATTCCCGTATTTTCCCGTCAATTCCCATTTTTTCCCCCTCTAATTCCCTTTGTTTTTCTCTCGCTAATTCCCATTTATTTTCCCACTAATCCCCCCACTTTTTCCCGCTAATACCCCCATTTTTCCCCTTTAATTCCCACATTTTTCCCCATTAATTCCCATATTTTTCCTGTTAATTCCCATATTTTTTCCCGCTAATTCCCCCATTTTTCCCCATTAATTCCCCCATTTTTCCCCATTAATTCTCACATTTTTCCCCTTTAATTCCCACATTTTTCCCCTTTAATTCCCACATTTTTCCCCATTAATTCCCTTTTTTTTTTCCCATTAATTCCCGTATCTTTCCCTGTTAATTCCCTAATTTCTTCCCGTTAATTCCCTAATTTCTTCCCGTTAATTCCCTAATTTCTTCCCGTTAATTCCCTAATTTCTTCCCGTTAATCCCCCCATTTTTCCCCATTAATTCCCATATTTTCCCCCATTAATTCCCACACTTTTTCCCGCTAATTCCCGTATTTTTCCCCATTAATTCCCCTATATTTCCCCATTAATTCCCCTATATTTCCCCATTAATTCCCCTATATTTCCCCATTAATTCCCCTATATTTCCCCACTAATTCCCCTATATTTCCCCATTAATCCCCCCATTTTTCCCCACTAATTCCCATATTTTCCCCACTAATCCCCGCACTTTCCCCCGCTAATTCCCATATTTTTCCCGCAGTGACAGACAAGTTCACGGAGAGCCTGTACGTGCTGGCCAACGAGCCCTCGGTGGCTCTGTTCCGCCTGCAGGAGCACGTCAGGAGATCCCTGCCCGAGCTGGCCCAGCACAAGGTGAGCCATTCCCGCTTTTCTAGCCTGGAATTCCGGGATTGGGGGAATTCTAGGATCATCTGATTCCATAATGCCAATTCCGGGTGGTTCTGGTTTGGATTTGGGCGATTCCAGGGTTGGGGATTCATGGATTGTATGGGAATTCTGTTCCCTCACAGCCAAAAATTCCTTCCCAAAATCCCATCCAGATTCCCTTTTTCCAGTTCAAATCCATTCCTTATGGGAATTCCATCCCAAATTCCCTCCCAGCTAGGAATTCCTTCCCAAATTCCACCCAAATTCCCATTTCCCAGTTCCAACCCATTCCCTGTCCCTCCATCCCTTGTGGGAATTCCATCCCAAATTCACTCCCAGACAGGAATTTCTTCCCAAAATCCCATCCAAATTCCCATTTCCAGTTCAATCCATTCTCTGTATTCTGTTCCTCCATCCCTTATGGGAATTCCATCCCAAATTCCACCCAAATTCCCATTTCCCAGTTCCAACCCATTCCCTGTCCCTCCATCCCATCCCATTCCATTCCCCCTCATCATCCTCACAGGGAGGAATTCCATCCCAAAATCCCATCCAAATTCCCTTTTTCCATTTCCAATCCATTCCCTGATCCTCCATCCCTTATAGGAATTCCATCCCAAACCCTCACTGCCCTCACAGCCAGAAATTCCATCCCAAAATCCACCCAAATTCCCATTTCCCAGTTCCAATCTATTCCCTGTCCCTCCATTCCTTGTGGGAATTCCATCCCATTCTCTCCTCATCCTCACAGGGAGGAATTCCTTCCCAAAATCCACCCAAATTACCATTTCCCAGTTCAATCCATTCCCTGTTCCTCCATCCCTTGTGGGATTTCCATCCCAAATTCCCTCCCAGCCAGGAATTCCATCCCAAATTCCACCCAAATTCCCATTTCCCAGTTCAATCCATTCCCTGTCTCTCCATCCCTGATCCGAAATCCTCTCCTGGTGTCTCTTTACCCTCTGGAAGTTTCTCCAAGGTTTCCCTGCAGCTTCTCCTCTCCAGCCTGGATTTGGACATTTCCAGGGATTGAGAATCCAAAAATCCTCTGGGAATTCCATCCCAAAAAACCCTCACTGCCCTCACAGCCAGGAATTCCAGGAGAAAAATCCCCAAATTTCGGGAATCTGACTGGGGAGGAGAGAGAAAATTCCAAAATCTTTGTAATCTGACTGGGAAGAAAGGAGAAAATCCCAAATTTTCAGAATCTGACCAGAGAGGAGAGAGAAAATCCCAAAATCTTCAGAGAGGAGGCAGAAAATCCCCAAATACTGGGAATCTAACTAGGGAGGAGAGAGAAAATCCCCAAAATCTTCAGAATCTGAGTGAGGAGGAGAGAGAAAATTCCAAAATCTTTGTAATCTGACTGGGAAGGAGAGAGAAAATCCCCAAAATCTTCAGAGAGGAGGCAGAAAATCCCCAAATATTAGGAATCAAACTAGGGAGAAGAGAGAAAATCCCCAAAATCTTAGGAATCTGACTGGGAAGGAAGGAGAAAATCCCGAATTTTCAGAATCTGATTGAGGAGGAGAGAGAAAATTCCAAAATCTTTGTAATCTGACTGGGAAAGAGAGAGAAAATCCCAAAATCTTTAGACTCTGACTGGGAAGGAGAGAGAAAATCCCCAAATCTTCAGAGAGGAGGGAGAAAATCCCCAAATATTGGGAATCTAACTAGGGAGGAGGGAGAAAATCCCCAAAATCCTGGGAATCCCCAAATCTTCAGATCCCCAAATCTTCAGAGAGGAGAGAGAAAATCCCCAAATATTAGGAATCAAACTAGGGAGAAGAGAGAAAATCCCCAAAATCTTAGGAATCTGACTGGGAAGGAAGGAGAAAATCCCGAATTTTCAGAATCTGACCAGAGAGGAGGGAGAAAATCCCCAAATCTTTGGAATCAAACTGAGGAGGAGAGAGAAAATCCTAAAATCTTCAGAGAGGAGAGAGAAAATCCCCAAATCTTCAGAGAGGAGGCAGAAAGTTCCCAAATATTGGGAATCTAACTAGGGAGGAGAGAGAAAATTCCCAAAATCATCAGAATCTGAGTGAGGAGGAGAGAGAAAATTCCCAAATCTTCAGAGAGGATGGAGAAAATCCCCAAATTTTCAGAATCTGACTGGGGAGGAGAGAGAAAAATCCCCAAAATCTTCAGTGAGGAGGGAGAAAATCCCCAAATTTTCAGAATCTGACTGGGAAGGAGAGAGAAAATCCCCAAAATCTTCAGTGAGGAGGGAGAAAATCCCCAAATCTTTGGAATCTGATTTTGGAAAAGGCAAAAAATCCCCAAAATCTTTTTCTGGGAAGAGTTTTTTTTGGGAATACCCTTCCTAATCCTTTTTTTTTTTATTTTTTTTCCCAGTCGGACATGCAGAGCTGGGAGGAGCAGAGCCAGGGAGCAATTTACACCGTGGAGTATGCCTGCAGGTATGGGAAAGGAATTCCCAGCTGGAATTCCAGCTGGAAAACTCAGCAGGAATCAGTGAGGATGGGAAAAGTCGGAATTTGGGATGAGCTTTGAACCCTCAGCTGGAATTTGGGGTTTTCAGGGTGTTTTTCCCAGTGAAAAACTTGATATTTCCTGGGAAAAAAGCGGAAATAACCAAAATTTGGGAATCTCAACTCCATACTTTTCCAACTTTTCCCACTTTTCCTGCTTTTTCTACTTTTTCCAAGTTGGAATTTGGGATGAACTTTGAACCCTCAGCTGGAATTTTGGGGTTTTTGGGGTGATTTTCCCAACTTCCCACAGCAAAAAACACCTAAAATTTGAGATTTCCTCGGAAAAGAGAGGAAGTAACCAAAATTTGGGAATGCCAACTCTGTGATTTTCTTGCTTTTCCCACTTTTTCCCACTTTTCCAAGTCGGAATTTGGGATGAGCTTTGAACCTTCGGCTGGAATTTTGGGGTTTTCAGGGTGATTTTCCCAACTTCCCACAATTAAAAACACCTAAAATTTGAGATTTCTTTGGAAAAGAGTGGAAGTAACCAACATTTGGGAATGCCAACTCTGTGATTTTTCTGCTTTTCCCACTTTTTCCCACTTTTCCAAGTCGGAATTTGGGATGAGCTTTGAACCCTCAGCTGGAATTTTGTGGTTTTTCGCTGTGGGAAGTTGAGAAAAACACCTAAAATTTGACATTTGCTGGGAATAAAAGGGAACTAACCAAAATTTGGGAATCCCAACTCCATACTTTTCCAACTTTTCCCACTTTTCCCTCTTTTCTCCCATTTTCCCAGGTAGGAATTTGGGATGAACTTTGACCCTTTGTCAGGAATTTTGGGGTTTTCAGGCTGATTTTCCCAGTGAAAAATTTGATATTTCCTGGGAATAAAGTGGAAGTAACCAAAATTTGGGAATCCCAACTTTGTGCTTTTCCAACTTTTCCCATTTTTCCCACTTTTTCCAAGTCAGAATTTGGGATGAGCTTTGAACCCTCAGCTGGAATTTTGTGGTTTTTTCGCTGTGGGAAGTTGGGAAAATCACCTAAAATTTGACATTTCCTGGGAATAAATGGGAAATAACCAAAATTTAGGAATCCCAACTCCATGCTTTTCCCAATTTTCCCAATTTTCCCTCCTTTTCCCCATTTTTCCAGGTAGGAATTTGGGATGAACTTTGACCCTTTGTCAGGAATTTTGGGGTTTTCAGGGTGATTTTCCCAGTGAAAAATTTGATATTTCCTGGGAATAAGGGGAACTAACCAAAATTTAGGAATCCCAACTTTGTGCTTTTCCAACTTTTCCCACTTTTTCCCAGTCAGAGTTTGGGATGAGCTTTGAACCCTCAGCTGGAATTTTGGGGTTTTTGGGGTGATTTTCCCAACTTCCCGCAGCGAAAAACACCTAAAACTTGAGATTTTTTGGAAATAGAGAGAAAGGAACCAAAATTTGGGAATCCCAACTCTGTGATTTTCCTGCTTTTCCCACTTTTTCCTGTTTTTCCAAGTCGGAATTTGGGATGAGCTTTGAACCCTCAGCTGGAATTTTGGGGTTTTCGGGGTGATTTTCCCAACTTGCCACAGCAAAAAACACCTAAAATTGGAGATTTTTTGGAAATAGAGAGGAAGTAACCAAAATTTGGGAATGCCAGCTCCGTTCTTTTGTAACTTTTCCCATTTTTCTGCTTTTTTCCTGTTTTTCCAAGTTGGAATTTGGGATGAGCTTTGAACCCTCAGCAGGAATTTTGGGGTTTTCGGGGTGATTTTCCCAACTTCCCACAGCAAAAAACACCTAAAATTGGAGATTTTTTGGAAATAGAGAGGAAGTAACCAAAATTTGGGAATGCCAGCTCCGTTCTTTTGTAACTTTTCCCATTTTTCTGCTTTTTTCCTGTTTTTCCAAGTCGGAATTTGGGATGAGCTTTGAACCCTCGGCTGGAATTTTGGGGTTTTCAGGGTGATTTTCCCAACTTGCCACAGCAAAAAAACTTGAGAATTCCTGGGAATAAAGGGGAAATAACCAAAATTTGGGAATCCCAACTCTGTGCTTTTCCAACTTCTCCAAGTTTTCCCACTTTTCCCATCTTTCCAAGTCAGAATTTGGGATGAACTTTGAACCCTCAGCTGGAATTTTGGGGTTTTTCGCTGTGGGAAGTTGGGAAAATCACCTAAAATTTGATATTTCCTGGGAATAAAAGGGAAATAACCAAAATTTAGGAATCCCAACTCCGTACTTTTCCCACTTTTCCCAATTTTTCCCTCTTTTCCCCGTTTTCCCAGCGCCATCAAGAGCATGACTGACAGCAGTGTTTACTTCAAGAGCATCGACAACCTCCTCAAGCATTCCATCGCCATCAAGGATCAGCTCAATGCCTCCCAGAGCCGCAGGTGATCCCGAAAAATCCTGGAAAAATATCCCAGGAAGAGCCAGGAGAACATTCCTGGCTTTTTTCCTGTTTTTTGGGTGTTGTTCTCGAAGGGAAAAGTGGGAAAATGTTGATTTTTTGGAGGTTTTTTGTTGTTTTCCGAAGGGTTGGGGATGGAGGGGTTGGGAAGAGAAAGGAAATTCCTGATTTTTTGAAGGAAATCCTTAATTTTTTTAAGAAAATTCACATTTTTTCTAAGGAAATCCCCAATTTTTTTTAAAGGAAATCCCCAATTTTTTAAGAAAATCCCCAATTTTCTAAGGAAATCCACATTTTTCTAAGGAAATCCCCAATTTTTATAGGAAATTTTCAATTTTTTTAGGAAAATTCAAATTTTAAAGAAAATCCCAATTTTTTTAAGGAAAGCTCCAATTTTAAAGGAAATCCCCAATTTTTTAAGAAAATCCCCAATTTTTCTAAGGAAATCCACATTTTTTCTAAGGAAATCCCCAATTTTTATGAGGAAATTTTCAATTTTTTTAGGAAAATTACCAAATTTTAAAGAAAATCCCCAATTTTTGTAAGGAAAGCTCCAATTTTTAAAGGAAATCCCCAATTTTTGTAAGGAAATCCCCAATTTTTTTAAGAAATTCACCAATTTTTTCTGAGGAAATCTCCATTTTTTCTAAGGAAATCCCCAATTTTTATAAGGAAATTTTCAATTTTTTTAGGAAAATCCCCAATTTTTGTAAGGAAATCCCCAATTTTTGTAAGGAAATCCCCAATTTTTGTAAGGAAATCCCCAATTTTTATAAGGAAATCCCCAATTTTTATAAGGAAATCCCCAATTTTTATAAGGAAATCCCCAATTTTTATAAGGAAATCCCCAATTTTTGTAAGGAAATCCCCAATTTTTGTAAGGAAACCTCCAATTTTTTTAAGAAATTCACCAATTTTTTTAAAGGAAATCTCCATTTTTTCTAAGGAAATCTCCATTTTTTCTAAGGAAATCCCCAATTTTTATGAGGAAATTTCCAATTTTTTAAGGAAAATTCCCAAATTTTAAAGAAAATCTCCAATTTTTTTTAAAGAAAATCCCCAATTTTCGTAAGGAAAACTCCAATTTTTAAAGGAAATCCCCAATTTTTTCTAAGGAAATCCCCATTTTTTAAAATAAAATGCCCAATTTTTTGGTGAGGAAATGCCCAATTTTGGTGAGGAAATGCCCAATTTTTTAAAGGAAATCGCCAATTTTTTTCAGAAAATCCCCAATTTTATAAGGAAATCTCCAAATTTCTAAAGAAAATCCCCAATTTTCCACATTTTCAGGCTGCTAAATCTGATTTTTCCTCTCTTTCCCCACAGCACTCTCACCTCCCAACCCAAGAATCCTCCTGGAACTTCCTGATTTTTCCATCCTGAGAATTTTCCAACCTCAAGAAAAAAATGGAAAAAAAATCCCTTTGGGGCTGCAAAGGTAGAAAAACCCTAAAATTAAAAAAAAACCCTAAAAAACCCCAAATCCCTGATTTTTTGGGGAATTTTTTCCATGGAAAAACCTGGAAATTTTGTGGTTTTCCTTCCTATTTTTTCCAGGCTGCTCCCAGGATTTTTATTTTCAATTTTTCTACCTCTCAGCATGAAAAACATCTCAAAAAGGATTAAAAAAAAAACCCCAAATGAGCTCTTGCTTCGGGAATTTTCCTGTAAAGATGGAATTTTGGGAAATTTCCAAACTTTTTGTCCAGGAGGAATTTTTCCAGTGGATGCCAAGGATTTGCTTTTCATTAGAACAATAATAAAAAAATCCAGAAAAAACCCCAAAAAACAACAAGAAAATTCTGTTTCAAACCTCCTGTCGCCTTGGGAACTCTGAGTTAGTTCTTTTTCCTGCTTTTTTTCCAGAGGGTTTGGAGAAAAATAATGTGGATTTGGAGGTTTTTAAAGGAAGGGAATTGTTCTGATCTTTAAAATCCTAAAATCTGATTTTTTTTTATCCCCAAATGTACTTTTTTCACTTCAAATCTACTTTTTTCCCCCCTAAATCTGCTTTTTTTCCTACCCCAAATCTGCTTTTTTTATCCCAAATCTACTTTTTTTCATCTCAAATTACTTTTTCCACCCCAAATCTGGTTTTTTCCACCCCAAATCTACTTTTTTTCACCCCAAATCTGTTTTTTTATCCCAAACCTACTTTTTTTCATCTCAAATTACTTTTTTCCACCCTAAATCTACTTCTTTTCACCCCAATACTGCTTTTTTTCACCCCAAATCTGCATTTTTCCCACCCCAAATCTACTTTTTTCCACCCCAAATCCTCTTTTTCCCACCCTAAATCTCCTTTTTTCCACCCCAAATCTGCCCTGAAACCCCAAATCTGCTTCTTCCTATCCTAAATCTGCTTTTTCCCATCCTATTCCTCATTTCCTGACCACATTCCAGTTTTTTTTCCCCAATTTTCCCTCAAACCAGCATGAAATCCTTAGCTTTTCAGGATATCAAATTCCTCCTTTCTTCCATGACCACATTCCTAATTTTTTCCCAATTTTCCTTCACACCATAACCACATTCCAGGTTTTTTTCCCCAATTTCCCCTCAAACCAGTGTGGAATCTTTGGCTTTTTGGGACATCACATTCCTCATTTCCTGACCACATTCCAGTTTTTTTTTCCTGATTTTTCCCCAAAATCAGCATGAAATCCTTAGCTTTTCAGGCCATCAAATTCCTCTTTTCTTCCATGTCCACATTCCAGGGTTTTTTCCCCCAATTTTCCCTCAAACCAGCATGGAATCCTTAGCTTTCCAGGACATTAAATTCCTCATCTCTTCTGTGTCCACATTCCTAATTTTTCCCCAATTTTCCTTCACACCATAACCACATTCCAGGATTTTTTCCCCAGTTTCCCCTCAAACCAGTGTGGAATCTTTGGCTTTTCAGGACATCAAATTCCTCTTTTTCTGACCACATTCCAGTTTTTTTTTTCCTCAATTTCCCCTCAAACCAGCATGAAATCCTTAGCTTTTCAGACCATCAAATTCCTCATCTCTTCCATGACCACATTCCTAATTTTTCCCCAATTTTCCTTCACACCATAACCACATTCCAAGATTATTTCCCTGAATTTTCCCTCAAACCAACGCGGAATATTTGGGTTTTTGGGACATCACATTCTTCATTTTGTGACCACATTCCAGAGTTTTTTCCCCCCAATTTTCCCTCACATCATAACCACATTCCAGAGTTTTTTGTCACCACATTCCAGGCTTTTTTCCCAAATTTCCCCTCAAACTAACATAGAATATTTGGCTTTTTGGGACATCAAATTCCTCATCTCTTCCATAACCACATTCCTAATTTTTTTCCCAATTTTCCTTCACACCATAACCAAATTCCAAGATTATTTCCCCAATTTCCCCTCAAACCAGTGTGGAATCTTTGGCTTTTTGGGACATCACATTCCTCTTTTCCTGACCACATTCCTGATTTTTTTTCCTGAATTTTCCCTCAAACCAGCATGAAATCCTCAGCTTTTCAGGACATCAAATTCCTCTTTTCTTCCATGTCCACATTCCAGGGTTTTTTTCCCAGATTTTCCCTCAAACCAACATGGAATATTTGGCTTTTTGGGACATCAAATTCCTCATTTCTTCCATGTCCACATTCCTGATTTTTCCCCAATTTTCCCTCAAACCAACATGGAATCCTTAGCTCTCCAGACCATCACATTCCTCATCTCTTCCATAACCAAATTCCAAGGTTTTTTTCCTGAATTTCCCTCAAACCAGCATGAAATCCTTAGCTTTTCAGGACATCAAATTCCTCTTTTTCTGACCACATTCCATGGGTTTTTTTCCCCCAATTTCCCCTCAAACCAGCATGGAATCCTTAGCTTTCCAGGACATTAAATTCCTCATCTCTTCCATGTCCACATTCCTGATTTTTTTCCCAATTTTCCTTCACACCATGACCACATTCCAAGGTTTTTTCCCCAAATTATCCCTCAAACCAATGTGGAATATTTGGTTTTTTGGGACATCGCATTCCTCATCTCTTCCATGACCAAATTCCAGGGTTTTTTCCCCCAATTTTCCTTCACACCATAACCACCTTCCAGGTTTTCTGGGACATCACATTCCTCATCTCTTCCATGTCCACATTCCTGATTTTTTTCCCAATTTTCCTTCACACCATAACCACATTCCAGGTTTTTTTTTCCCAAATTCCCTCACACCAGCATGGAATCCTTAGCTCTCCAGATCATCCCATTCTTCTTTTCTCCCATGACCAAATTCCAAGTTTTTTTCCCCAAATTCCCCTCACACCAGTGTGGAATCCTTGGCTCTCCTGGCCATGGCATTCCTCATCTCCCTGCTCACGACATTCCAAGGATTTTTCCCCTGGAGCAATCCCGACTCCGCCGACAGCGTCCTGTGCATCCTGGGCGTTTCCATCCATTCCCGACGGAATTCCCGCTGGGATTCCCGCTGGAATTCCTTCTCCCCGGCGGGGAAAGCCGGGAAGGAGAATTCCTGCTGGATTTTTGGGAATTCCTGCCGGATTTCTGTGAATTCCCGCTGGATTTCCGGGAATTCCTGCCGGATTTTTGGGAATTCTTGCTGGATTTCCGGGAATTCCCGCCGGATTTTTGGGAATTCCCGCTGGATTTCCGGGAATTCCCGCCGGATTTCAGGGCGAAAACACCGATTTTTCTCCTCGATCTCGCCGGGCTGGGCCGAGTCGTTCTCGTAGAGGGATTGGGGTGGGTCGGAATTCCCGGGAATTCCCTGGGAAAGGCGGGAAGCGCGGAGCAGGGCGTGGGCGATGGCGAGGAGGAGGAGGAGGATTCCCGAGGAAAGGATGGAAGCGCCGGCGATCCCGGCCGAGGAGTCGAAGAGGAGCAGCATGGAGAGAGCCAAGGCTGGGGAGAGAGGAATTGGGGAAATGGTGAGGAGATGGGATGGGATTTGGGGTTTGGGAAATCTGGGAATGGGGTTGGGAAATGTGGGAATGGGATGGGGTTTAAAAATCTGGGAATGGGTGAGGTTGGAAGGGACTTGAAAAGGGTTGGATTTGGAAAATCTGGGAATGGGTTCGAAAGGGAAAGTGGGGAAATGGTGAGGAGATGGGATGGGATTTGGGGTTTGGGAAATGTGGGAATGGGGTTGGGATATCTGGGAATGGGTTTGGGAGATGTGGGAATGGGTGGGTTTAAAAATCTGGGAATGGGTGAGGTTGGAAGGGATTAAAAAGGGTTGGATTTGGAAAATCTGGGAATGGGTTCGAAAGGGAAAGTGGGGAAATGGTGAGGAGATGGGATGGGATTTGGGGGTTGGAAAATCTGGAAATGAGGTTGGGAAATGTGGGAATGGGTGAAGTTGGAAGGGACTAAAAGCACTGGGAGCCGTACTGGGAGCACTGGAGTCATAATGGGAGCTGTACTGGGAGCTGTACTGGGAGCACTGGAGCCATACTGGGAGCTGCACTGGGAGCCATACTGGGAGCCATACTGGGAGCTGCACTGGAGCTGTACTGGGAGCCATACTGGGAGCACTGGGAGCCGCACTGGGAGCCATACTGGGAGCTGTACTGGGAGCACTGGGAGCCGTACTGGGAGCCATACTGGGAGCACTGGGAAGTGCACTGGGAGCCATACTGGGAGCTGTACTGGGAGCACTGGGAGCCATACTGGGAGCACTGGGAAGTGCACTGGGAGCCATACTGGGAGCTGTACTGGGAGCTGCACTGGGAGCACTGGAGCTGTACTGGGAGCACTGGAGCCATACTGGGAGCACTGGGAGCCCTACTGAGAGCCATACTGGGAGCCATACTGGGAGCTGTACTGGAGCCATACTGGGAGCACTGGGAGCCGTACTGGATCCATACCGGTCAGGTAGAGGCAGAGGCCGCAGCAGAAGATGCCGAGTGCAGTGTGCCGGACTGAGCTGCTGTGCAGGAGGAACCAGTCTGCCCTGGAAAAGAAGGAAAACAGCTGGAAAAATGGGAAAACAGCTGGAAAACAGCGCTGGGAAAGTGGGCAAACAGCTGGAAAAGAGGGAAAACAGCTGCAAAGGTGGGGAAAATGGCTCAGGAAAAGAGGGGGAACATCTGGAAAAGAGGGAAAAACCGCTGGGAAAGAGGGGGAACATCTGGAAAAGAGGGAAAATGGATCTGGGAAAGTGGGAAAACAGCTGGAAAAAATGGGAAAATGGCTCTGGGAAAGAGTAAAAACATCTGGGAAATGGCTCTGGGAAAGTGGGAATACAGCTCTGGGAAGGCATTTTTAGGGATAAAAAGCTCTGGAAAAATGGGGAAACAGATTTGGAAAAGAGGGGAAAACAAATCTGGAAAAGAGGGAAAACAGATCTGGAAAAGAGGGGAAATGGCTCTGGGAAAGAGGGGGAAACATCTGGAACAGGGGGAAAGCAGATCTGGGAAGGCATTTTTAGGGAAAACAGCCCTGGAAAAGTGGGAAAACAGATCTGGAAAAGAGGGAAAACAACCTTGGAAAATTGGGAAAACAGCCCTGGGAAGGCTCTTGGGAAAAGTCTCCCCGCGGTCGTGGCGAATCCTTGGGAATGTCCCTGCCGTGGGGCGGGAATGTCCTTTGTCCCCAGCTGTGACCTCACATCCCCTCCGGCACTCGGAATTCCCAAATTTCAACCTCCCAGCTCCCAAATTTACAGCATTTTCAGCCCAAATCCCGACCGGATCCCAGGAAAATTCACAACTGGGTTGGGGTGGGGTTTTTTAATTGGTTTATTTTGGTTTTTGGGGTTTTTTTGGGGTTTTTTTTTGGTTGTTGTTTTTTTTTTTTGGGGGGATTTGTTTGTTGGTTTGGTTTGGGTTTTTTGGTTTTTGTGTGGATTTTTTTAGTTTTGGTTTTGTTGGTTTGGGTTTTTTTTTTTTTTTTTTTTTCATGTTTGGTTTTTTTTCGGGTTTTTCATTAATTTTCCAGCAGAAATTCAGCTCCCTCAAAACCCAACCCAAGTTTGCTGTGGGAATTTCCATGTTTCGGAGCAATATTTTCCCTCTCCCCGCGCTAATGAAGCGCTAAGGAGGCGCTGCTGGAGTTTCTCCAGGAGCTTGATTGGATTCGCTAATTAGCGAGACAAAAAGTCGCTTTTCAGACATCGTCATTCCCTCCAAATGAGTTTGGACTGAGGTCACATTTGCCCCAAAACTCGCCAGATTTTTTTTGGGTTTTTTTGGCAACCCGAGGTTTCTCCACCACGTCCAGCCATCACCAAAATCCTTTAAAATCCGATTTTTCACGAGTTATTTTTGAATTTTCACCCAACCCAGCCGAGGAGCTCCAAACCCATTCCAGAGCTCTGAAAAAATAAAGAGGAATTTCTTCGGGAATATGCTGGGAAATGATTAAATCAACATGGAATTGTCCCTGATTTTGGGGCTGTGCTGGTGGCCCAGCAGTGACGTCAGGGGACACATTTTGGGGACTCCTGAGTGACCCCAAAACACAGTGGGAATTTCCTTTCCAACTTTCCTCTCCTCTCCTCTCCTCTCCTCTCCTCTCCTCTCCTCTCCTCTCCTCTCCTCTCCTCTCCTCTCCTCTCCTCTCCTCTCCTCTCCTCTCCTCTCCTCTCCTCTCCTCTCCTCTCCTCTCCTCTTCCCCGGTGTCCCCCGGACTCTCACCGCTCCGGTTCCCCCAACCCCTCCGAGCATCCCCGGAGCCTCCCAGTGTCCTCCGGTACCCCTCCGGTGCCCCCGCGGCTCTCCCCGTTCTGGCCAGAGCTGCCCCGAGCCCTCCGAGCATCCCACGACCCTCCCCCGAGTCCCCCGGTGCCCCTCCGGTGTCCCCGGGACTCTCACCAGTCTGGCCCGGGCTGCCCCTGACCCCTCCGAGCATCCCCGGAGCCCCCCGACTCCTCCAGCCCCGGTCCCCGCGATTCCCCCGGGGCTCTCACCCGTCGGGCCCGGGCTGTCTCGACCCCTCTGATCATCCCCGGTGCCTCCCGGTGCCCTCCGGCTCCCCCGGGGCTCTCACCCGTCCGGCTCCGGTTCCCCTAACTCGTCCTGGCATCTCCGGAGCCTCCCCGGTCCCTCCGGTGTCCCCGGGGCTCTCACCGCTCCGCTCCCGGCTGCTCCAACCCCCTCCGGTGCCCTCCCGGTGTCCCCGGGGCTCTCACCGGGCCCCTCTGAACATCCCCGGTACCCTCCCGGTCCCCCCGGTGTCCCCGGGGCTCTCACCGCTCCGCTCCCGGCTGTCCCAACCCTCTCCGGTTCCCCGGGGGCTCTCACCGGACCCCTCTGATCATCCCCGGTACCCTCCCGGTCCCTCTGGTTCCCCCGGGACTCTCACCGCTCCGGTCCGGGCTGCCCTAACCCCCTCCGGTTCCCCCGGGGCTCTCACCGCTCCGGTCCCGGTTGCCCTAACCCCCTCCCGGTCCCCCCGGGGCTCTCACCGCTCGGTTCCCGGCTGTCCCCGGCACAGCTCGGCGCTGCAGTAACCGTGCAGCAGGCAGAGCAACAAGCAGCTCACGTTGAGCACCAGGCAGAGCGCGGCCAGCACGGCCGACACCGGCAGCAGAGCGGCGGCCACCGGCTCCGGGAGCGCCCCGGTAACGGCAGCGGCACCGGTAACGGCAGCGGCAGCGGCACGGCCCGACGGCAGCTGGAAGATGAGGCTGGAGGAGAGCAGCGCCATGGCAGCCGATAAGGTGCCGAAGAGCAGCAGCACCGACAGCGCTCGCTGCGGGTACGGGGAGGGCATGGCGGGACCGGGAACCGGGAACCGGGAATGGGGGAGAGCCGGGGGAACCGGAGGGAACCCGGGAGGGCGGAGGGGTTCGTGCGCTCCCCGCGACTCCTCGGTGCTGCCGCTGCGGGGTGGCGGATGGGGAATTGGGAACCGGGAATGGGAACAGGGAATGGGAACCGGGAATTGGAACCGGGAATGGGAACAGGGAATTGGCACCGGGAAGCGACACCGGGCCGGGAGTTCTTCCGTCCCCCGCTGTGTCGCTCCGTCCCCCGCTGCCCGCCGCTCCCGCCCCTCCCCGGGACCCTCCCCGGTGCCAATTCCCTTACCGGCTCCGCCCCGTGCCGTGCCGTGCCGTGCCGTGCCGTGCCGTGCCCGCCCCCGGGAGGCTCCTCGGGGCGGAGGGAGCGGGCAGGGTGGGACGGACAGCCGGACAGGGCGGGATGGACAGACGGACAGACGGACAGAGCAGGATGGACAGCCGGACAGAGCAGAGCCTCCCGCGCTCCCCTCGCTCTCCCCGTTCCCAGCCTTGCTTTTCCCGGGAAAACCTCGGGATTGACCCGGAGCGGTGCTGGGAAGGGATGGGAAGGAAGGAAGGGATCACCGCGATTCCCTCATCCCAAATCCCCCAGAGAGACCCCACCGGGATTCCCAAATCCCCCAGAGAGACCCCACGGCGATTCCCCAATCCCAAAAGCCCGGCAGAGGCCCTTTGGTGATTCCCCAATCCCAAATCCCCCAGAGAGGCTCCACCCCGATTCCCTAACCCCAAAAGCCCCAGGAAAGCCCCCACCACTATTCCCAAATCCCCCAGAGAGACCCCACCTCAATTCTCTCATCCCAAATCCTCCAGGAGAGGCTTCACCCCAATTCCTTCATCCCAAATCCCCAGGAGAGGACCCACTGTGATTCCCAAATCCCAAAACCCCGGGAGAAGCCCTATGGTGATTCCCCAATCCCAAAACCCTGGGAGAGGCCCTATGGTGATTCCCCAATCCCAAATGCCCCAGAGAGGTTCCACCACTATTCCTTCATCCCAAATCCCCCGGGAAAGGCTCCACCACAATTCCCTAACCCCAAATCCCTCAGGAGAAGCCCACCATGATTCCTCAATCCCAAATCCCTCAGGAGAAGCCCCACCTCAATTCCCTCATCCCAAATCCCCCAAGAAAGGCTCCACCGCAATCCCCCAATCCCAAATCCCCCGGGAGAAGCCCCACTGTGATTCCTCAATCCCAAAACCCCGGGAGAGGCCCCACCACAATTCCCTAACCCCAAATCCCTCAGGAGAAACTCCACCGGGATTCCTCAATCCCAAATACCTTGGGAGAGGCCCTACAGCCATTCCCCAATCCCAAATGCCCCAGGAGAAGGACCCACTGTGATTCCCCAATTCCAAAATTCTGGGAGAGGCCCTATGGTGATTTCCCCAATCCCAAATCCCTCAGGAGAAGCCCCACAGCGATTCCCCAATCCCAAAACCCCGGGAGAGGGCCTACAGCCATTCCCCAATCCCAAATTCCAATTTTTCCCAAAAATCCCCAATCCCCCAGGAGATCCCATGACCTCCACCTGCCCCAGAGGGAAAACCCACACCATTCCCATTCCCTCCTGGCTGAGAAAAAAGACCCTCAGCACAACCCCACGAGTTTCCCATAGAAATATCCCATAAAAATATCCCTTAAAAATATCCTGGGAAGCGGAATCGCCTTTTCCCCTCTGGGATTTGCTCTGCCAGCAGCTTCCCCCGGGAACGGCGGGGGATCCGAGCAGGGAAAATGAATTAACTCGGGGAAATTAATTAATTAACTAACCCGGGAAAATGAAAATGTCGTTAAAATTTCCCTCCACGGGTCACCCCTCACCTCGGGAAAGACCCCAAGGTTTGGGAAAATTAGTGTGTGATTTTATGGACTTGGTGAATTTGCTTGAATCTACCCAAAATCCCCAAATTAATAATGCCAAATTAATTCCCCAAATTTAATAAATGAAGTGATTGCCCTCCCTATTCTAATTGCCCCCCGATAAATGAGATTATAGCTCAATTTGGCAAAATATATTCCGGAGAAAAGGTTTCATCTAAGGTTGGAAACTTTATTTCTGAGGTGTTTTAGAGCTTTTGGCCTCTTGCTGTGAGTATTTGGTGGTTTTGTTTTGCAGAAATCCCAAATTGAGCTGAAAATCAGACTAAGAAATTGTGAGTGTGGTGAAAAAAACGGGAAAAAGGTACAGAGAATGGGAAAAGGTACAGAAAGTGGGAAAAAGGTATAGAAAATGGGGGGAAAAATGGGGAAAAGGTACAGAAAATGGGAAAAAGGATACAGAGAATGGGGAAAAAAAAGGAACCGAGAATGGGAAAAGGTACAGAAAGTGGGAAAAAGGTATAGAAAATGGGGGAAAAACGGGAAAAAGGTACAGAAAATGGGAAAAAGGGTACAGAGAATGGGGAAAAGGGTACAGAAGGTGGGAAAAAGGTATAGAAAATGGGAAAAGGTACAGAGAATGGGGAAAAAAAGGAACAGAGAATGGGAAAAGGGTGCAGAGAATGGGAAAAAGGTACTGAAAATAGGCAAAAGGTACTGAAAATGGGAAAAAGGTAGAGAAAATGGGGAAAAGGTGCAGAGAATGGGGGAAAAAAGGTACAGAAAATGGGAAAAGGATACTGAAAATAGGAAAAGGGTGCAGAAAATGGGGAAAGGTACCGAAAATGGGAAAAAAGGTTCAGAAAATGGAAAAAGGTACAGAAAATGGGAAAAAAAGGTACAGAAAATGGGAAAAAAAGGTACAGAAAATGGGAAAAGGGTGCAGAAAATGGGAAAAGGGTACAGAAAATGGGGAAAAAACCGTATAAAAGATGCATAAAAGCAAAGGTAAAAAACCATCAGGCGCCACTGGCTGTCCCCTGCTGTCCCCTGCTGTCCCCTGCTGTCCCCCAGGCGTGGGTGGCTCCGCTGGCACCCTCGCGGGACTGGTGGCTATTTTGAACTCGTGGTGTGTTGGCCTTGGCAGCAGCGCGGGTTTGGCTCTCGGCTCCCTTCCAGCGTGTTTGGCCGCAGGGGGATGTGACAAATCCCTGGATTTGTCCCAAAGTCCCCAAAGCGGCTCCTGGTGACGGCATCGCTGTCCCTTTCCCGCGGGGCTCGGCGTGTGACTCTCGGGGTTTCGGCAGCGCCGCCGGAAACCCGAAATCGCGGGAATTTGGGGCAGGAAGAGCAGGGAGAGGGAGGGTGGAGGTTTGGGGATGTCGCCAGGGAGGTGGGGAGGAGCAGCACGGCTTGGGGACAGCCGGAGCCGAGGGGACACTGTGCCCAAAATGGGCTTGGCGTGGCGGGAGTGGGAATTCCGTGGGAATTGTGGGGGGAAGGAGGACTGGGCTGGACAGTGGGACAGGACAGCAGGACAGTAGGACAGGAGGACAGGAAGACAGGAGAGGACAGGAGGACAGGACGGGACAAGACAGGAGGACAGCAGGATAGGACAGGACTGGACAGCAGGACAGTAGGACAGGGCAGGACAAGACAGGAGGATGGGACAGGACAGGGCAGGACAGGACAGGAGGACAGCAGGACAGGACAGGACAGCAGGAGGACAGCAAGATAGGATAGGACTGGACAGCTGGACAGCAGGACAGTACGACAGGGCAGGACAAGACAGGAGGATGGGACAGGACAGGGCAGGACAGGGCAGGACAGGGCAGGAGGACAGCAAGATAGGGTAGGACTGGACAGCAGGACAGCAGGACAGTAGGACAAGACAGGACAGTAGGACAGCAGGATAGGACAGGACAGGACAGGAGGACAGCAGGACAGGACAGAACAACAGGACAGGACTGGACTGGACAGGACAGGACAGGACAGGACAGGACAGGAGGACGGGACAGGACAGGACAGGAGGACGGGACAGGACAGGAGGACAGTAGGACAGGACAGGACAGGGATGTCCCACACCCAGAGCAGGCCAAGAGCCACCTGTGTGTCCCCAAACCCCTCATGTCATCCCCCCAGTTCAGGTTCTGCTCCCTCCCTCCTCAGCCTGGCTGCTCCTCCAGCTTCCCCCAAAATTCACCCCATCCCAAATTCCCACAAACCCACCCCGTGTCCTTTCCTTCCAGATCCTCCATCCCAGTCCTTCGAGCCCCTCAGCATCTCCTCTATCCCAGTTTCCCCAAATCCCCCGAAATTCCCCCAAATCCCACCCCAAACACGCCCAGCATCACCTCCATCCCAGTTTCCCCAAATCCCCCCGGATTCGCCCCAAATCCCTCCCCAAAACCCCCCAGTGTCATCTCCATCCCAGTTTCCCCCAATCTCCCCAAACCCCCAATCCCAACCCCCAGACCCCCTCAGCCTCACCTCCATCCCAGTTTCCCAAATCCCGAAATCCCAAACCCATCCCAAACCCCCCAGCATCACCTCCATCCTCCATCCCAGTTTCCCCAAATCCCCCGAAATCCCCCCAAATCCCACCCCAGACCCCCAGCATCACCTCCATTCCTCCATCCCAGTTTCCCAAATCCCCCGAAATCCCCAAATCCCACCCCACAAGCTCCCCCAGACCCCCCAGACTCACCTCCATCCCAATTTCCCCAAATCCCCGAAATCCCCCAAATCTCACCCCCAAAATCCCCCCAAACGCTCCCTCCCGCCAGCTCCCCGAAACCTCCCAGGCCACGCCCCTTCACTCTGGCCACGCCCCCTCCATGCCGGAGGCGGGGCTATGCAAATCAACACTCTCGTTTGTCCAATGGCGAGACAGCTCGGCCGCTCTATGCAAATCACCCGGCCGCGTGGGCGGGGTTATGCAAATAGCGGCGCGGCTCGGGCGGGCAGCGGCAGCGCGTGCTGCGGGGACAGGAACGGGACAGGAACGGGACCGGAGAGATACCGGAGTTGGACCGGGACTGGGACCGGGATAGGGACCGGAGAGGTACCGGAGAGGTACCGAGATCGACACCGGAGCGGCACCGGGTTTGGTACCGAGATCGACACCGGAGCGGCACCGGGTTTGGTACCGGGATCGGCACCGGAGCGGCACCGGAGCGGCACCGGAGAGGTACCGGGATCGACACCGGAGTTGTACCACGATCGGCGCCGGAGCAGCACCGGAGAGGTTCCGGGATCAACACCGGTGTCAGCACCGGGATCAGCGGATCAGCACCGGGAGAGGCACCGGCGTCGAGACCGAAGTTGTACCGGCATCAGCACCGGAACCGGCACCGGGGCCACCCGGGCCAGCCGGGAGCTGCGGAGGACGAAGCTCTTCCGTCCAGGTGCGTATCCCGTGCTCACCGTGTCACCGGTACCGAGCAGCGGGGTGACAGCGACACACGCCACCGGCGGGGCTCACGGGCAGGGGGAACGGGCCGGTGAGGAGGGACCGGTGAGGAGTGGCCGGTGAGGAGCGGCCGGTGAGGAGTGGCCGGTGAGGAGCGGCCGGTGAGGAGTGTCCGGTGCGGCCGGAGCGGTGAGGAGTGTCCGGTGCGGCCGGAGCGGCGAGGAGGGACCGGTGAGTAGTGTCCGGTGCGGCCGGAGCGGCCGGTGAGGAGTGTCCGGTGCGGCCGGTGACGAGTGGCCGGTGCGGCCGGAGCGGTGAGGAGTGGCCGGTGCGGCCGGAGCGGCCGGTGAGGAGTGGCCGGCGAGGAGGGACCGGTGAGGAGTGTCCGGTGCGGCCGGAGCGGCCGGTGAGGAGTGTCCGGTGCGGCCGGAGCGGCGCCCGGCGGGCTGCCCAGGGCACGGCGGATCCCCGGTCGCCGCCCCGCCGTCTCGGGCTATAAAAAGCCTGCGGTTTGCGCCGCGCTCGGGGCGGTTATTTTTACTCGTGTCTGCGCAGGGAGGAACGCCCGGCTTTAACCCAAAAGTGCAGCTCGGGTGGCAGCCGCCCTGCCGCTGTCCCCGCTGCCACCCGCCGTGTCACCTCCCCGCCACCCCCGCGCCACCCTCGGGCTCGCCGGGGGACTCTGGGGGTTGCGGCTGAGCTCACCGAGCGAGGGGAGACTGAGGCACGGCAAGGTAGGGCTGGTGGTTGTGACATCGCGCTGGACAGCCCTGGTGGCACTGTCGCTTGGCTGGGGTGGCACAGTGGCCTGGCTGGTCCCTGCAGGGACACTGCCACTCTCCTGCCTGTGGCATCTCCAGGGTGGTGACACCTCCGGGTGGCATCTCTAGTGTGGTGACACCTCCGGCTGGCATCTCCGGGGTGTCCCAGCCCACCTAGGTCCCCCTGTCACCCACGGAGAGCGAGGCGGATCCTCTGCCACATCCTCCCGTCCATGCCAGCCGCAGTGTCCCTGTCGCTGTCCCCATCTCGGCGACTTTACTCCTCTAATGAAACTTTCCCAGAGCTGCCGGTTCGGGATTTTCCCAGGGAATGAATTCCCGAGGAAACTCGGGCGAGCAGGGATGGCACCGCGGGTTGTGTCCCCACGGGGACAGCGCGGGTGACCCAACGGGACACGCAGATCCTTTTCCATGTCCCCATCCGCCAGCCGGACACGTCATGGTGACGCTGGGTGACATCTGGGGGTCAGGAAGGAGCAAGGAGGGTCGGGAGGGTCTCAGGTTTGGGTTGGGATGTCCAAAATTCCTTCTCGCCTCCCAGCCCGGAGCGGCGATGATGTCCTGAAAAAGGGAAATTGGATTGGAAAACTTCCAAAAATTTTGGAAAACTTCGGAAAACTTTGGAAAACTCTGGGATACAGGGATCCTTCTGGGTCATCCCAGCATTGAGAGGGCTGGAAATCCTTGGACACTACAGTGGGAATGACCAGAAGGATTTGGGGAGGAATCGATGCATTTAAACCCCTCGAATTTCAGCATCATTTCCCATATTAATTCCCCGGGCAGCCCACGGGAATTCCCAATTCCTTCCCTCAGGTGTGACAACCCCAAAATTCCTCCTGGCCTGGAGGTTGTCCCCGTGTCCCCTCACCCTCCCGCCTCATTTTTGGGGGATTTTTCCATCCTCCCTCCTGTCCCGCAGTCATTTTGGAACCGAAAATCCTCCACCCATCGCCCTGAGGGACTTTCGCTCTGTGTCACCCCCGGGCGGCATGGAGGAGACCGGAGGGTGACTTTGGGGACAATCCTGGGGACAGCCTGGATGTGATCCTGATTGTCCCACGGCATGATTAAATTAATTAAAATCCCCCTCAGGGGGGTTTTGGGGTGATGCTTGTGAGATAATTAGAACTATTTGTTCGAACATTAGGAGTTTTCCATAATAAATAATCGGAATTTTTCCCGATCGGCTGAAAAGTAAAGAATGCATAGAATTCCCTAGCGCCCTCTATGGAACATTTTCCCAGAAAAAAATACTTTAATTTGTGCAAAACCATAGTAATCCTTTCCATAAAAACCCGAATTTAAAGAATCTTTGCATATTCCTAATGGAGCCAACCGGAAAATGCGATTTTTTTAGACCTGTAAATACATTTTTTTTAGACGAGACGCTTGATATTTTTGATTCACTTCTACACTGAGGGGATTTTGGAGGTCGTGGCGATCCCAAAAATCCCTCAGGATCCTCCTTTCCCCTAATTCCCAGCTGGCTCCTCCCGCTTTCCCAGTCCCACCCGGCCCTGCCAGCCCCGCGCTGGTTTATACTGGTCGCTTGTTTAAACAACCTATAAAAAGCAGAAAACAGCCTCGGCACCAACTCTGACTTTTCCCCGCGCCGAGACTCGGGATGTCGCTCCATTCCCTCGGGATTTCCGGCTGGGATCGGGGCTGGATGTGTCCCAAAAATCCAAAATTCCATCCTTAAATCCCAATTTCCATCCCCTCATCCCCACCCTCCAAAGGGATTTCGCCTCTCCTGGCTCGGATTTTCCCCTCCCTCGCCGGTTCGCCCTTTAAAAAAGGGATGGGAGATCTTTCCGTCGCTTTAATTTTGATAATTTAATAGGGAATTTAATTTCTGCAGCCTGTTTTTCTCCAAAAAAAGCCCTTTTTGGGAGCTGCCAAAAGCAGGTGCTTGATAACCACTCCCCTCCCATTCCTTCCCAGCTCTCAGGTTTCAAAAAAACCCCAAAATTCGGTGAAAAGAAACTTTTTCCCCCACTTTCCGTGTCGCACGGGAGGATAAATCTCTGGGGAGCTCAGAAATCCTAACTTGGGGTGTTTAGGGAATCGCTCAGAGCAGATTTTTCCTTTAATACCCGCTTGGATTTTGGGGTAAATCCGGTGGATTCAACACTTTTGGGATCATCCAGGGGTGTAAAAGTGCCCAAGGCGGTGCTGGGAGGTCCTGTTGGCTCAAAAAATCCCGCAGTGGCTCCAAAAATCCCACAGTGACTCAAAAAAATCCTACAGTGGCTCAAAAAACCCCACAGCGGCTGAAAATCCCACAGCGGCTCAGGGGGGAAACGCTCGGCTCTGCGGGGATTGCAGGAATTAGGATCCGGAAGAGGGAATTCACACCCTGCGGCGCCGTGCAAATGTTCCCCAAAAAAGCTGAGGACGCGAGGGGTTAATTATAAACCTGGGGTAATTATAAAGCTGGGGTAATTATAGAGCTGGGGTTGGGGTGATACTGCGGATCCTACTGGGGATGGTGGGATGAGGAGGGAAAATCCCAATTCCGAATTCCATCGGGGATGGTCGGGATGAGGCAGGAAAATCCCAATTCCGAATCCCATAGGGAATATCTGGGATGAGGCAGGAAAATCCCAATCCTGGATCCTACCAGGAATTGTCAGGATGAGGAGGGAAAATCCCAATCCCGGATCCCACCGGGAATGGCAGGCATGAAGCAGGAAAATCCCAATCCCAGATCCCATCGGGGATGGTTGGGATGAGCAGGAGCGATCCCAATTCCGAATTCCACTGGGAATTGCTGGGATGAGGAGGGAAAATCCCAATCCCAGATCCCACTGGGAATGTCTGGGATGAGGCAGGAAAATCCCAATCCTGAATTCCACCAGGAATGGTTGGGATGAGCAGGAGCAATCCCAATCCCGGATCCAGCAGGGAATGTCTGGGATGAGGAGGGAAAATCCCAATACCGAATTCCACCAGGAATGGTTGAGATGAGCAGGAGTGATCCCAATTCCGAATTCCACTGGGAGTTGCTGAGACAAGGTAGGAAAATCCCAATCCCGGATCCAGCAGGGAATTGCTGGGATGAGGAGGGAAAATCCCAATCCCAGATCCCACTGGGAATGTCTGGAATGAAGAGGGAAAATCCCAATCCCACCGGGGATGGTTGGGATGAGCAGGAGCGATCCCAATTCCGAATTCCACTGGGAGTTGCTGAGACAAGGTAGGAAAATCCCAATCCCGGATCCCATTTGGAATTGTTGGGATAAGGAGGAAAATCCCAATCCTGGATCCTATCAGGAATTGCCAGGATAAGGAGGAAAATCCCAATCCCGGATCCCATTGGGAATTGTTGGGGTAAGGAGGAAAATCCCAATCCCAATGGCGGTGTGTGGAGCGAGCAGAGCTCAGGCTAAAGATAATCACCCGTGGGAGGAAGCAGAGCCAGGCAGTGCCAGCAGCTTCTCCCTGACAGGGACAGGGACAGGGGACAGCGACAGGGACAGGGGACAGTGACAGGGGACAGTGACAGGGGACAGCGACAATCTCCTGTCCCCGGACAAGGTTTGGAGCGCTCCAGAGCTCTGGGATTTTTTGGAATGCTCAAGCAGGTCTGTGTCACCGTGGAGGGGACAGCGCCAGGAGAGGCTGTGGGGTTCCTCCAGGGATCTCCCTGGATGGCAGCTCCTCCAGGAATGTGGGGACAAGGCTGGAGGTGTCACCCGGCTGGAGGTGACAATGCCAGGTTGTGTCCCCATGATCACCTGATCACCTTATCCCGATTAAAATCCAGAGGGAAAATCCAAATTTCCCCTTCCAGGAGCTCTCCTGGATAGCAGCTCCATCCTGGAATGTGGTGCCATCCAGCCCTGGGGACAATGCTGAGGTGTCACCCTGCTGGAGGTGACAATGCCAGAGTTGCCCCATTGTGCCCCTAAAGGTGCTGATCACTTTTTCCTAATTAAAATTCAGAGGGAAAATCCAAATTACCCCTCCCAGGAGCTCTCCTGGATGGCAGCTCCTCCCAGGAATGTGGGGACAAGGCTGAGGTGTCACCCGGCTGGAGGTGACAATGCCAGGTTGTGTCCCCATGATCACCTGATCACCTTATCCCGATTAAAATCCAGAGGGAAAATCCCAATCCCTGCTCTCCCAGCCCTTCACCCCGGGTGTTCTGGAACCTTCCAGGACCCCTCAGTGTCACCCCGTGGGGCTTTGGGGAGCCACAGGGTGATCCCAAGGATCTGCAGGGAGCTGAATCCAGGGAATCCTTGGAATTGTTCCATGGCTCTGCGGCAGGTGGGAACAATTCCATTGTCCGTGGATCTGTGGATTTGTCCGTCTGTCCGTCCATGGATCCATAGATCCATCCATCCATCCATGGATCTGTGGATTTGTCCGTCTGTCCGTCCATGGATCCATAGATCTGTCCATCCGTGGGTCTGTGGATCCATCCGTTCATCTGTCTGTCCATCCATCCATCTCTGTCCATCCATCTGTCTGTCCATCCATCCATCCATGAATTCCATGGATTCCATCCATCCATCCATCCATCCATCCATCATCCATCAATCCATGGATCCATCCATCCATCTGTCCATCCATCTGTCTGTCCATCCACCCATCCATCCATCATCCATTGACCCATACATCCATCCATCCATGGATCTGTGGATCCATCCATTCATCTGTCCGTCCATCCATGGATCTGTGGATTTGTCCATCTGTCCATCCATGGATCCATAGATCCATCCGTCCATGGGTCTGTGGATCCATCCGTTCATCTCTCTGTCCGTCCATCCATCCATCTGTCCATCCATCTCCGTCCATCCATCCATCTGTTTGTCTTTCCATCCATCCTTCATCCACTGATCCGTGGATCCATTCATCCATGGGTCTCTGGATCCATCCGTTCATCTGTCTGTCCATCCATCTGTCCATCCATCTATCCATCCATCCGTCCGTCTCTCTATCCATCCATCCATCATCCATTGATCCATCATCCATCATCCATCCATCCATGAATTCCATGGATTCCATCTGTCCATCCGTCCATCCATCCATCATCCACCCATCCATCCATCTCCGTCCATCCATCTGTCTGTCTGTCTGTCTGTCTATTCATCCATCCATCATCCATTGATCCATGGATCCATCCATTCATGGGTCTGTGGATCCATCCATCCATCTGTCTGTCCATCCATCTGTCCATCCATCCATCCATCCATCCATCCATCCATCCATCCATCATCCATTGATCCATCCATCCATGAATTCCAAGGATTCCATCCATCCATCCATCCATCTGTCTGTCTGTCTATCCATCCATCCATCCATCATCCATTGATCCATCCATCCATGAATTCCATGGATTCCATCCATCCATCCATCCATCTGTCTGTCTGTCTATCCATCCATCCATCATCCATGGATCTATGGATCCATCCATTCATCTGTCTGTCTGTCCACCCATCTGTCCATTTTCCATCCATCATCCATCCATACGTGAATTCCATGGATCCCATCCGTCCCTCCGTCCATCCATCCATCCATCCATGGATCCTTCCTTCCTTCCTTCCTTCCTTCCTTCCTTCCTTCCTTCCTTCCTTCCTTCCTTCCTTCCTTCCTTCCTTCCTTCCTTCCTTCCTTCCTTCCTTCCTTCCTTCCCTCCTTCTCCATCCATCCATCCATCCATCCCCAAAAAATTCCCCCAGAAACATTAGGGTATCACAGCCCATCAATCACCCCAAAACCCAAAACCCCAAATTCCCACCCCAAAACAACCCATGGGAATCTCCTGGATCTCCTCAAACAACACCCCGACAGGTGTCAAACCCACAAAAAACCCGGAAAACACCCCAAAAATGGCCGACAAAACCCTTTTTTTGTCCCTTTCCGGTGGTCCGGGCACCTCGGGGGGGTTTGGGGTGACAGTCCTGCGTGGGTTTGGGGACACCGGGTGGCACTGGGACCGTGGGAACGGCAGCGCCGTTTCCTTCCAGAAATTAAAATTAGTTCTCTGTGGCTAAAAATAGCTCCATGGTAAAATGGCTGTGCGGGGGGAGGGCAGGGGGACACCTTGGGGACACAAAAATGTCCCCAAATGCCACCCTGCCATCCGGCCTGGCACTGCGGGTGGGTCCTAAAATTGTCCCCAAGCTGCCACCCCAGGGCTGCCTTGGTGGTTGTGGCTTGGGGACAGCGGGGACAGAGCCAGGCAGGGCTGTCCCCAAATCTGTGGGGTTTTTGTCACTGCGGCCCCATGGGACCAGAATTTGGGGCTGTTTTGGGGGATTTTTGTCAGTTCAGCCCCACGGGAAGGGAATTTGGGGTTGGTTTTGGGGTTTTTTCAGTGCAGCCCTCCTGGAGGAGAATTTGGGGTTGTTTTTGTGGAGTCGGGAGGAGGATTTGGGGCTGTTTTTGGGGTCAGGAGGAGAATTTGGGGCTGTTTTTGGGGTCAGGAGGAAAATTTGGGGCTGTTTTTTGGGGTTAGGAGAATTTGGGGCTGTTTTTGTGGGTTTGGGAGGAGGATTTGGGGCTGTTTTTTTGGGTTTGGGAGGAGAATTTGGGGCTGTTTTTTGGATTCAGGAGGAGAATTTGGGGCTCTTTTTTGGGGTCAGGAGGAGAATTTGGGGTTAGGAGAATTTGGGGCTGTTTGTGGATTCAGGAGGAAAATTTGGGCTGGTTTTGGGGTTCAGGAGGAGAATTTGGGGCTGGTTTGGGGTTTTCTCAGCGTAACCCCCAGGAGGAGATTTTGGGGCTATTTTTATGGGGTCAGAAAGAGAATTTGGGGCTGTTTTGGGGGATTTTTCTCAGTTCAGCCCCCCAGGAAGGGAATTTTAGGCTGTTTCGGGTTTTTTTTTTTTTCATTGTGACACTTCGGGAGGAGAATTTGGGGCTGTTTTTGGGGTTTTTCAGCACGAGTCCCAGGAGGAGATTTTGGGGCTGTTTTTATGGGGTCAGGAGGAGATTTTGGGGCTATTTTTGTGGGGTCAAGAGGAGAATTTGGGACTGTTTTGGGTTTTTTTCAGCGCAGCACCCCAGAAGGAGAATTTGGGGCTATTTTTGTGGGGTCAGGAGGAGGATTTGGGGCTGTTTTGGGTTTTTTTTTTCAGCACAAGTCCCAGGAGGACAATTTGGGGCTGATTTTGTAGGGTCGAGAGGAGAATTTGGAGCTGTTTCTGGGGTGTCAGGAGGAGAATTTGGGGCTGTTTTGTGGGGTCAGGAGGAGAATTTGGGGCCTTTTTGGGATTTTTTCCAGCACAGCCCCCCAGGAGAAGAATTTGGGGTTGTTTGGGGGGCATCAGGAGGACAATTTGGGGCTGTTTTGGGGTTTTTCTGGCAGACACAAAGGTCCCATCTCAACACCACCCATAACCCCACACCACACGACGTCCCCAAAGTGCTTTTGGGGTGTCAGAGGAGCAGGAACTGGGGGGTTGTGACAATATCGGGGTGTCACAGCCCTGCCACCCCACAGCTGGGGGTTCCCGACCCCAAATCCCTCCCTCCCCGGGCTGTGGGGCGAGTGGGAGGTTTCACTTCCTGGCCAACGAGGTCGAATTTAGTCTGGCGGAGCTCAAAAAAAAAAAAACCCCAAAAAAAAAGAAAAAGGGTATTTTTTTTAATAAAAAAACCCAAATTCGAACCTAAACTCAACCCTTTTAGGACCTTCCCCATTTCCAACCCGTTTTGAACACAAGGAGAGGTCTCAAAGCGGGTTTTGGGATTTAAAAAATCCCCAAAAAAATCTGATCTTGAAATCATGTTGAAGGATTTGGGATCATTAGGAATCCTGATTTAGGATCATTGGAATCCTGATTTGGGATCACTGGGAATCCTGATTTGGGATCATTGGTAATCCTGATTTGGGATCATCACTAATCCTGATTTGGGATCATTGGAATCCTGATTTGGGATCACTAGGAATCCTGATTTAGGATCATTAGGAATCCTGATTTGGGATCAATGGGAATCCTGATTTGGGATCATTGATAATCCTGATTTAGGATAATTGGGAATCCTGATTTGGGATAATTGGCAATCCTGATTTAGGATCATTGGAATCCTGATTTAGGATCACTAGGAATCCTGATTTGGGATCATTGGAATCCTGATTTAGGATGAAAGGGAATCCTGATTTGGGATTAATGGTAATCCTGATTTGGGATCACTGGCAATCCTGATTTGGGATCATTGGGAATCCTGATTTAGGATCACTAGGAATCCTGATTTGGGATCATTGGAATCCTGATTTAGGATCACTGGGAATCCTGATTTAGGATCATTGGAATCCTGATTTAGGATCACTAAAAATCCTGATTTGGGATCACTGGCAATCCTGATTTGGGATAATTGGGAATCCTGATTTGGGATCATTGGAATCCTGATTTAGGATGACAGGTAATCCTGATTTGGGATCACCGGCAATCCTGATTTAGGATCACAACCCCAAAAAGTGCCATGGGATGATGAATTGAGATGTCTAGGCAAATCCCAAAAGGATTTTTTTCCATTCAACCCCCAAAATTCCCCTTTTCCCCCCATTTCCCGCTCAGCCGCCATATTAGCGGAAGAACAAATGACCGAATTTCCTCCGAAATTTGATTTTTTTTTATTTTTGGGTTCAGCAGTTTCTCGTTTTTCTCTCTTCCAGCCCCAAACCTGAGACGAAAATGGGTCGGAAAAAAATCCAGATCAGCCGGATTTTGGACCAGAGGAACCGACAGGTGGGAAATGAGTTGGGGACAAGTTGGGGACAAGTTGGGGACAAGTTGGGGACAGGAGAGGCAAAGCCACCCAGCTGCCACCACCCCCAGGGACATTTTTAGCCCCCCGGGAGGAGAATTTGGGGCTTTTTTGGGGTTTTTTTCAGCACAGAAAAAGAATTTGGGGCTTTTTTTGGGTTTTTTTCAAAGCAACAAGAGAATTTAGGGCTGTTTTTGTGGGGTTGGGAGGAGAATTTTGGGCTTTTTTGGGTTTTTTTTTCAACGCAACAGGAGAATTTGGGGCTTTTTTGGCATTTTTTTTCAGTGCAGCAGGAGAATTTGGGGCTGTTTTGGGGGTCAGGAGGAGAATTTTGAGCTCTTTTTGGGGTTTTTTTTCAGCATGACCACCTAGGAGGAGAACTTGGGGCTGTTTTGTGGGGTCGGGAGGAGAATTTGGGGCTGTTTTGGGTTTTTTTTCAACACAGCAGGAGAATTTGGGGCTGGTTTTGTGGGGTCGGGAAGACAATTTGGGGCTAGATTTGGGATTTTTTTTTTCAGCGTCGCAGGAGAATTTGGGGCCATTTTAGGTTTTTTTTCAGCACGGCCACCAAGGAGGAGAATTTGGGGCTCTTTTTGTGGGGTCGGGAGGAGAATTTGGGACTTTTTTGGGGTTTTCTCAGCACAACCCCCCAGGAGGAGAATTTGGGGCTTTTTTGGGGTTTTTTTTCAATGCAACAGGAGAATTTGGGGATGTTTTTGTGGGGTTTGGAGGAGAATTTGGGGCTTTTTTTGGGGTTTTCTCAGCTCAACCCCCCCAGGAAGAGAATTTGGGACCGTTTTTGGGGGTTTTTTTCGGCACAGCCACCCAGGAGCAGAATTTGCAGCCGTTTTCGGGGTTTTCCTCAGCTCAGCCCCACGGAGGGGAATTTGGGGTTATTTTTGGGGTTTTCTCAGCACAACCCCCTGGGAGGACAATTTGGGACCATTTTTGTGGGGTTGGGAGGAGAATTTGGGACTATTTTTTGGGGTTTTCCCAGCTTAGCCCCCCCAGCAATTTGGGTTGTTTTTATGGGGTCGGGAGAAGAATTTGGGGCTGTTTTGGGGATTTTATCAGCTCAGCCACTCAGGAGAATTTGGGGCTGTTTTTGTGGGGTCAGGAGGAGAATTTGAGGTCTGGTTTTGGAGCGTTGGGAGGAGAATTTGGGGCTGATTTTGGGGTCTCAGGAGCAGAATTTGGGGCTGTTTTGGGGTTTCTTCAGCTCAGCCCTCCAGCAGGACAATTCGAGGCTGTTTTTGTGGGATCGGGAGGAGAATTTGGGGTCGTTTTTTGGGTTTTTCTCAACACAACCCCCCGGCAGGACCATTTGAGGCTGTTTTCATGTGGTCAGGAGGAGAATTTGGGGCTCTTTTTGGGGTTTCTTCAGCTCAGTCCCCCAGCAGGACAACTTGGGGCTGTTTTTGTGCGATCGGGAGGAGAACTTGGGGCTGTTTTGGGATTTTTTTTTTCCAGCGCAGTCCCCCGGGGGGAGAATTTGGGACGGTTTTTGGGATTTTTCTCAGCACAAGCCTTCGGCAGGACAATTTGGGGCTGATTTTGTGCGATCGGGAGGAGAATTTGGGACTTTTTTGGGTTTTCTTTCAGTGCAACAAGAGGATTTGGGGCTCTTTTTGTGGGGTCGGGAGGAGAATTTGGGGCTGGTTTTCGGGTTTTCTCACCATAGCTCCTCCGGCAATTTGGGTTGTTTTTATGGGGTCGGGAGGAGAATTTAGGGCTGATTTTGTGGGGTCAGGAGGACAATTTGGGACCGTTTTTATGGGGTCAGGAGGACAATTTGGGGCTATTTTTGTGGGGTCGGGGGGAGAATTTTGGTCTATTTTTGTGGGGTCAGGAGGAGAATCTGGGACCATTTTTTGGGGTTTTCCCAGCACACCACCCCAACACCACAACTCCGATCTATTTTCACGCCCCCAAAAGCACAATTTATTCCCATTTTCGCGAGTTTTTCCCCCCACCACACCCCCCAAAACCCACAACCCCCACCCACCCCCTCGCCAGGTCACCTTCACCAAGCGCAAATTCGGGCTGATGAAGAAAGCGTACGAGCTGAGCGTGCTGTGCGACTGCGAGATCGCGCTGATCATCTTCAACAGCACCAACCGCCTCTTCCAGTACGCCAGCAGCGACATGGACAGCGTGCTGCTCAAGTACACCGAGTACAGCGAGCCGCACGAGAGCCGCACCAACTCCGACATCCTCCAGGTGGGCTTGTCGCCTCCCCCGGGATCGGTGTCGCCACCCCCGGGATTGGTGTCACCTCCCCCGGGATTGGTGTCGCCTCCCCCGGGATTGGTGTCACCTCTCCCGGGATCGGTGTCGCCTCCCCCAGCTCGCTGTCGCCGCCCCCCCCCCCCGTTGATTGTCGCCTCCCAGCCATCACTGTCGCTTCTCCCCCGTTGATTGTCGCCTTCCCTCCCTCTCTCTCACTGTCGCCTCCCCTCCGTTCATTGTCGCCTCCTCCCCGCTCACTGTCACCTTCCCCGGGATTGGTGTCGCCTTCCCCCCAGCTCGCTGTCGCCCCCCCGCGGTCACTGTCGCCTCCTCCAGCTCACTGTCGCCGCCCCCGCGATCGTTGTCGTCTCCTCTCCGTTCGTTGTCGCCTCCCCCCTCTCACTGTCGCCGCTCCCTTGATTGTTGTCGCCCTCCCCTCCGTTCATTGTCGCCTCCCCTCCGCTAGTTGTCGCCTCCCTGAGATCACTGTCGCCCCCCCGCGGTCACTGTCACCTCCTCCAGCTCACTGTCGCCTCCCCGCGGTCACTGTCACCTCCCCGCGATAATTGTCGCCTCCTCCAGCTCACTGTCGCCTCCCCCGCGATCGTTGTAGTCTCCTCTCCGTTCATTGTCGCCTCCCCTCCGCTCGTTGTCGCCTCCCCGCGATCATTGTCGCCTTCACCCCATCACTGTCACCTCCCTGCTCACTGTCGCCTCCCCGCGGTCACTGTCGCCTCCCCTCCGTTCACTGTCACCTCCCTGCGATCACTGTCGCCTCCCCTCCGTTCACTGTCACCTCCTCCAGCTCACTGTCGCTTCCCCCCTCTCGTTGTCTCCTCCCCCTCTCACTGTCGCCTCCCCGCGGTCACTGTCACCTCCCCGCGATAATTTGTCGCCTCGTCCAGCTCACTGTCGCCTCCCGCGATGATTGTCGCCTCCCCGCTATAATTGTCTCCTCCCCTCCTCGCTGTCACCTCCCCGCTCACTGTCGCCTCCCGCGATCATTGTCGCCTCGTCCAGCTCACTGTCGCCTCCCCGCGCTCACTGTCACCTCCCCGCGGTCATTGTCGCCTCCCCTCGGTCATTGTCGCCTCCCCGCGGTCATTGTAGCCTCTCCGCGGTCATTGTCGCCATAACGCGGTCACTGTCACCTGCCCGCTCACTGTCCCCTCCCCGCTCACTGTCGCCTCCCTGCTCACTGTCACCTCCTCCCTCTCACTGTCACCTCCCCTCGCTCACTGTCGCCTCTCCATTCATTGTCCCCTCCCTGCTCACTGTCACCTCCCCTCTCACTGTCCCCTCCCTGTCACTGTCACCCCCGCAGACGCTGAAGCGCAAAGGGTTGGGTTTGGAGAGCCACGAGCTGGAGCTGGACGACAACCCCGAGGCGACAGGGGACAGCGGCAGGGGGACAGCGGGGGGAGCCGAGCTGCTGCGGCCCAGGTTCTGTGTGAGTGCCTGGGCAGGGTCCCCGAGTGTCCCCAAGTGTCCCCAAGGGTCCTGTCACATCCCTAGCCTTGGATTCTGACTCTCCCTGCAGAGCCCCGAGTGTCCCCAAGGGTCCTGTCCCACCCCTGGCTTTGGCCTCTGTCTCTCCCTGCAGAGCCCCAAGTGTCCCCAAGGGTCCCTGAGGGTATTGTCCCATCCCTGGCTTTGGCCTCTGTCTCTCCCTGCCAAGTCCTGAGGGTCCCCAAGTGTCCCCAAGAGTCCCTGAGTGTCCTGTGCCACCCCCGGCCTTTACCTCTGTGTCTCTCTGCAGAGTCCCAAGGGTCCCCAAGGGTCCTGTCCCATCCCTGGCCTTGGCCTCTGTCTCTCCCTGCAGGTTCCTAAGGGTCCCTGAGTGTCCCCAGGGGTCCCCCAGGGTCCCTGAGTGTCCTGTCCCATCCCTGGCCTTGGTTTCTGATCTGCCCTGCAGAACCCTGAGTGTCCCCAAATGTCCCCATCCCCTCCCTGTCCTTGATCTCTTCTCCTTGCCGAGTCCCGAAGGTCCCCCAGGGTCCCCGAGGGTCCCCGAGTGTCCCCAAGGGTCCTGAAGGTCCCTGTCCCTGACCCCTGTGTGTCCCCAAAGAGCCCCGAGGATCCCAAGGGTCCCTGTCCCTGACCCTAACCCCTGTGTCCCCGCAGAGCCCCACAGGTCCCTATCCCTGTCACTGTCCCCCGTGTCCCCGCAGAGCCCGGTGTCCCTGTCACAGTCCCCCGTGTCCCCACAGAGCCCGGTGTCCCTGTCACTGTCACTATCCCCAGTGTCCCTGTCACAGTCCCCCGTGTCCCTATCCCTGTCACTGTCCCCGTGTCCCCGCAGAGCCCGGTGTCCCTGCCCGAGGTGGCCCATGGCAGTTCCCCGCCCGGCACGGACACGCCGGCGGGCAGTGCCAGCAGCTCCCCGCAGGCCCAGGGCCGCTTCAGGCCACCAGCTGCCAAGCCACCAGGACGGTCCCCAGGGCCACTGCCACCAGGTAGGGACAGGGACATCAGTGGGGACACTGCAGGGGGTGGGGGGTACAGGGGAGAGCGGCCCTGCAGGGGTGTCCTGTCACCATCGTGGATGTCACCCCATTGTCACCTTGGGCACCCCATTGTCACCTTGGGCACCCCACTGTCACCTTGGGCCACTGTCCTCTCCGTGGTCACCCCATTCCCACCACGGTCACCCCATCCCTGTCATGGACACCCCACTAGGGACACCCCATCCCTATAATGGACGCCTTGACCCTTCCATGGTCACCCCATCACCACCATGGTCACCCCATTACCAGCATGGTCACCCCATCACCGCCATGGACACCCCACTATGGACACACCATTATGGACACCCCATCCTGGACACCCCATCCCTCACCGTGGCCACCCCATTACCACCATGGACACCCCATTCCTATCGTGGACATCCTGCTATGGCCACCCTATCCCCACCACGGTCACCCCATCACCACCATGGTCACCCATTACCACCATGGACACCCCATTTCTGTCATGGACACCCCATTATGGACCCCCCATCCCCACCACAGACACCCCATTACCATCACAGACACCTCGACCCTTCCATAGACACCCCATTACCACCACGGTCACCCCATTCCTGTCATGGACACCCCACTATGGACACGCCATCCTCACCATGGCCACCCCATTACCACCACAGACACCACATCACCACCATGGCCACCCCATTGCCATCACGGTCACCCCATTCCTGTCGTGCCCACCCCACTATGGACCCCTCATCCCTGTCATGGACACCTTGACCCTTCCATGGACACCCCAACCCCACCATGGTCACCCCATTACCACCACGGTCACCCCATTCCTGTCACGGACACCCCACTATGGACACCACATCCCCACTATGGGCCACCCCATTACCCTCATAGCCACTCCATTACCCTCATAGCCACCCCATTACCACCACAGTCACCCCATTACCACCATGGACACCCCACTATGGATACCCCATCACCACCACAGTCACCCCATTACCACCACGGTCACCCCATTCCTGTCACAGCCACCCCATCCCTGTCACGGCCACCCCACATGGCCACCCCACCCCCCAGGGCCACCCTGTCCCCTCCATGCCCCCCACACCACCCAAACCCCACAACCCCACAGGGACTTTCCCAGCCAGCCCCGCATGCAAAGCTCCTCTCGGGGGATTTACCGGAGCGGGGCCGGGCTGGCTGCGTGGGCAGCAGCTGTGGAAACCCCACAAAAAACCCCAAACGTCCCTCCAGCTGCTTCCTGTGCCCTGCCAGCACCTGGCTGTCCCCTCGCCCTGCGCCCACGGGTCCTGGCAGGGTGGCACAGTGTGGCACGGGGGGCTCAGCCTGGTGACAGGGACAGCGGTGTGCCCAGGGCCAGAAAAAAAGTGGCTGGAAAAGTGGCTGAGAAAACTCCTGGACGGGTGGGAGGTGGCACGGGGTGAGGACAGGCAGTGTCCCTGGATGTCCCCATCCCAAACCCTCGGGTGGGGACAACATGGTGGCCCACGGAATGTCCTGGCAACTCCATGGGGACCACTGTCCGGCCGGGGGAATTCGCACCCTGCTGGATGCAGCCACCTCCTGTCACCTCGTGTCACCTCCCAGGTGGCCCCGCGGAGGAAGTGGCTTGGGCGGAGCTGCCCAACGGCTGCCCGGGGCCACCGCGGCCACCACCGAGGTAGTCCCCAGGGACCACCCCGCCCATCCCGCCGTCCCTCTGTCCCGCAGGTCTCAGCTACCCCCTGTTCCCTGCCGCCACCCTCAGCCGCGCCTTGGCCACCAAGACGCCACCACCGCTGTTTTTGGGGACCGAGGGGCGACGTGGCGACCCCCAGGGCGGCGTGGCGAGCGGCCGGAGCGGCGGCAGCGCCGCGGTGAGCCGGCTGTCCCCAAACGCGGTGAGTCGGCCGTCCCCAATCGCCGCGATGTCCCCTGGCCGGTGTCGCCTCCCCAAACCCAGCTCCTTCCCCACGGGGAGGAATCCCCCGGGGGGTTTTTGGGGCGCCGAACTATTGGGGTCACCCCGTTTCCCGCAGCGGCCGCTGTACCCCACCCTGCAGAGCCTCAGCCCCGTGCTCAGCCCGGCCAGCTCCAGCCTCGCCGGCTTCCCCTTCCTCAGCCCAGCGCAAGCAGGTGAGTCCTGCTGTCCCCTCAGCTTGGGGACAGCGCTGTCCCCCCTGTTTGTCACCTCCTCGCCGCTCACTGTTGTCCTCCCGCCCCGCAGATTTTGGGGCTGGAGAGTTCCTGCAGCCCCCGGCGTGGCAGCACCCCCGGGACATGGCAGGGCTGGGGTAAGGTCTCCTCTGGGGTAGGGGACAGCGGGGACAGGGTGCGGGACAGAGGGGACAGGGTGGGGGTGACATTGCAGTGGTGGGATAAGGATAGTGGCCCTGAGGTGGGGGACAAGGCAGGGGTGACATGGCAGTGCTGGGGTGACGACGGGGTGTCCCTGGAGTGGGGGACAGAGGGGACAGAGCAGGGGTGACATGGCAGCACTGGGGTAATGATGGGGTGTCCCTGGGGTAGGGGACAGGACGGACATGTCATGGCAACACTGGGGTAAAGACAGGGTGGCCCTGGGGCAGGGGACAGGGGTGACAGGGCAGGGATGACATGGCAGCACTGGGGTGAGGTCACCCCTGGGGTGGGGGACAGAGGGGACAGGGCGGGGATGACATGGCAGTGGTGGGATAAGGACAGGGTGTCCCTGAGGTGAGTGACAGGACAGGGATGACATGGCAGTGCTGGGGTGAGGTCACCCCTGGGGTGGGGGACAGGGTGCGGGACAGAGGGGACAGGGCAGGGATGACATGGCAGTGCTGGGGTGAGGTTCCCTCTGGGGTAGGGGACAGGGTGCGGGACAGGGGTGACAGGGCAGGGATGACATGGCAGCAGTGGGGTGAGAACAGGGTGGTCCTGGGATGGGGGACAGGGGTGACAGGGCAGGGATGACATGGCCACGCTGGGGTGAGGTCACCCCTGGGTTGAGGGACAGAGGGGACAGCGCGGGGATGAACCCATTCTGTTGCACTCACAGGTGTCACCTCCCTACTGTCACCGACCCCCCGAGCTTCACCCCAAAATTGGGATCACCTCCAATCCCTCCCAGCTTATTCCCAGCCGGATCCTCCCGTGGCTCTTGTCCCCATGTCACCTCCAGTCCCACCCTGACCCCCAGCAGCCCTGTGGCCACCAGAACCACTCCAGGACAGGATTTTTGGGGTCACAACCCCTCTGGGGGGATGTCCGGCAGGGGACACTCCCTCACGGCCGTCCCCTGTCCCCCCAGGCCCAGCAGCCGCATTGTCCCCTCGGATGAGCCATCCCCTGTCCCCGGCGCGTCCCCGCAGGCCATCAGCATCAAGTCGGAGCGAGTGTCGCCGGGGCTGGCCTGTCCCCCGGGCACCCCGCAGCCCTCCCTGACCAGCCTGGCGTCCCTCAGCGAAGCCACCCGAGCCGCCGGCGACATCCAGAGCCGCGAGGACTTCGCCAAGAGCTTCCCTCCCTTCTCCCCGGGGCCACCGCGGCCACCGCCGGAGGAGCAGAGGGTGGCTGTCCCCCCGCGGAGGGGACAACCCCTGGACGTTTGGCACAGATAGCAAGGCCGCCGGGGGGGGACACCGTGCTTGGGGACAGCAGCCCCCCGCTCTTTGCCCACCCCCAGACCCCCGGCAAGCCCCCCGTGCCCGTGGGGACAGTGACAAGCGCCCGGCGGTGTCACCGGGCTCCCCGCGGGGTCACTGTCACCCTCCCTGGAGCCCCAAAACGCCACCAAGTCACCTCCATTCCGCCCTGTCTGCGACACCGGGACCCCCGCGCTGTCCTGTCCGCTGTCGCGATGTCCTGTCCGGTGTCGCGGTGTCCTGGCCGGTGGCACTGGACACCTTCTGTCCCCTTCCCCCCGGCTGTCCCCTCGCCAGCAGAGTGTCCCCAGCGTGTCCCCAGCGAGCGGGAGTGGCCGCGAAGTGCCACGCGGTGGCAGCAGGACAGAGAGCGGCGGCGGTGGCTCCAGTCGGGGACTCGGGTGGACATGGGGGTGACAAGGGGGACAAGGGGACAAGGGGGACAGGGGACAGCCGGGGTTGGGGGGGATTTTTTCTATTTATTCTCGCTAATAAACACCTGGGGGTCTCGGGGTGTGTGCTGTGAGGTTTTTGGGGTCACACAACCCGCTCTGGGGTGGCAATGTCCCCAAAGAGGTGGCGAGTGTCACTCACCTCTCGGTCTCAGCGTCGTTGTCCCCCCCGTGTCCCCCCCAGGCTCAGGGTGGGGGACAGCCGGGTCACCCTGGGGCTGCTGCCACCCCTCGGTGACCCCAAAAAGCCTCTCCGAGGGTCTCGGTGCCACCTCAGGGTGCTGCGAGCAGGTGGGGGAGGAAAAACCCCTTAAAATCGGGAATTTTGGGGAGGAAAACCCCTTAAAATCGGGATTTTTGGGGCGAGGTTGGGGAGGAAAATCCCTTTAAAATCGGGATTTTTGGGACTAGGTGGGGGAGGAAAAACCCCCTAAAATCGGAATTTTTGGGGAGAAAAAACCCCTTAAAATAGAGATTTTTGGAGCAAGGTGGGGGAGAAAAAAACCCTTAAAATTGGGATTTTTTGGGCAAGGTTGGGAAGGAAAAACCCCTTAAAATCGGGAATTTTGGGGCAAGATGGGGGAGGAAAAATCCCCTAAAATCGGGATTTTGGGGCGAGGTTGGGGAGGAAAACCCCCTTAAAATCGGAATTTTTGAAGCGAAATGGGGGTTAAGCCAGGCCTGGCTGAGCTGTGCCTGTTCCAGCACAGGATTTGGGGTTTGGGGTTGGGATTTGGGGTTTCTGCCGCTTTTTGGGGTGTGGGAACATCCCCTGTGGCCTGCGGTGTGCTGGCTATGGCCACTGTCCCTGTCACCGCCGGGAGGTGACCGAGGACGCTCCCGCAGTGCCACCACCCCACAGGGACATTTTTTAGGGGTTCAAATCCCCCTCAGCACCCCCAGGATGATCTGGGGGATCCCCCAAACCCTCCCTGAGCCTCTTCCCCCACCCCGGCAGAGGATTAGGATCCCCGCGATGAAATCCCAGAGCAGGAAATTAATCCCGGGAAGGGTTTTTCCCCATTTAATAAAGCGCCAGAAATCCCAGGCGGGATTAGGGACAGCGCCGAGCCCAAAGCCACCCCCCCCGAGGGTGACATGTCCCCTCCAGGGCCACCTTTGGGACCGGGAAGGGTTTTTTTAGGATGACAACCACCCGGTGAGAGAGAAAAGGGGGTTGGGGTGAGAGCGGCTGATTGAATAGCGGCGTGATTTATGGTTTGCATTATGGCACGGCTCATTTGAATATATGCTAATCAGCCTCTTTTTTTTTTTTTTCCTTTTTTTTTTTCTCTCCCCTCTCTCTCCCCCTGGTTTTGTTTGTAGGATTTCGATTTGCTATGGCAACCCGCTGGCATGGAAGGAGCGCCAGGAGGTGTCAGGGCGAGGTGAGCCCCGGGGAGGGGCTGGGGGGCTGCCGGGGTGGGCTTGGGGGGTCTCACCCCACCGCGGGGACAGCGGGGCGGCCGGCGACACCGGGAGGGCACCGGAGGGACAACCGGAGCTTCACATCCCAACCCCGCTGCAGGTCCAGTGCAGCCCGTGGCGACAGGTCCCAAACTGCGGGTGTCCTGCGGTGTCCCCAAACCCCGCTGTGGCCTCGCTGTCGCTGTGTCCCCAGCCTCGTGTCGCTGCTTTCCCGCCGGGTGTCCCCAGCGCGGGGGACAGGGTGGGATGGCGCCGTGGCGCTGTCCCCAAAGGTGCCACCGACCCCAAAGGTGGCACCGATCCCAGAGGTGCCACCGACCCCAAAGGTGTAACCAACCCCAAAAGTGCCACCAACCCCAAAGGTGACACCCGGGGTGACACGGAGCTGCCGTGTCCCCCACCGTGGCCACCCCTGGCGCTCCGTGTCGCCTTCCCGGGTCTGTCCCAGTCCATCCCAGTTCCCTGCAGGCCCAAACTGGGGCGCTGAGCCGCTCCGGGGGTCGCTGAGCTCCAGCCGAGCCGCCGCGGCTTTGTCTCCGCCCGGAGCTGTCGCCTCTGTCGCCGCTGCTGTCGCGGGGGGGAAGAGCTGGGGGGCTCGGCACCCCGATTTGGGGCTGGGGGCTCCTCGGGCAGGGTGGTTTTGGGGGTCATTCCCTGCTCAGGGCTGTGGGGAGCAATGGGATGGCTCGGGGTGGCGATGTCGCCTGCAGAGGGGACATCCCGGGTGGTGATGAGGTGTCCCCGTGGTGTCCCCACCCCTCAGCTCTGCGGGGACACAGTGACCGCGGGGAAGGTGGGACCCCTCGGACCCCCACGGCCACGCGTGACCGCGGGCAGGCTGGGGACACTCGCACCGGTGGCAGTGTCACTCACAGGGCCACCCGCGCCACCCGGGCGCCGTTTCACGGGGCAGCACCGCCGGAACGGAGGTTACCGGTGCCTCCCGGTGTCCCCGCCGCCTTCACCGGGGACCGAGAGGGACACCAGGGACTTCCTCCCCTGGGCGCATCCTCCCCGAACCGCCACCGTGTTGTTTTGCAAAACGCGCTGAAATATTCATGGCGCCGCGCCGAGCGCCTGGCGATGAATTTTTGATCAAAACTCCACCGCCCAGCCCAAATACGCCACCCAACTCCCCTAAATCCCCGCCGTCGGGGGTGAGGGACCACCGGGCCCGCCGGTACCGGGCGGCTGGACCAGCCGGGCCTGCCCAAGCCCGTTTTACCGGGGAAACCCACCGGGGCATCCCGGGGGTCTCACTGTTACCGAGGGCGGGGGTCGCACCCAATACCCCGAGGTTTTTCCCAAATTTCCGGGCCTCCTGCCGCTGTCGGGGCTGGCAGGGCCCTGCCGAACCCCCGGGAAGCCCCGGTGGGACGGGACGGGCGGCGGGTGACCGGAGGCGAGCGTCCCGGTGTCGCCCAGCTCGGCGGCGGGAAATATTCGTTAATGAGGAAATGCATAAGCGGAGCTCATTAGGGGCAGAGCCGAGAGCCCGCGGCCTCTCCGGTAGCACCGGACGGCGGGCTGCCCGTTCCCGGTGCGGGGAGGGCTCGGGATGAGGCACCGGGGAGGCATTGAGGTGACACCGGTACCGGTACCGGTGCCGGTTCGGCGGCGGCGGCAGCGCATCCCGGTGGCTCCGGGGGGCTTCAACCAGGCCCGACCCTCCCCGGTCCCGCTCGGTGACTCGGGATCTACCGGAGGTTAGCTGTCCGGTGATGTCCTCCCCTCTCCGGGACCGAATTTGGGGCTCAAAAAAAAAAAAAAATTTGGGCCGCGCGGAGCCCCCCCGGTTTTTTAGCGCTCCCCAAATTCTCCCGGTGCTCCCGGAGGAGCGAGGGGAGGTGGGGATGAATTCCCGGGGGCTCGGAGGTGTTAACCCGCGGAGCAGCGAGGGGATTTGGGGTTGAATTAAATAAAAACAGCCAATTTCTGCTTTATTTCCTCGCCATAACCCCGCCGCGGCCGAGGAGAGGAGAGATCTTTCCCCGCAGCCCCGGGAGGGAGGAAAGGGGCAGGAAGACCCCCAAACCCACCCTCCGCACCCCACGGGGCTCCCCAAATCCCGAGGATCCCCGGGAGAAGGCGCGGTGTGGACGCAGAGCTGCAGGGCCGCACCGGCTGGGTCAGCTGGATCGCTGTTATTATTATTATTATTATTATTATAATAATATCTATTTTTTTTTTCTCCCGAAGAATAAAACCCTCGTTATTTTTAGGTTCGCCTCCCCCCACGCCCCCGCGCCCCCCTCCCTCAGCCCGGTTTTTCCCCCCTCCCCGCCCTTTTCCAAGCTCCGGGCTAACCTATCCCGCTCCCGACGCGAGCGCGTCATTCCTTACGTAGTAAAAAATATGGAGAAAGCGAGGGTAGGGAGGAAAAAAAAAAAAAGACGCATTTTTCCCTCCTCTCTCTCTCTCTCTCTCTCTCTCTCTCTCTCTCCCCCAATCTCCATTTCCAAAAGGGACAAAATGGATGTTTGGGCGGAATATCCAATCCGGTATTCCCCATCCCCATCCCCCGGTGCTGGCGGCGGCTCGGGGCTGCCCGGTGCTCCCGGGGGGTTTGGCGGCGTTGAAGCCGCGGGCAGACGTTCCCCGGTTAACCCCACGTAACGGCGGCGTGATGGCGGGGAGCTCCTCTGCCCGCAGCCCCGCCGGTGCTCTCCGCGGGCGGCTGGATGGCCCCCGGGGCTCGGCGCGCTGCCCGTTACCGGCGCCGCTCACCCCCCAGCCCCACGGTGTCCCGGCGGCTCCTAAGTCAGTAACGGACGCGGAGGTGCGGAGGGAGGTAAATAATTCGCCCCCCGCTTCCCTTTTCACCCTCCGCCGTTTTTTTTTTCCCCCGCCCTGCCCCGCACTGAACTCCGGTGCTGCCGGTGTTACCGGAGGGCAGGGCTGGCCGGTCACCGGCGGCCGCTCGGCTCCCCCCGCCCGTTTCTCCCAACTTGGAGGAAGTCTGCCAGGGGGGACGCCGCGCCTCGCCCTCCCTGGATTTATATTTTATAGATTTATTTTATTATTATTTGTTTTTAGGGTGGG